>NC_091977.1:383197134-383505796 GCF_044704955.1 Pristiophorus japonicus | reverse complement strand
AAGTTGATGAAGCCATGTATGAGGGTTTCAGCAGCAAAGAGACTCAGGTGGGGAAGTCGTCAAGTGATGTTACAGAGATGGAAGTAAGCGGTCTTTGTAATAGAAGGGATATGAAGTCTGAAACATAGCTCAGGGTCTAACAAGATGCCAGGGCTGTAAATGGTCTGGTTGAGACTGAGACAGTGTTTTGAAAGGGGAATGGGACTGGTGGCAAAGGAGCTCCAGAAGAGTTTGTGATGGAGGCTTAAGACAATGACTTTGATATTCACAATCTTGGAGAATGTTGTGGCTCATCTGAATATCAGACAAGCAATCTAACAGTAGAGAAGCAGTTGAGGAATCAAGGGAGTAAGTCGAGAGGTAGAGATGTGTGTCATCCACAAACCCCAAATTGTCTAAAACTCAGCCACATATATTCTGTGCCATGTTAATTCCTGCCTTTTGAAGCTAACCCCACGTGTCACGAAGGGGCAGTTTGTAGTTCAGAAAAAGTAGGGGGCAAGGATAGATCCTTGGGAGACTCAAACTTGGGCCCAAAATTCAGTACTGCTGGAAAGCTGGTGCTCCCCCCATCTTTTTGTGGCCATTACCGCCGAAAATTTTCATGGCTAGGCCACCCCATACTCAGCTCCAAAAGTGAACAAATGGGTTCCAGCACTAATGAACTCATCCAAAGTGGATTTTTCAGCGGTGTGGCTGTCTTATTTTGAGCGTTATGACCACTGAGAAGTTCAGCATGCAGGTAAGGGTTTCTAATGAGCAAGCTAAAGACCAGGGTTTGCAGCAAGGCCCTGAGGGGGGGAATGAGGTTGGAAGAATGGCTGGTGTAAGAGATGCAAGGAGAGCCAACAAGTTCACTGATATGGAGCTGGAGACACTGATGAACATTGTAGAGGACAGAAGAAGAATACTGTTTCCTGACATGGGGAGACTTGGCAGACAGGCAGTACATACTGCATGGAGGGAGATTGCAGGAGAGAGGCAAGCTACAGAGCTCACCGCTGGAAACCTTCCTTTACAGCGGCTTCACTGTACCATTTCCGGTGGACGTGAACACAGCTGAAATCCTTCCTGAGCTGAATATGGCTTGGGGAGGGAAAAATACCCAACCGCGGCGGCCGATCGATTTTTTTGATCAACCGCCCAAACTCCTTGTCAGGAGCTCTTCGAGTCTCAACGCAAGGAGCATGAAGAGGCCAAGCACAAGCAGCGGAAGGACCGCATGGCAAACCAGCCCCACCGACCGCTTCCCTCGACGAATGTCTGTCCCACCTGTAACAGGGTCTGTGGCTCTCGTATCGGACTGTTCAGCCATCAAAGAACTCACTTTGGGAGTTGAGGCAAGCCCTCCTCAATTACGAGGGACTGCCTATGATGATGTTGATGATGATGATGACCTCCATATATGTGAGGACACAGCCTCCCAGGAGCGTGCTGGCCAGTCTGCACCCAGCCCTTCCAGGGTGGCGATGGGTCGACGCCTCCTAGCTCTGGGGTGACGGGCATCCTCCTCCTCCTGCGCCGCCTCCTCCTCCTCCTCCTCCTCCTCCTCAGGTGGAACTGCTGGCTCGACCTCCAGTGGCTGTCCCCTCATGATTGACAGGTGATGCAGCATGCAGCAGACCATGACGATTATTGAGACCCATTGAGGAGAGTACTGCAAGGTGCCACCAGAGCGGTCCAGGCACCAGAACCTCTGCTTGAGGATGCCTACGCACTGCTCGATGATGCACCTGCTGGCACAATGAGCGTCATTGTAGGCATGCTCAGGCACTGTCCTGGGGTTCCGCAGAGGAGTGAGCAGCCAAGTGGACAGGGGATATCCCTTGTCCCCAAGCAGCCAACCGCAATCTTGATTCAGGCCGGTGAAGATGGCGGACACACTGGTCTGACGCAGAATGAATGAATCATGGGTGCTGCCTCCCTTGCCCGCTGCTTGTCTGCACGGTGGTGATGGTGACACCTTCTCCTGCATGCCGCCCTGCTTCTGAGCAGATGTAGCAGGTGTCGCCCTACCAACACTCCTCCCATCCTCAGGGTGAACCCTGCCAAGCGGGTCTCTGCAGCCCACAGGCCTCCACTAAAGAGTCAGACCTGAAAGTTGTACAAAAGTACAGGGGTATGTCAAACCTCTGAGTAGCACTCAGCAGGTTTAATGCAGCCAAAATAATTAATAAAACTATATGAAAAGATAAATACGGCGGATGCATGCTGGAAAATGAAATAAAAATACTAATAAGTAATAAAACTATTTACCTATTAAAGAGCCCCAGCAGTGTCGCGTTCGAGCACCACATCAAAAACCTCGCAGGGGCACTGCTGGGAAAAGTCCGACTTTTTCCTCTGTGAATTTCTCTGTGGTAGTCCCTTTCCAGCGGCCTGCATTCTACAGAGCTCACCGCTGGAAACCTTTCTTTACAGCAGCTTCACTGCACCGTTTCCGGCGGATGTGAACACCGCTGAAATCCTCCCCGAGCTGAATATGGCTCGGGGAGGGAAAAATATCCAACCGCGGCGGCCGATCGATTTTTTTGGTCGACCACCCAAACGCCGCGGTAGCTGTCCCTTCGGGGACGGTGAATTTCGGGCCCAAGAAGTGACTGTGTGGGGGAGGGGAGAATCCATTGCTGGAGATGCACTTGCTGTGTTCAATTGATCGGATTGGAACCTGCAGTTCTCATTTCTAATTTATTTGAGAACATCCTGTTAATTTTATACTTTTAAACCATTATTCCCATCTACAAAATCTGTCCAGAAAAATAATTTTAAAAAGTTTACTTGCTTTGAATTGAGCAGTCTAATCTCAGATGACTGCAATGTATTACGGCCTAACTGTAAAAATTCACCCCATAATTTTCACGCTGCTTTCATTGACTTGAGACAAGATCCGTCCTTTGACAATTCATTGCAGGTAATAATTGTCGTGTCGATTGACCATTATAACAGAAAATTTCAAAAGTGTACTTTTGTGTGTGTATGTCTGCATGTAATGGGGAAATGCATTCTATAAAGTACATAACATTGGTGTAGGTGATTTTTAATTCGCTCTTCTGTTGTGTCTTGCTATCTAGAAACATAGAAACATAGAAAATAGGTGCAGGAGCAGGCCATTCGGCCCTTCGAGCCTGCACCACCATTCAATATGATCATGGCTGATCATGCAACTTCAGTACCCCATTCCTGCTTTCTCTCCATATCCCCGATCCCTTTAGCAGTAAGGGCCACATCTAACTCCCTTTTGAATATATGTAACGATCTGGACTCAACAACTTTCTGTGGTAGAGAATTCCACAGGTTCACAATTTTCTGGGTGAAAAAGTTTCTCCTCATCTCGCTCCTATATGGCTTATCCCTTATCGTTAGACTGTGACCCCTGGTTCTGGACTTCCCCAACATCGGAAACATTCTTCCTGCATCTAACCTGTTCAATCCCGTCAGAATTTTATATGTTTCTATGAGATCCCCTCTCATTCTTCTAAATTCCAGTGAATATAAGCCTAGTCGATTCAGTCTTTCTTCATATGAAATAGACATGAAGCAGAAAGTTAAATGCTGTCATTCAGTAAAAGGCATTGAAACATTAAAATATTGACCGCAGTGCCACCATAGAACTTTACAGCAGAAATTGTTTAATCAAATCTATTGTGAAAACCAAAAAAACCTTGTTAATTAAAGTTTTATTATTCTATTAGTATTAATCAATAATTGTCAAACTGAACTTGCTTTGCTCTTAACAGCGAATTCATATATGCGCCACATGTAAAAGTCCTTAAAATAAACAATGGTTAGAGTCAGCAGTCAGAGCGTGAAATACAATACATGCCTTGAAAACAATGATAGACACATTAAACATCTTATCAGGAAGTAAAACCATAGCCATGGCAACAGAAACACAAGACAACAATATAGGAACTCATTACTTTATCTGCTCAGCTGGAAATAAGGTTTGGGGGCAGCTTCAATCCTGTACATTATGGGGCTGATTTCCATTTTGCTAACATCTCATTTTTAGGTATAAACAGGATGGTAACAGGACAATTGTTTTTTTTAATCGCTGACATGCTGCTGCAGATCTACCTGTTCTGGAGGGAGGGTTTGGCTGCAGCCAGAGCTCTTTGGCAGCAGCTCATTGAAGAGTACTTCAGCTGGACAATCCTTGCTATCCTGCATGAGCAGTCAAGTTTCACTCACTCCATTGTCAAATAAATTGCATCTGCCCGAAAACCAAAGGTATTCCTCATGTCAATTAACAATTCAGTTTCAC
Source organism: Pristiophorus japonicus (assembly GCF_044704955.1). NCBI lineage: Eukaryota > Metazoa > Chordata > Chondrichthyes > Pristiophoridae > Pristiophorus > Pristiophorus japonicus. The sequence goes on along the minus strand of NC_091977.1, from coordinate 383,501,532 downwards.
CAACTACTTCAGAAACACTCCTTAATTATATCCCCAATGACAGCCTTAGTCTTAAGTGTTCTCTTATCTACAATAGTGCTTCTAGGAAGCACTCCCCAAGTGGCTGCCACATGGGTGGCAAAAAGGCTGCTTTGGCTCAGTCAAGGGCTCATGACAAGCTTGTGGTCAGTGTCTTCTGTGCGTTCAACCTCTAACTGACCGCAGCAATTTGGTAGCAGCCGGGTTAGTCTAACCCAGCCAGATCTCTGGCACCAGCATGGGCATTGGCATAGAAGGTGGTAACGATTAAGACATGCTGTCATCCTAAGAGATAGCAACACGTTCTCTATCCATTGCAGCACTGCGCCTGCCATCAGGCTGTGAGTCACTCCCATTGGTGTGTAGGAGATCAAACTATAGGAGATCCATGATCCAAGTGAAGACTTACTCCATTTGGTCTCCCAAGTAAATAGTGGAGCTGTTAGCATACTCAGTGAAAGCTAACTGATAATTGGTGAACATTTTATGCCTAATTCAAGATTTAAATGTTACACAAAAATCAAATTAAATTCTACAGTCTCGGTGTCAGTTGGAAACGTTGGGCTTGTATGCGCAGATCAGATTATCCTTGTCTTATAATTGATGTGCTTATCTGGAATTGACGATATCTAGATATTTGATAAGAGGAGAGGGACTATATTTTTTTGGTGTGATTTAAAAGAAAGTTCAGCTTCGCTGTTGCTTGAAAGACATTAGCAACAGTGAATCACTGTAAGGCAAAACGAGAGCACTTAGAAAGGAACCATTAAGAACACAGCCAAGTGTGTGGCAACCCTTTTTTTGAAATGAGAAAGGGAGCTCAAATATATTGTGGAGACCCACATTTAATGGAAGGAATGCAAACGAAAGCCACTTGTAGCATATTCGTTCCAAGTCAAACCCAAAGTAGCACAGACACATGCATACCTCTGGTGCCAAGACTAGTAAAGCCCTTCGTGTTTTACTGCCAGCCTCCTACTGCATGGATGGTTGTCTGGACTATTGCAGCCCAATAACCAGCTTTATTTGTAGTTCTTCATATTTTTCTAAAGTACCTAACAGAGATTCAAAGAATTAGTGTATTAAACTCTAAATTGCAAGGTAATAAGTAGGTGTTGCTTAATGTTCCCTCTAATTTCTTTTTCCTGCGTGGGCCCTTTCAATTTGCTGCACAGCCACGCATACGCAGTATCACTTCCAGCAGCAGCGCTGGTGAGTGGCCTGCATGGGACTTCGCCATTGGTGCCCATGGCACGGCTGCACACCTTTGATGGAACATTGGTGTTGTTTGATGGGACTATTGATGACTCCTTCCATTACTTTGCTGTTGATTGTGAGCTGGCTGATTGGGTGGTAATTGGCCAGATTAGATTTGTCCGGCTTTAAATAGATAGAACATACCTAGGACTCTTCCCAAATTGTCAGGTAGCTGCACTGGAATAACTTGGGGCTGGATTTTGCGGGTCCCAACTGCACAGTGCCGGGAAACCTGGGAGATGGCGGGAAACCTGGAAGGTCAGGTTTCCCAGTGTGCTGTGGAGTTTTAACAGCATGCGTGTGAGGTCAGAGACATGTTTCCCACCCAGAAGTCAGCCTGATTGATAGGCTGGCTTCCAGTCGTGTGGGGAACTTGGAGAAGGAGACCACATGGCCAGATAATGGCTGAGCCCAGGTTGGTGGTGGGGGTACAAGGTCGGGGGGGGGGGTGCATACGATCCCCACGGGGGGGTCCGATGCCCCTGGGGGTGGGGTCCAAGCTCAGGGTGGGGAGTCTGATCACCGACCCTGAGGGGGAGCAATTGAGCTCGATCCTGGGTGGGGGTGGGGGCAGTGTTCCAGTCCCGGGTGGGAGAGGGGGGGCGTGTGGTGGTGGTCCGATCTCAGGTGGATCTGAACCTCGATCCCGGGGAGAGGTACGCTGATGGTGGGGGAGCTTGGGGGCCAGGAAGAAGCTCTCCTGCTCCTCCTGACCCACAAGGATGGCTCCCAGAGGCTGAGACTGCTTCGTTACCGCTATCACCTACAGGTAAAACCTGCAAAGCAGGTTAAAGTCAAGGCTTCAGGCCTCAGTATAATATGGAAATTGCCAACCTGCCTCTTGGCAGAGGATTGGAAGCCCGCCCCCCCGGTCCATCCTGAGCTAAAGGTGAAAGATAGAGGTGGGTTGGGGTCGGGGGTCACATTTTTTCAACTTCCACTTCCCCCTCACGCCTCCAACCCATCTGTTCTTACCTCTGAAAATTCTGGCTATGGTGTCACTAGAAGTCAACGAAGTTCTCTCTCTCTCTCTCTCTCTCTCTCTCTCACTGCTGCATTGTAACAGAAGCATTAACAATGGAATGTCATCATGTGCCAAGAGTAAAGTTTATTTCCTAGTTGCTTTGCTCAGATATTCATATCATAGACAATTGAGGATGCAATATCAGAGCAGTGATTTGTTATTAGAGTGGGGTAAAAACCCTTGTGTACATACTCACTCAAATGTTAACTTTCAGGCCTCAAAATCAGATAGCTCCTACGCGGCCTGATTTCTAGGCCAAGATTTTATTATTATGCTATTGGGTAGCTCTGTTAGCTCCATTTGAAAGCATTTAGCTTTGTGGTTAAAGATTCCAACAGTTCTAAAGAAATGTAAACAATCATTGATACTTGCGGAATTAGAACAGAATCTAAGGGGATTAATAAATGGGAAGCCATGTGTGTCAGCATAATAACGCAGTTAATATGTACACATCTCCACAGTTGTGTAACGTGTTGTTCTGCAGAACAACACTTAAAATTATAAAATATTATCTGGAACAGATACCTTTGCATTGCTATTCTCAATCACAGAAAAATGACAGAGTAAACAAAAAAATCCATAGCCACTGCCACAGACATTGTAGATCACAGGGTGTTGGCTGAGCAACCACGTGAACTGTTAACTCTTCTGTTCTCTCCGTATATGCTGCCTAACATAGAAACATAGAAACATAGAAATTTACAGCGCAGAAGGAGGCCATTTCGGCCCATCGTGTCCACGCTGGATGACAAAGAGCCGCACGGCCCTTGGTCAACAGCCCTAAAGGTTACATATAAACCTATGAACAATGGCGGAAAGGCAAAGAGCACCCAGCCCAACCAGACCGCCTCACAGAACTGTGACACCCCTTATACTGAAACATTCTACACTCCATCCCAACCGGAGTCATGTGATCTCCTGGGAGAGGCAAAAACCAGATAAAAACACAAGCCAATTTTGGGAGAAAAAAATCTGGGAAAATTCCTCTCCAACCCACCCAGGCGGTCGGAACTAGTCCAGGAGATCACCCTGGCTGTATTCGATCCCCTGCAGTACTTACCATTATACCTGCGCAGTCCAACAAAAGTTCATCCAGTCTAATTCCAATTACCAGCTCTGGGTCTGTAACCCTGCAGGTTATGGCACTTTAAGTGCCCATCCAACCATCTCTTAAAAGTGGTGAGGGTTTCTGCATCCACCACTTTTCCAGGCAGCTAGTTCCAGATCCCCATAACCCTCTGCGTAAAGAAGCCCCCCCCCCCCCCAAATCCCGTCTAAACCTTCCACCAACCACCTTAAAACTATGCCCCCTCATAATAGACCCTTCTACCAATAGAAATAGGCCCTTACTATCCACTAGGTCCAGGCCCCTCAAGATTTTGTACACCTCGATGAGGTCTCCTCTCAACCTCCTCTGTTCCAATGAAAACAAACCCAGCCTATCCAATCTGTCCTCATAACTAAGATTCTCCATTCCAGGCAGCAGCCTAGTAAATCTCCTCGGCACCCTCTCTAGTGCAATCATGTCCTTCCTATAATACGGCGACCAGAACTGCACGCAGTACTCTAGCTGTGGCCTAACCAAAATATTATACAATTTATACAACCTCCCTGCTCTTATATTCTATGCCTCAGCCAATAACGGCAAGCATTCCGTATGCTTTCTTAACCACCTTATCTACCTGGCCTGTTACTTTCAGGGATCTGTGGACAAGCACTCCAAGGTCCCTTTGTTCATCTGTACTATTAAGTGGCCTGCTACTTAATGTGTATACCCTTTCCTTATTAACCCTCCCACAGTGCATCACCTCACACTTCTCTGAATTAAATTCCATTTGCCACTGCTCTGCCCACCTGACCAGTAGATTGATATCCTCCTGCAGCCCATGACTTTCCTCTTCATTATCAACCACACAGCCAATTTTAGTGTTGTCTGCAAACTTCTTAATCATACTCCATATATTCAAATCTAAATCGTTGATATATAGCACAAAAAGCAAGGGACCCAGTACTGAGCTCTGTGGAACCCCACTGGAAACATCCTTCCAGTCACAAAAACATCTATCAATCATTACCCTTTGCTTCCTATCTCCAAGCCAATTTTGGATCCAACTTGCCACTTTTCCCTGGATCCCATAAGCTTTAACCTTCATGACCAATCTACCATGCGGGACATTATCAAAAGCCTTGCTAAAGTCCATATATACTACATCATACACACTACCCTCATCAATCTCTTGGTTACCTCCTCAAAAAATTCAATCAGGTTGGTCAAACACGATCTTCACTTAACAAATCCTGCTGACTGTCCCTAATTAATCCAAATGTAGATTTATCCTGTCTTTCAGGATTTTTTCCAATAATTTTCCCACCACTGAGGTTAGGCTGACAGGTCTGTAATTACTCGCCCTATTTTTTTCTCCCTTCTTAAACAAGGGTACTACATTAGCAGTCCTCCAATCCTCCGGCACCATGCCCAGATCCAAAGAGGACTGGAAAATGATGGTCAAGACCTCTGCTATTTCCTTTTTTACTTTGCTCAACAGCCTGGGATACATTTCATCTGGGCCTGGGGACTTATCTACTTTCAAAGCTGCTAAACCCCTTAATACTTCCTCTCTCACTATATTTATTTCATCCAGAATATCACACTCCTCCTTGATAGCAGTATCTGCATTGCCCCTTTCCTTTGTGAAAACAGATGCAAAGTATTCGTTAAGAACCTAACCAATATCTTCCTCCGCCACACAAAGATTACCCTCATGGTCTCTAATAGGCCCTACCGTTTCTTCAGTTACCCTCTTACTCTTAACATATTTATCGATCATCTTAGGTTTTCCTTAATTTTACTGGCCAAGAATTTCTCGTGCTCTCTCTTAGCATTCCTAATATCCTTTTTAATATTGTCTCTTGACTTTCTATATTCCTCGAAAGATTCTATAGTATTTAGCCGTTGGTATATGACATAAGCGTCCCTTTTTTTCTTAATCCTCCCCTGTAAGTCCCTAAACATCCAAAGGGCTCTAAAATTATTTTTCCTGCTGAGTATTTCCAGCATTTTTTGTTTTTGTTTTAGATTACAGAAGGCTTATTTTCCTTAAAATATGAATAAAAGTCAAGAGCTGCTGGAGGGTGGGTCCCACCTGTGCAACAAGTGCCAGGACCAGGCCCCCAGAGACTCTGCACTTTGACTCATATTGATATCTGAGATCTGTTTAAAGCTGAAACGTCCATCGTGCTCATGGAAAATGTGTAGAAAAGAAGGACTGTTCTATGCCCCATGGTACGTGGCGATATGCCACAACCACCCATGAATTTGTGAAGTAATCTATATATTAAACCCAGACATAACATAATATTTATACTAATAGTGTTTAGGTACCTTTATCTCTGCAAAAAATAAATGAGAGAGATAGCTTTCTTTGCATACAGTTCTTTTCCGACCTCTTTTTTAAAACGGCATCAAATGCACTACAGAGAAACCACATAAACCTTTCTTTGGAGGGCTTTCCATTTACAATTACCATCAAATAACACACAGTACCTTTCTCTTTATTGGTGACAATAACAAATCTCATTTTAAACACTTCACACTGAAGACGACTGATGTCATGTGAAATATTCCAAATCTTGGCAGGGGCCGTGTTTTTTTTCCAAATACTAAGAAAATATTCCTCAGTGCAGTGAATCTTACCAACAGTACTGAAAGTTTTTTTTGTCTGCAGACCCTCCAAGCAGCCTTTTGCCAGCAATTCCTTTAGGGTGACCAGGAGTGCAGCCTACTTTACAAATCACTTCATTACACTTAATTAGATTGTTCACAACACAGTATCATGCCTATACAGTTTATTTGATTTAGTTATTGAAATGTATGTATTTCAGTCATATGTTAAGAACAATAGCTGCTGGTTAAAAGTTATCTGTTTCAAACAGGCATGATTTTAGCTGTATGTCAGACATTTATTTTTTATAGTTTTACAGATACAAAAGGGTGAGGCCAAATGAAAATTATGAAATGCTAATTATCAGATAATGATGGAAGAAAACAAATGTGGGAAAGCCTCACCGAGAAATTGCTTTATGGCATTAACAAATGTGCTGTAATGATCTGCAATGGGGGTAGTGAGGTAAACTGCCCATTTTCCAGATAGTCAGAAATTGTTGTGGGGATGCTGAGAGTTTCATGTCCTATTGTGGTTAACCAGTACATTAGCCCTGTTGTGATTATTGCTGGCTTATGAAGGGCCATCACCTATATGAAAGGCATTATCGCTGAGCTAGATTCTTGTCTGTCAGAATTCTGAAGGGAAATACAATCTGCAAAGAAGGTTTACTACAATAGGGAATGCTTTCAGTGGCACTTGACTTATGGGAGGAGGAGCAACAGCAAAGATCTGTTAGAGATGTCTATCTGGCCGATCAGCCATTGTAGATACCGGACTGGGCGCAGATACCTGGCAAAAACTGAAGAACATTACCTCCAGAGACTGCGGTTTAGCAGTGAGCCAGTGATAGAGTTGTGAAGACCAACAGACATCTACAAACTTCTGGGGGGCAAGAAATTCGGTAGGTTAGTGCCTCCCATTAGCGCCTGATGGAGCGGGGGGTGGGGGAGGCTAATGGGTCGCTAAGGGGTTAGCGACCGTTCACGCCGAATGCAGCGATGTACACGAATCTCAGTGCCGGTTTAGCACTGGCGCTAACACTTACTGCCTGGGCCTTTAGCGCCTCGCAGATCATGACATCATGAAATGCACAGCGTCCTGTTATCGTCCCAGATGTAAAATTGACTCCCGCCCCCTGCTGTATCGCCTCAAACCGACAACACCAGCAAGAGGAAGCGTTGTGAACTTGGCTGGCCGCTTGGGGAGCGGTAATTAAAGGGAATGGTTTTCAGCTAGTGCAACCTTTGTTATTTGCACCAGTCTCTTGCTTGTGCAAAGTTTTTCATGCTTCACTGCTGCAAGATGTCCAAGCCCTCCACTTCGTGATAGTGTTTGGGGCTGTAATGGCAGATGCACAGGTTGCCTTGCAAAATAAAACTGCCGACAACTAGCTTGTGCAACATCATTGGCCCTTCCCTTTAAGTGAGGGAAGCAGCCTCTGATGTCGTTACCAATGCGCTCAAAATTGTTTAGTGCTCTGCCGCTACCGCAGCGCTCTAGAACTTTAGCGCCCTCAGAGAAGCGGTTGGTGCTGATTTATTACTCCGATTCAGTGATGCCTCCATGGAGATATTACTCCAAGTAGTCAGGGTCCACAGGGACATGTTCTTCACTGCTGATGGGAGGAAGAGGCCAGCTGGCTAGACTAAGAGCGCATGGCTGGAGATCACTGAAGAAGTGAGCAGCATGAGTGTTGTTGGCAGGAACTGGATACGATGTCAAAAACATTTTAATGACCTCATGAGGTCATGAAAGGTGAGTACAATGTCACATTGCCCCACATCCTGATGTGTGTATCTCCCCAAACCCCTCACACTGCCTTCCCAATACTACTCCTGACCATCACTCCTCACACCAACCTGCCTGGCAGGTGCACCCATCCCTCACTTTCTATGCACTTAGTCACACCCCATCTGACCATCCAGCACTGACACTCGCCCTCATCTTAATGCAGTGTTATGTCTCTCCCTCAAAGTCACTCTCAAGAGATGTTATCCATCCATCCCATCCACTCATTCCTTGACTCTCACTCAAAGGTCTCTTGTTTCCCTACTTACAGGAGAAGAGAGCATAGAACACCCAGGAGAGGCAGCAAACCGGTGGTGGCCCTTGAGTCATGACACCATTCACTTCATCAGAGGAGGAGCTACTGGAGTTGAGCTATGTTGCAGAGCTGCAAGCAGTTGGAGATAGAAAGTGCTATATATGTAACCTTGTATTTACTCTGTACAGCCACCAGAGGGCTCATCCGCTGGAGTTCCAAGGGATCCCATAATCCCTTGGGAGCACAGGTATTTAAGGAGGCCTCACAAGTTGGAGAGGCACTCTGGAGCCCTGCAATAAAAGACTGAGGGCACACGTTACTTTGAGTTCACAGTGTTCAGTCTGACTCTTTCTCCATACATTACACCTGGCAACGAGATACAGATAGCGAATCCAAAGATTCAGAGAACAGTGGGCATCCTGGAGAAATTCTCGGAGGGAGATGATTGGGAAACTTTTGTGGAGCGACTCGACCAATATTTCGTAGCCAACGAGCTCGATGGAGAAGAGAACGCTGCCAAACGAAGGGCGATCCTCCTCATCGTCTGTGGGGCACCAACGTATGGCCTCAAGAAGAATCTGCTTACTCCAGCGAAACCCACGGAGAAATCGTATGATGATTTGTGCACACTGGTCCGAGAGCATTTGAACCCGAAGGAAAGCGTTCTGATGGCGAGGTACCAGTCCTACACCTACAAAAGGTCTATATAAGCAGACTGCCTTCGGTGGGGCAATCGAGTAGTGGTCCCCAAGAAGGGCAGAGAAACCTTCAGCAATGACCTCTACAGTACCCACCCAGGCATCGTAATGATGAAAGTGATAGCCAGATCCCACGTGTGGTGGCCCGGTATCGATGCAGACTTAGAGTCCTGCGTTCACAGATGTAATACATGCTCGCAGTTGAGCAATGTACCCAGAGAGGTGCTGCTAAGTTTATGTTCTTGGCCCTCCAAACTGTGGTCGAGGGTACACGTCGACTATGCAGGCCCGTTCTTGGGTAAAATGTTCCTTATGGTTGTAGACACGTGCTCCAAGTGGATTGAATGTGAGATAATGTCGGATAACACATCCGCTGCCACTACTGAAATCCTGCGGGCCATGTTTGCCACTCACGGCTTACCCAATGTCCTGGTGAGCAACAACAGGCCATATTTTACCAGTGACGAGTTTAATGAATTGATGACCCTTAACGGGATCAAACATGTCACTTCTGCCCCGTTTAAACCAGCGTCCAATGGTCAGGCAGAGAGAGCAGTGCAAACCATCAAGCAAGGCTTGAAGAGGATAACTGAAGGCTCACTGCAGACTCGCCTATCCAGAGTCCTGCTTAGTTACTGGGATCATTGGGATCCCACCTGCTGAATTGCTGATGAAAAGAGTACTTAAGACAAGGCTCTCATTAGTTCATCCTGGTCTACATGAACAGGTAGAGAGCAGGCGGCTTCAACAGAGTGCATACCATGATAGCGCAAATGTGTCACGCGAGATTGAAGTCAATGATCCTGTATTTGTATTGAATTATGAACAAGGTCCCAAGTGGCTTCCCAGCACTATTGTGGCCAAAGAGGGGAGCAGGGTGTTTCGGTCAAACTTTCCAATGGACTCATTCATTGGAAACCTTTGGACCAAATCAAACTCAGATTTATGGGCTATCCTGAGCAACCCATCTTGGACCCTACCTTTTTTGATACCTCACCATACACACAGGTGGCAACCGGCACCACGGTTGACCACAAAGCAGAACCCATCATCCACAGCAGCCCAGCAGGACCCAACACATCAGGCAGCCCAGCAAGGCCAGCTGCACAGCAGCCCAGCAAGGGCCCAATAAATGATTCAACAATACCAGCTTTCACACTGAGACGATCAACCAGGGCAAGAAGGGCCCCAGATCGACTCACGTTGTAAATAGTTACACAATTGACTTTGGAGGGGAGTGTTGTTACATATGTAAACTTGTATTTACTTTGTACAACAACCAGAGGGCTCATCCCCTGGAGTCCCAAGGGATCCCATAATCCCTTGCACCGTCACACCACCCATGCACACCAAGCAGCAGTGCAGATACACCAATGTTGGTGGGTCCTCTAAGTCAGAAAGTCGTGTTGTTACCTGGTGTCTCACACATCACAAGTGAGCAAGAGCAGATGGTGGAGACAGGGACAGCAGTAGAGAGTCCTCGTTGGAGGATGCAGGACATTCCAAGCAGTGCTCAGCAGGATGAAGATGCTGAACTTCGGGGGTCATCGACAAAGCAGATGCTCCTTGAGGAGCAACAGATAATGTGGGAGGCCCTGGCAGCTTTGCCAGCCGTGATGTGCTCGATTGTACTGAGAATGGAGGAGTCCATCTCCAACATGACTGGCATGATGTCGCAGACTATGGCTATGATGTATTTGTCCATGGAAAGGGTGGCCACCTGCATGGAGCACTAAACGCGCCATTCAAATGAGTGCATGCTTGCTCTGAACAACAGCTTTGCAGACTCCAATGCAGCCATATCTAGGATGGATAGAAACCTAGACGTTGCCATTCATTGCCTCACTGACGTGCAGCAAAGTGCTCTCCAACTCCTTGCTAGCAGGGAAGTGTGGTTGAGTCATGATAGGGCTGATGCTGAGAGGGGACATGGAAGTGGGGGATCTGCTCAAAGCGCTCCCACTGCTCCTCCGTTGTTCCCCACCCCCAATCAGAGCCCCACATGCTGCTTCATGTCCCGATGGCCAAGTCTGCCCCTGCACAGGTGCAGGAGGAGCAGTCTTTGGTGGGGCCCTCACAGGCTCCAAAACCCAGAGGACATCCACTAAAAGTATCTAAACAGTCAGAGCAGGGAAGTGAACAGCCTGCCTGTACCTCTGCTGAAGCCACAGGGGTTACATGATGTAGGAGTTATAGGAAGAGAAAGATTAAACAATTATCCATGCACAAGGGTAGGCACATGGGTGTATTATAAAAGGTTAGATTGTTAAGTTTCTGTTTACTTTTTGAGCTACATTAAATTATTTATTTGCACCATTTTCCCGTTTTGTCCATTTTTGCTTGCTGCCTGGCAAGTTGGAGTGAATGGTAAGACATTACTTAACAATGGGTGCGTGTGACAGGAAAGGTTTGGTAATTTTAGGACTGGTTTGTGGCTCAGTATCTGGGTGCCATATAGGTCCACTGGTGCAACCTAACTAAATCATCCATCCTGGGCTTCTCGGGCAGCAATATGCACCGCTGCTGGTGCCATGACCACTTTAGGTTCCTTCGTCTCCTCCTTGTGTTTCTCTTGCTCCTCCTCCTCATCCTCCTCCTCCGAAGAGGCTCTGCACTCTCCGCCTTGCTCCTCCTGCAGCTCCAATCGTCGCTGCTGGAGATCCTGGCTGGACTGTATTGGAGGGCTCCTCTAGACCTGTCCAGGCATCTGAAGCGCATCATCAGCATGCTGATTGCTTGCTTTATTGCACATCTTGTCCTCATCTGGCTTTGATTGTGGTGCTTTTCGGCCTCATTGCTTGGCTTCCTCATGGATGGCATCAGCCATATCTTCATTGATATCCCTTGTCTCCAAGCAGCCAGCCAGTAAGTCTGATCAGAGGTGCAAAGAGCTGAGGGAGGGTGTACTGACGCAGGAAGACTGAATCATGACAGCTTCCTGGGCATCCTCCATACACATGCATGATGATCTTTTTGTGGTTGCAGATGAGCTGCACATTGATGGAGTGGAAGCCCTTATGGTTCATGAAAACTTTTGGATGATCTGGGAGTGCCCTGATGGCCACATGTGTGCAGTCGAAGATGCCCTGCACCTGTGGGAAGCCAGCCAGAGCTGGAAATTCGAGCGCCTGCTCATTCTGACTGGCTTCATCAGTGGCAAAGTGTACTTCGGTGCCTGCCTTGTCAAACATGCCATTGGTCACCTGGGTGATACATTTGTGGGTGACTGACTGTGAGATCCTGCAAATGTCTCTTGCAGATCCCTGGAAGGAACCTGAGGTGAAGAAGTTGAAGGCGGTGGTGACTTTGACAGGCTCTGTTAAGGCGTGTCCACCAGGCCACTTGCAGGAGGTCTTTTTCCAGCAGGCTACAAATGTCTTCCACAACATGATGCGATAGCTTGTGCCTATTGAGCCACTGGTGTTCAGTCATGTCCAGGAAGCTGATCCTCTGCCTTTTTATCCTGAGTTGGGGATATCGCCTCTTGTGAGGTGCACCCCTCGGCTGATTCCCTCTCTCCTGTAGAGCGGCAGATTGGTGAGAAGAAGACTATTGCTGCTACTGGTGTTGTTGCTTCTGGTGCTCATTTGGTCCTCACTTGAGGTCCAAAGTGCAACAGCATAAGTAGTACTCATGCTGATATGATATATGACAGAACGAAAGTGGAGATCAGAGGCACAATCCTCCAATATAGTGAGAGTGACTTCCAAAGTTGTAGAAATCACCTGCAAACTCCTGAAAGCAAACTCTCAGCCCAATGTTGTCATCAAGAGCCTTTCCCTCAGGCGTGGAAGTAGATGTGAGGTGTGAGTATATTTATGTGTTTTTAAAAACATTTCATTTGTTCAGCTCCCACAATTGCTGCTGTGCTCTTGCCTTGCATTCACTGGCGAGTTTCAGCAAACCTGGGAATCCTACGGTCAGCCAGTAAAAGCTGCAACATCAGGTAAAAAATGCTGTTAATAACCTGTTAATGATCTCTAAATTCCTTTACTTAGATCACCCGCTTCTACAGAGGGAGTCTCTCGCGCGCTGACTAACATGACCGAGTTAAAAACGGAAGCCGGCTTCCCGACGCGCTGTCAATTTCAGCGCTTTTAACTGCTCACCCACTCGCAAAGCTGACTCAGAAGGTTGTGGGTTAACGCCCCACTATAGACTTGAGACATAATCTAGGCTGACAGTTCAGTGCGGGACTGAAGTTGTTTATAGGTCTTCCTGAAGCAGATAGCACAACACTGTCATTGTTGGACGTGTTGACCTTTGAAGGAGACATTAAACTGAGGCCCCATCATGTGGGCGTAAAAGAAACCATAGAACTATTCAAGAAGAGCAGGGAGCTCCTCTAGGTCAAGGCCATCATTTCTCTCTCAAACAACATCACAAAAATCAGATATTGTTCATTCATTTGCTGATTGTGGAACCTTGCTGTCCACAAATCGGTTGCCACATTTGCCTACGTGCAGTGACTGCACCTCAGAAGTAATTCATTGATTGCAAAGAGCTTTTGGTTGTCCTGAGAATTTGCTAAGGTTCTATATAAATGCATGTTCCTTTCTTCATACTTAAAGGCAGATTAGAGGGATGGACATGACAGACCAAGGCCAACCTCTTCAACATTAGCTAATCAATAGAATGATACAACATAGAGGAGGCCATTCAGCCCATCCTGCCTGTGTTGACTGTTTGGAAGAGCAATCCAATTTGTCTCACTTCCTGCTATTTCCCCATTACCCTGCAAATGTTTCCTCTTTAAGTATTTATCCAATTCCTTTTTGAAAGTTACTATTGAATTTGCTTCCACCTCCCTTTCAGGCAGTGCATTCCATAACAACTCCCTGTGTTGATTTTCTTTACTCATGTCACCTCTGATTCTTTTGCTAATTACCTTAAATTTGTGTCCCCTGGTTATCGACCCTTCTGCCACTAGAAACAATTTTTCCTTAGTTACTCGAAATAATCAAAACCCTTCATTATTTTGAAAACCTCTATTGAATCTCTCCTTAACCTTCTCCTCTCTAAGGAGAACAATCCCAGGTTCTCTAGTCTCTCTACATAACCAAAGTCCCGCATCCCTGGTATCATTCTACTAAATCTCCTCTGCACACTCTCTAAGGTCTTGACATCCTTCCTGAAGCATGGTGCCCAGAATTGGCCAAAATGCTCCAGCTAGGGCCTAACCAGTGTTTTATAAAGGTTCAGCATAACTTCATTACTTTTGTACTCTCTGCCTCTATTTATAAAGCCAAGGATCCCTTATGCCTTTTTAACAGCCTTCTCTACTTGTCCTGCCACCTTCAAAGATTTGTCTCTTTGTTCCTGCACCACCTTTAAAATTATACCAGTTAGTTTATATTGCCGCTCCTCATTTTTCCTACCAAGGTGAATCACGTCACACTTCTCTGCATTATGTTTCATCTGCCACGTGTCTGCCCATTTTACCAATCTATATCCTCCTGAAGTCTGTTACTATCCTTCTCACTGTTTACTACAATTCCAAGTTTTGTGCCATCTGCAAACTTTGTAATTTTGTCCTGTGTACCCAAGTCCAAGCCATTAATATATATCAAAAGGCAGCACTCTCCTTTTATAAGCAAACCTTAAGAAGTTAGAATCCTTGGATGCTACAGAAGAAGTATGAAAGTGGGTGGGGGATCACGATGCGCGATCAGCCCGCGCTCATTCAAAGTAATGCAGGCAGCACGCGGCCTCCATACCGTCTGCTAATTACCTTGATTGTTGAGTTCAGCCCCGCGCTGAGCACACTGCTGAGTGGCTGAGCACTCAACAGGGGGCGAAATTTGTGTGAGGCTAGGTCTATTTAAAGCAAGCCTCCACTTCTTAAAGGCAGTCTGCACCTCTTAAAGGTGAGCTGCATTCTGCATTCAGCAGCTGCTGGAACTGCTTGTGAAAGCCACTGTGAGTCAATGCTGGCTCAACAGGCTCGAGAAACGGCACCAAGTTTCTCAGACATTCTAGAAGCCTTCGTGCAGGGAGTCAAAAGGAGAAGACTGGGTTCTCTATCCCGAGGGGAGGAAGATGCCCTCTCGACACACAGTGTGAAGGCAGTGGGAGCAGATAGCCGAAGCTGTCAATGCCAGCTGTCTTGTCCCGAGGACCTGGATCCAGTGCTGAAAGTTCAATGACCTCACACGAGTGGTCAAGGTCAGTGAATGCATCGTCAAAAGCTATCTCCCACCAACTGCACCATTAGCCTCACACACTGCTTAATGCACCACAACCCATCACTCACCTACCAACACTCTCTTTCAATCTCGACTCATATCTCACAATCATGGCTTCACTCACCCTCACACACTTACCACTGCTGCACACCTCACACTCACATCTCACACTTTGCACACAATGTCGGCTATTCAACAATGAAAGGCACATCACACAAAAACATTGCACCACACTCACTGACACATTTCCCTCTCTCTTGCAGGACAAGGTTGCTCATAACCGTAAGCAGCAGCAGCTAACTGCTGGGGGATCGGCAAGCCTGCATATCTATACCCAACTGGAGGAGGCAGTGATCGACATTATTGGAGGAGCAGTCACTGAAGCCGTAGTGAGTGGCAAAGCAGAAGCCATTTAAGATGACGGTATGCTCATACTTAATCCTCCTCACATCCCACTTTCCCCTCATCCCACAATCTCTTCTCATTTACAAGCTGCTGATGGTGTAAGCATGCAAATCTTGCTTACCCCTCACTCCCCTTAACACAACTCTACCCTTGTGACTTTCTGCTTTCAGATACTCCAATCTGGCCAGCTATTGAAGGAAGAGCAAGAGGAGAGTGATGAAGAAGAAGAGACACTGTCACTCGATCTCACACTGGCACTGTGTCTACTTTAGAGGGTAGTATAGAAGCGAGATCTGTATGTGTTGAGTCACCGGGCATGAGTGGCCTGCTGCGGTAAGATTGCAAAATTCGTGGAAAACACCTCCAGTGTTTGGACTCATTGGAAAGGAAATTCGATTTGGGACTATCAAGCAGAAAGTTTGGGATCCTAAAATGCATGTGGAAGGAACTATGAGTTTTAACTAAGT
This sequence comes from Pristiophorus japonicus, assembly GCF_044704955.1. Lineage (NCBI taxonomy): Eukaryota > Metazoa > Chordata > Chondrichthyes > Pristiophoridae > Pristiophorus > Pristiophorus japonicus. Next base: position 383,485,769 of record NC_091977.1, on the reverse strand, counting down.
TTGGGATTTTAAAAGGCATATTGGGTCTGTGTGGAAAAAGGACTACAAAACTGAGGGACAACTAGCCTCTATAGAAGCCAGTCTTTGGGTATTGAAGCTAAACAAATACCCAAGATAAACAAACTCGAAAACCCTTCTCCCCAGGAGACATTAACACCCAGAGATAGCCAACTATTGCTCTAAGCATGAAACCCATCCAGCGCATGCATAATGTTAACAGCCCATCCAGCCCGCAAGGAAAACCCAGGCCTAGGTAGACAACGTAAATACCAAAATTCAATCTCCCAAATCGAAAACGAATCCAACCGATCGGCACATCCAAAATGAATTATTATTAATGAGCCTGCCAAAATATGACAAAGAAATATCAAGCCCGCCAAAATTAAGACAAAGAATCGGGGTTGATTTGGCGCGCAGATTAGAACGACTCCCAAAGTATAACTGGGGCCCTGTTTTTTTGGGTTTAAGAACTGCAGCCTTAAAGAGCCTTGCAGAGAGCTTGCTACACAGTCTTCTACGCAGCTCTCTGAACATCAACATCTTCAGCCTCGACGACATTCCTGGGCCACACTGCTCTGCTACCGAAGAAGAAGGAAGAATATCATCAAGGCAGAGAAAAGCAGTTCCCAGTAACTTCAGACATCATCATTGCGACCACAACTGACTGCAGCCAATGTAGTAACATTGAACCACCGCGATCGACAAATTCTAAGAATGAAACTCCTCAAGATGAAACCGAAGATTCGAAAGTTTCCACTCGACAATCTATTCCTAGCTACCAACGGGTAAAACATTACCTAAAAGAACTTTAAAACCTACTGCTGATGTAAGAAAGTGGGTACTTACCCCATAAATCCAATACATGCCCTACCGCATCAACGGACACCACCCAACTGAAGACTACACAGTAAGAAGTCTTATACGACGTTCGGGGTACGGCAAACAGAACCCACAGAGTCCAGTGAACCCCGAAACTGCGAACCACCGCTAACTGACAATAAAAGGATTGGTGAGCATAATCCCTGTTTGTCCTGGAGTTCAACCTAGTCAGAGTTAGGCATTGGGAGGTGGGAGGCGTATTATTTTCTGTAACCCCTTTTGAACTTGTGATAAAGTGTCCCTTATTCTAGTGATTGTATGTTTTGACATTGTACTTGCATTATTTTAATAAAATTGAAGTTCCTGGCACCAAAATCAGTTATCTTTTGCACTTTGTCACATCCCCAAATAAATCCAAAGTCTAGAACCCAGGGAGTGGGAGCGATTCGAATCGCTCAGAAGGTCAGAAATGAACCTGACCCCGAGACCACCCCCTACACAGCCAGGGCAGGTGCCAACTCCCTGGAGAGTGAGGGTGCACATGAGTTCTGCTTCAGAGGATTCCGATGAGGACATTGACGGGGGAGCCTACAGAAGAAGGCTGATGGGCATGCACACAGAAATGCTTGGTGCATTGGCAGGCCTGTGAGAGAGTCTGTTGTCACTGTCAAGGAGCATGGAGGAGTCCGGCACCAGCTTTGCACAGGCTTTGTGCAGAGCTTGGAGCCCATGTTTTCCAGGATGGAAGTGATGCACAACTCCATTAGTGCATTTGTGGACCCAACCACGAGGCAGTGTCTGATGGCCGGGCTCATTGCAGCACAAGCGGAAGTGACCCAATGTCTGAGTGTCAGACTTCTTTTATGCAAGCTCAGCTTGCTGCCATCATGGCTGTGTTTACCAGTGTTGAAATAGGCTTCAGGGTGTCACAGCAGACCAGCAATCTGTCCTACAACAGAATACTAGGCTTACTGAGGCAACACCCCGAGGCAGTGCCAGTGGCTCCATGGAGCACGAACCTACTGTCCTCTTTCAGGACAACGGCATTTGTCCTCCTACCCCTGCTGCTCCGCCAGTGCCCTTGCTGTTGCCTGTCAGCCAGCCAGCCCAGACTGCTGTCGCCCAGGCCGAGATGTTGCAGTCCACAGTTGGGCCTTCTAGATCCAGAGCTTCTCAAGGTTGTCCTACAAGGCCATCTGCAGTCTCCCCCACTGAAAGTCAGCAGCCTTCCACCAGCCATGCTGTAGCCACTGGGGTAGCACTTCATTGGAGCACTAGGACAGGCAATGGCAAACATAGACATAGAAACATAGAAAATAGGTGTAGGAGTAGGCCATTTGGCCCTTCGAGCCTGCACCACCATTCAATAAGATCATGGCTGATCATTCCCTCAGTACTCCTTTCCTGCTTTCTCTCCATACCCCTTGATCCCCTTAGCAGTAAGGGCCATATCTAACTCCCTCTTGAATATACACGGAAGGGAATGCACAAAGGTGATTAATTGACTTTGTTATGTAATATTGGATTACTTGATTTATTAATTTGGTTAGGAATGTTTGTTTTGTGGTGGCTTTCATTTCAGTATTGTGGCCAAGAGGATGCTGTGATGTTCCGTGACAGAGAGATGATAAGGTGGAGAATTGTTGAGCAACAGGGATCTAGGATTTCATTCAGGGAAACTGGAGTCTGATGATGCATTCACGGACAGCCCGTCCAGAACATGGATGTGCAGTCTCCATCCTCCCTTGCTCCTCCTCCTCATCTTCATCCTCATCTTCGACCTCCTCCTCCTCCCCCTGCAAGCAGTTTGACTTCTTTGTTGCCTTTGCTCCATCTCCCTGTCATGCTGCAGCACAAGGGTGACTGCAAGTATAGTCCCCATGACTGGGAGCAAGTGGTGTTCTCAGAGACCTTCCAGTCGCAGCCAACTCCTTCCCAAATTCCAGCAGCTATCCCTGCACACTTTAATCAACTTACCTGCAATTTGCATGTATCTCTTTAAGTAGCGCTGGTGGGGGTCTTAGGAGAGGGCTCTGCGTCCTCTATTCTTAAACTGTTCCAATGAAGCCCAATGTATGCTCGAGGAACAACACCTCATCTTTCGTTTAGGCTCTTTACAGCCTTCTGGACTCAACATTGAGTTCAACAATTTCAAAACATAACCTCTGCCCCCATTTTTTAATATTTTTTTCTGTTTTTTTCTCTTTCCCATGTCAGCTGTTGATGATTCTGCCAACTCCATTTACACCCTATCTAGACTCATCTTTTGTTTCTTTACTTGTCCCATTACCATCTCCTTTTGCCTTGCACCATCATCCCTTTTGTCTCTTCATCTCTTCTGCCTTCCACCCTATCTCAGACCTTCCCTTTTGTTCTTTCCTTCCCTCCCCCTTTCCCTGCCCTTACAATTGCTTAAAAATCTGTTACATTTCGAACTTTTTCCAGTTCTGACGATGGGTCATCGACCTGGAACGTTAACCCTGATTCTCTCTTCACAGATGCTGCCTGACCTGCTGAGTATTTCCAGCATTTTCTGTTTTTATTTCAGATTCCAGCATCTGCAGTATTTTGCTTGTGGATACTTGTATACTGCCTGGGTCAGGTACCTATGAATGGGCTGCTGTCTCCACTTCTGGTGCTTCACATTTTGGGCTTCCTGTCTCTGGTTCTCTTCCTCTTGTTCCTCCTTCTGAATAATAATATAAAGCAGGGGTTGAGCCCAGCAAAATGATTATATTTTTAATTTTATTTCCAAAATTGAGTGCCTCCTGGGTCAGCTGATTTGAGCATACAGGTACCTGTGTGCCTGACAATCTGATTGCACTTTATAGAGACCCTCCAAACATGCACAATTTGAAATTTGATGCTCGGGCACATTTTATGGGTGGAAGGATCGATAGATGGATGGAAAAGATCAAAGAGATTTGTGCATATCGTAATTTTGTGTGTAAGTCACTTACTCCCCAAAATCCTTTAGGCTGTGCAATATGCAGAACATTTAAGGTTCAGATGTCTATAACATACTTTGAAAATTCTCTACAACATAATTGCAAAGTGCAACAGTGACATGTAGTGGCAGAAAGTAGGTTCTGCAATTTTTTTTTTCAATTTCATTTTTCTACCAAAACTCTCAGATGATCTACTGTAATCATCCTTTTCTTTCACAACTAACAATTGATCTTCAAAGGCAATGGTGGAGCAACAGCAGGAATAAAGGCGGTGTTAATATTAGAGCTAGCTAAGGTGCAAGGTATGCTGATAGTAGCTTTTGTAGTTAGGTCTGTACTTGTAACAGTGCTGATGTAAAATGTTACATTACGGTAGTTGGTCTGTGCTAGTGCTGTTGGGGAGGATTTAAACTAACTGGGCAGGGGGATGAGAACCCGAGAATAGATTTAGAAGGGAGAGAAGCAAAGCTGGAGTGGGAAAGCAGAAAATTAGAAAGTGAATTAGGAAGGCAGAGGAAATAAAGGCTAGAAAATAGACAACAAGGGAATTTGTCGGTGTTAAATGCAAGGAGTCTAGGGAATAAGGCAGATGAGCTGAGGGCACAGATAGACACTTGGGAGTACGATATTATAGCTATTACTGAGACATAGCTGAAAGAGGGGCAGGTATGGCAGCTCAACATTCCTGGTTACAAAGTTTTCAGACGGGATAGAGAGGGGGATTAAAAAGGACGGGGGGGGGGGTCGCAGTATTGATTAAAGAAACAATTTCAGCTGTGATATGTTAGATGGATCATCAAATGAGGCCATATGGGTTGAATTGAAGAACAAAAAAGGGGCAATCACACTGCTGGGAGTTAACTATAGACTCCCAAACAGTCAGGGGGAGATAGAAGAGCAAATATGTAGGCAAATTTCTGAGAAGTGTGAAAACTATAAGACAGTAATAGTAGGGGATTTCAACTAGGCTAATATTAACTGGGATAGAATTTGTGTGAAAGATAGAGGGTGCAGAATTCCCAAAATGCATTCAGGAGAACTTTCTTAGCTAGTATGTAGCAAGCCCAATGAGGCAAGGCAGGTGGAAGGGGTATCAGCGGGAGAGCATTTTGGTGCTAATGATCATAATTTATGGAAAAGGACAAAGGTAGAACAGGAATAAAAGTTCTCAATTGGGGAAAAGCCAATTTTACTAAGCTTAGATGTGATTTAGCCAAAGTGGATTGGAAACAGCTACTTGAGGATAAATCAGTGTCAGAGCAGTGGGAGACATTCAAGCAGGAGATCCAGAGGGTTTAGAGCAAGCATATTCCCTGAAAGAAAAAGGGTGTGACTAACAAATCTAGAGCTACCTGGATGTCAAGAGGCATAAAGAAAAAAAGGGAAGCTTCTGACAGATACGAAGGGCTCTATACTCCAGAAACTCTAGAGGACTATAGAAAGTGCAGGAGTGAAATTAAAAAGGAAATTCTGAAAGCAAAGAAAGATCATGAAAAAATGTTGGCAAGTAAAATTAAGGAAAACCCAAAGAGGTTTTATAATTACGTTAAGAGCAAGAGGATAATTAAAGAAAGAGTAGGGCCTATTAGAGACCATAAAGGTAATCTGTGTGTGGAGACAGAAGACGTGGATATGGATCTTAATGAATACTTTGCATCTGTTTTCACAAAAGAAAGGGGCAAAGCAGACATTGCAATCAGGGAGGAGGAGTGTGAAATAATAGATGAAATAAACATAGTGAGAGAAGAAATATTAGAGGTTTAGCAGCTTTGAAAGTGAATAAATCCCCAGGCCTGGATGAAATATATCCCAGGCTGTTAAGAGAAGCAAAAGAGGAAATAACAGAGGCTTTGACCATCATTTTTCAATCCTCTCTGGCTACAGGTGTGGTGCCAGAGGACTGGAGGACTGCTAATGTTGTACCTTTGTTTAAAAAGGGAGAAAGGGATAGACCGAGTAATTACAGGCCAGTCAGTCGAACCTTGGTGGTGGGAAAATTATTGAAAAAGATTCTGAGGGATAGGATAAATCTTCATTTAGAAAGACACGGATTAATCAAGGACAGTCGGCATGGATTTGTTAAGGGATGTTCGTGTCTGATTTACTTGATTTAATTTTTTGAGGAGGTAACAAGGAGGGTCGATGAGGTTAGTGCATTTGATGTGGTGTATATGGATTTTAATAAGGCTTTTGATAAGGTCCCACATGGCAGACTGGTCATGAAATTAAAAGCCCAGGGGATCCAAGGCACAGTGGCAAGTTGGATCCAAAATTGGCTCAGAGGCAGGAAGCAAAGAGTAATGGTTAATAGGTGTTTTTGTGACTGGAAAGCTGTTTCCAGTAGGGTTCCGTCAGGCTCAGTACTAGGTCCCTTGCTTTTTGTGGTATATATCAATGATTTAGACTTGTAGGGGGTATGATTAAGAAGTTTGCAGATGATACAAAAATTGACTGTGTGGTTGATAATGAAGAAGAAAGCTGTAGACTGCAGGAATATATCAATGAACTGGTCAGGTGGGCAGAACAGTGGCAAATGGAATTTAATCTGAAGAAATGTGAATTAATGCATTTGGGGAGGGCTAACAAGGCAAGGAAATACATATTAAATGGTAGGACACTGAGAAGTGTATAGGAATAAAGGAACTTTGAAGTGTATGTCCACAGATCCCTGAAGGTAGCAGGCCAGGTAGATAAGGTGGTTAAGAAGGCACACGGAATACTTACCTTTATTAGCTGAGGCATAGAATATAATAGCAGGAAGGTTGTGCTTGAACTGTATAAAACACTAGTTAGGCCATAGCTAGCGTACTGCATGAAGTTCCGGTCACCACATTACAAGAAAGATGTGATTGCACTGGAGAGGGTACAAAAGAGATTTACCTGGACTGGAGAACTTTAGCTACAAGGAAAGATTGGATAGGCAGGGTTTGTTTTCTTTGAAACAGAGGAGGCTGAGGGGAGACCTAATTCTGGGGATTCTGAGGAGGTCCCAGCAGATTGGAAAACTGCAAATGTAACGCCCCTATATAAAAAAGGAGGCAGACAAAAAATTGGCCAGGAAACTATAGGCCAGTTAGCCCAACATCTGTAGTTGGGAAAATGTTGGAGTCCATTATTATAGTAGTAGCAGGGCATTTTGAAAAGCATAATTCAGTCAGGCAGAGTCAACATGGATTTATAAAGGGGAAGTCATGTTTGACAAATTTGCTGGAATTATTTGAGGATGTAATGAACAGGGTGGATAAAGGGGAACCAGTGGATGTGGTGTATTTGACAAGGTGCCACATAAGAACATAAGAATTAGAAACAGGAGTAGGCCATCTAGCCCCTCGAGCCTGCTCCGTCATTCAACAAGATCATGGCTGATCTGGCCGTGGACTCAGCTCCACTTACCCGCCCGCTCCCTGTAACCCTTAATTCCCTTATTGGTTAAAAATCTATCTATCTGTGACTTGAATACATTCAATGAGCTAGCCTCAACTGCTTCCTTGGGCAGAGAATTCCAAGATTCACAACCCTCTGGGAGAAGAAATTCCTTCTCAACTCGGTTTTAAATTGGCTCCCCCGTATTTTGAGGCTGTGCCCCCTAATTCTAGTCTCCCCGACCAGTGGAAACAACCTCTCTGCCTCTATCTTGTCTATCCCTTTCATTATTTTAAATCTTTCTATAAGATCACCCCTCATCCTTCTGAACTCCAACGAGTAAAGACACAGTCTACTCAATCTATCATCATAAGGTAACCCCCTCATCTCCGGAATCAGTCTAGTGAATCGTGTCTGTACCCCCTCCAAAGCCAGTATATCCTTCCTTAAGTAAGGTGACCAAAACTGCACGCAGCACTCCAGGTGCGGCTTCACCAATACCCTATACAGTTGCAGCAGGACCTCCCTGCTTTTGTACTCCATCCCTCTCGCAATGAAGGCCAACATTCCATTCGCCTTCCTGATTACCTGCTGCACCTGCAAACTAACTTTTTGGGATTCATGCACAAGGACCCCCAGGTCCCTCTGCACCGCAGCATGTTGTAATTTCTCCCCATTCAAATAATATTCCCTTTTACTGTTTTTTTTTCCCAAGGTGGATGACCTCACATTTCCCGACATTGTATTCCATCTGCCAAACCTTAGCCCATTCGCTTAACCTATCCAAATCTCTTTGCAGCCTCTCTGTGTCCTCTACACAACCCGCTTTCCCACTAATCTTTGTGTCATCTGCAAATTTTGTTACACTACACTCTGTCCCCTCTTCCAGGTCATCTCTGTATATTGTAAACAGTTGCGGTCCCAGCACCGATCCCTGTGGCACACCACTAACCACCGATTTCCAACCCGAAAAGGACCCATTCTTCTGTTCGCCAATCAATTCTCTATCCATGCTAATACATTTCCTCTGACTCCGCATACCTCTATCTTCTGCAGTAACCTTTTGTGTGGCACCTTATCGAATGCCTTTTGGAAATCTAAATACACCACATCCATCGGTACCATGCTCGTTATATCCTCAAAGAATTCCAGTAAATTAGTTAAACATGATTTCCTCTTCATGAATCCATGCTGCGTCTGCTTGATTGCACTATTCCTATTCCTATCTAGATGTCCCGCTATTTCTTCGTTAATGATAGTTTCAAGCATTTTCCCCACTACAGATGTTAAACTAACCGGCCTATAGTTACCTGCCTTTTGTCTGCCCCCTTTTTTAAACAGAGGCTTTACATTAGCTGCTTTCCAATCTGCTGGTACCTCCCCAGAGTCCAGAGAATTTTGGTAGATTATAACGAATACATCTGCTATAACTTCCGCCATCTCTTTTAATACCCTGGGATGCATTTCATCAGGACCAGGGGACTTGTCTACCTTGAGTCCCATTTGCCTGTCCAGCACTACCCCCCTAGTGATAGTGATTGTCTCAAGGTCCTCCCTTCCCACATTCCTGTGACCTGCAATTTTTGGCATGGTTTTTGTGTCTTCCACTGTGAAGACCGAAGCAAAATAATTGTTTAAGATCTCAGCCATTTCCACATTTCCCATTATTAAATCCCCCTTCTCATCTTCTAAGGGACCAACATTTACTTTAGTCACTCTTTTCCATTTTATATATCTGTAAAAGCTTTTACTATCTGTTTTTATGTTTTGCGCAAGTTTATCTTCATAATCTATCTTTCCTTTCTTTATTGCTTTTTTAGTCATTCTTTGCTGTTGTTTAAAATTTTCCCAATCTTCTAGTTTCCCACTAACCTTGGCCACCTTATACGCATTGGTCTTTAATTTGCTACTCTCCTTTATTTCCTTGGTTATCCACGGCTGGTTATCCCTTCTTTTACTGCCCTTCTTTTTCACTGGAATATATTTTTGTTGCGCACCCTGAAAGAACTCCTTAAAAGTCCTCCACTGTTCCTCAATTGTGCCACCGTTTAGTCTGTGTTTCCAGTCTACTTTAGCCAACTCTGCCCTCATCCTACTATAGTCCCCTTTGTTTAAGCATAGTACGCTCGTTTCTGACACAACTTCCTCATCCTCAATCTGGATTACAAATTCAACCATACTGTGATCACTCGTTCCGAGAGGATCTTTTACTAGGAGATTGTTTATTTTTCCTGCCTCATTACAAAGGACCAGATCTAAGATAGCTTGCTCCCTTGTAGGTTCTATAACATACTGTTCTAAGAAACAATCCCGTATGCATTCTATGAATTCCTCCTCCAGGCTACCCCATGTGATTTGATTTGACCAATCGATATGTAGGTTAAAATCCCCCATGACTACTGCCTTTCCTTTTTCACATGCCTCCATTATTCCCTTGATTATTGCTTGCCCCACTGTGAAGTTATAAAAGGTTACTGTACAAGATAAAAGTTTATGGGGTTGGGGGTAATATATGGATAGAGGATTGGTTAACTAACATAAATAGAGAGTTGGGATAAATGGTTCATTCTCGGGTTGGCAATCAGTAACTAGTGGGGTGCTGCAGGGATTAGTGCTGGGACCCCAACTATTTACAATCTATATTAACGACTTGGATGAAGGAATCCACTGTAAAATAGCCAAGTTTGCTGACAATGCATAGATGGGAGGAAAAGCAATGTGTGAGGAGGATGCAAAAAACCTGCAAAAGGACATAGACAGGCAAAATGAGTGGGCAAAAATTTGGCAGATGGAGTATAATGTTGGAAAGTGTGAGGTTATGCAAATTGGCAGAAAAAAATCGAAGAGCAAGTTATTATTTAAATGGAGAAAATTTGCAAAGTGCTGCATGAAACACAAAAGGTTAGTATGCAGGTACAGTCAGTGATCAGGAAGGCTAATGGAATCTTGGCCTTTGTTGGAAAGGGGATGGAGTAGAAAAGCAGGGAAGTCTTGAAGTTTTGCTACAGTTGTACAGGGTATGGGGGTGAGGAGCACACCTGGAATACTGCGTACGGTTTTGGTTTCCATATTTAAGAAAGATATACTTGCTTTGGAGGCAGTTCAGAGAAGGTTTACTAGGTTGATTCTGGATGTCATGTATTCAACTGTCATTGTAACCCATGTTTAAGCCGACCTAAGTTTATACCTTGAGAATACTGACCACAGGGGTGAACTTGTGGGAGACGCTCCTAAACTGGACTTTCCGGTATAAAAGGGGCAGCTCCACCCACCATCTGCCTCTTGAGGTCTTAGTAATAAAGGTAACTGGCCACAGAGTGATCTTTTCTTAAGTATGGGCCTCGTGTGCATTTATACTGTATAGTAAGGACATATTATTGGCGATGAGAAACTGGGATTTAAACCACGCGAGCATGGCCACTAGCAGCACAGAAGAGAGCTACTATGTTGGTGATGATTGGGACGACTTTATTGAGAGACTACAGCAAAGTTTTGTCACTAAGGAATGGTTGGGACAGGATTCGGCCGACAAACGCAGGGCTCATCTCCTGACGGTTTGTGGATCCAGAACGTACTCCCTGATGAAGGACCTTCTAATGCCAGAAAAGCCGGCGGACAAGATGTTCGAAGAGCTCAGTAAGTTGATCGGGGAACACCTTAAACCGGCGAGCAGCATGCACATGGTGAGACACCGGTTTTACATGCATCGACGGTGAGAAGGACAAAGCGTTCCAGACTTCGTGGCAGATCTCAGGCGACTGGCGAGTAAGTTACCAGATGCATGCAGAGCGGAGATGCTGCGAGACTTTTTTATTGAGGGCATCGAGCACGCTGGGGTTTTCAGGAAATTGATTGAGACCAAAGACTTGACCTTGGAAGCGGTGGCTATGATCACCCAGACAATTATCTCAGGGGAGAAAGAGACCAGAATGATTTTTGGCAAAAAGCTTGGCTCAAATGCAGCAAACGACCAGGGAGTCAACATTGTTAGCGCGGCACACAGTTCTCTAGGAAGACAAGGGCAATCGGATATGCCCCAGCATGCAGTCGAACCCACAGGGGAAATCAACAGAGACAATGGCTAGCTGAACGGCGATTCATGCCATCGCAATGGACAATGCGGCCAGTAATGGGGCCATCAACACATGTTAATGGTGCGCTTAAGGACAGTCACAGAGACAGTCAGAGATGATCGACTGGTAATGGACCTTTTGTTTCCAACAACGGGGCACTAGCTCATGCTGGAGGTGTGGAGGCAAACATCTAGCCAGAGCTTGCAGGTATCAGCAATATACCTGCAGAAACTGCAACGTCAGCGGTCACTTGGCGCGTATGTGCAGGGAGCCTGCAGCCAGGTTGATGTTGGAGGAGGACGGGCCCGATGTAAGCCCTACAAGGCCAAATGAATACTGGGGGAAATCGCTGGAAGCTGAAGTTCAGCGAGTTCATGTGGAGCACATATGCCATTCATACACCAGGACGCCACCGATAATGATGAAAGTGCTCCTCAATGGCATCCCAGTATTAATGGAGCTAGACACTTGGGCCAGCCAGTCCCTGTGAAGTATCAAACAGTTCGAAAGGTTGTGAGTGTCCAAGGCCAGGAGGCCAAAATTATTGCCGATTGACGCACTGCTACGGACATATACAAAGGAGGTCATTCCGGTGCTAGGCAGCGCCACGGTAGTCATGACCCACAAAGATTCGGAGAACAGGTTGCCACTCTGGATTGTCCCGGGGGATAGTCCCACACTACTGGGGAGGAGTTGGCTTGCTGCCATGAACTGGAAATGGGGCGATGTCAATGCAATTTCTTCTGTGGAGCGAGTATCATGCTCACAGGTCCTGGACAAATTTGACTCATTATTTCAACCCTGCATCGGCACTTTCATGGTGTCCAAGGTAGTGATTCACATAAACCCGGACGCCAGGCCAGTACACCACAAGGCCAGAACGGTGTCGTAAGTGATGCGGGAAAAGATAGAATGCGAATTGGACCGCCTGCTGAGGGAAGGCATCATCTCGCCAGTCGAATTCAGTGACTGGGCGAGCCCGATTGTGCTGGTGCTCAAGGCGGATGGGTCGGTCAGAATATGTGGCGATTACAAGGCCACCATCAATCGGGTGTCATTCCAAGACCAGTACCCGCTACTGAGAGTGGAGGACCTCTTTGCGATGCTATCCGGTGGTAAACTTTTTTCAAAATTGGACCTGACCTCGGCTTACATGACCCAGGAGCTGGTGAGTAAGTCAAAGAAGCTGGCCACCATCATGACACATGAGTATAACAGATGTCCATTCGGGATTCGTTCGGCCGCCGCGATCTTTCAGCGAAATATGGAAAGCCTCCTCAAGTCGATTCCAAGGACGGTGGTTTTTCAAGACGGCATCCTCATCATGGGTCGCGATACTGAAGAACACCTCCACAACCTGGAGGAGGTGCTACGCAGACTGGACTGGGTAGGGCTGTGACTGAAAAAGGCGAAGTGCGTCTTCTTAGCTCCAGAGGTAGAATTCCTGGGGAGGAGGGTAGCAGCAGACGGGATCAGACCTACTGCGTCCAAAATGGAAGTGATCCAGAGAGCACCCAGACCCCATAACACGATGAAGCTGCGTTTGCTCCTGGGGCTCCTGAACTATTTTGGCAACTTTCTTCCCAAATTGAGCATGCTGTTAGAGCCACTACACATGCTGCTATGCAAAGGTCGTGATTGGGTCTGGAGGGACAGCCAGGAAAGGGCTTTTGATAGAGTGCGCAATTTGTTATGCTCCAACAAACTGTTAACGTTAAATGACCAGTGTAAGAAACTAGTTTTAACGTGTGATATGTCATCCTATGGGGTCAGGTGTGGGTTGCAGCATGTGAATGCCAATGGGCAGTTATAGCCGGTAGCTTATGCCTCCAGAAGTCTGTCCCGAGCAGAAAGGGGCTACGGGATGGTAGAAAAAGAAGCGCTAGCATGTGTATATGCAGTAAAGAAAAATGCACCAGTATCTGTTTGGCAGGAATTTTGAGCTGGAGACAGATCACAAACCCCTAATGTCCCTTTTGGCCGACAACAAGGCCATAAATGCGAATGCATCGGCCCGCATACAGAGGTGAACACTTACGTTAGCCGCCTATGACTACACAATTCGGCACAGACCGGGCACTGAAAACTGTGCCAATGCACTCAGCAGGCTCCCACTAGCCACCATTGAGGGGGCAGCTGAGTATGATGCTGAGATGGTCATGGCTTTTGAAGCTTTTGAAAACGAAGGCTCACCTGTGACAGCCCTTCAGATTAAAGTCTGGACAAATAAAGACCCGCTACTGTCTTTAGTTAAGAAATGTGTCCTAAATGGGGACTGGGCAGCCACGTACGGGGCATGCCCTGAGATGTTTAAACCGTTTCATAGGCGCAAGAATGAATTCTCGATTCAGGCCGATTGCCTACTGTGGGGAAACTGAGTAGTCATGCCCCAGAAGGGCAGAGAGGTGTTTATCAGAGAACTTCACAATGAGCACCCGGGCATTGCCATGATGAAGGCAATTGCCAGGTCTCATGTTTGGTGGCCAGGGATAGATGCAGACCTGGAACTTTGTGTTCGCAGGTGCAACACATGTGCTCAACTGGGCAACGCACCCAGGGAATCCCCCCTTAGCCCCTGGTCCTGGCCCGCCAAGCCATGATCACGCATCCATGTGGACTACGCAGGTCCTTTCATGGGAAAAATGTTTTTGGTTGTAGTCGACGCCTACTCCAAATGGATTGAGTGTGCCATTTTAAATTCAAGCACATCCTCTGCCACGGTAGAAAGTCTACGGGCAATGTTCGCTGCCCATGGTCTATCGGATGTCTTGGTCAGCGACAATGGCCTGTGCTTCACAAGCACTGAATTCCAGGACTTTATGGCAGGCAATGGAATCAACCATGTCAGAACGGCACCGTTCAAGCCGGCCTCAAACAGCCAGGTGGAACGAGGAGTGCAGATAATCAAACAGGGGATGCTCAGAATCCAAGGGGGTTCCCTACAAAGCCGCTTATCACGCCTCCTGTTGGCCAATAGATCCCGACCATACTCACTCACAGGGGTTCCACCCGCAGAGCTGCTAATGAAAAGGATGCTCAAAACCAGGCTATCCCTTATATACCCTACTATGAAAGAAATTGTTGAGAGCAGGCGTCAGTCACAATGTGACTACCATGACAGGAATGCAAGGGCGCGATGTATTGATGTCAATGACCCTATTTTTGTCCTTAATTACGCTGCAGGGCCCAAATGGCTTGCAGGCATTGTGATTGCCAAAGAGGGGAATAGGGTTTTGGTAGTTAAACTTAACAATGGATAAATCTGCCGCAAACACGTGGATCAAACTAAAAGGAGGTTCAGCAACCCCATAGAAGAAGCAGAGGAAGAACATGACATAGAGTTTACTCCACCACAGGTGACCGAACGCCGGAACCAAGTGGAGGCGAGCCCAGTCACTGTGGGCAGTCTGGACAGGCCTGAGGCACCGCAAACAGCAGACACTCAGGCCAGCGCCTAACAACCGGAGCCCCAATTCAGGCACTCTACAAGGGAGCGCAAACCACCAGAGAGACTTAACCTGTGATCCCAATAAGACTTTGGTGGGGAGGTGATGTCATGTATTCAACTGTCATTGTAACCCATGTATAAGTTGACCTAAGTTGTATACCTTGAGAACACTGACCATAGGGGCGACCTTGTGGGAGACACTCCTAACCTGGACTTTCTGGTATAAAAGCGGAAGCTCCACCCACCGTCTGCCTCTTGAGGTCTTAGTAATAAAGGTAACTGGTCACAGAGTGATATTTTCTCAAGTATGGGCCTCATGTGCATTTATACTGTATAGTAAGGACATAATACCGGAGATGAGGGATTGACTTATGAGGAAAGGTTGAATAGGTGGGGCCTCTACTCATTGGAATTCAGAAGAATGAGAGGTGATCTTATTGAAACATATAAGATTATGAGGGTGCTTGACAAGGTGGATGCAGAGAGGATATTTCCACTGACAGGGGAGACTAGAACTAGGGGGCATAATCTTAGGATAAGGGGCCGCCCATTTAAAACTGAGATGAGGAAAAATTTCTTCTCTCAGAGGGTTGTAAATCTGTGGAATTCGCTGCTTCAGAGAGCTGTGGAAGCTTGGACATTGAAAAATTTAAGACAGAGATAGACAGTTTCTTAAACAATAAGGGAATAAGGGGTTATGGGGAGTGGGTAGGGAAGTGGACCTGAGTTCATGATCGGATCATCCATGATCATATTAAACGGCGGAGTAGGGTCAAGGGGCCATATGGCCTACTCCTGCTCCTATTTCTTATGTTCTTATGTTCTTATTGAGGTGTATAGAATTATGAGGGTCCAGATAGGAAGGGCTTTTTCCTTTTCCCAGAAGGGTCAACAACCAGAGGCCGTAGATTTAAAGTAATTGGTTGGAGGTTTAAAGAGAATTTGAAGGGAAATTTTTTCACCCAGAGGGAGGTGGGGGTCTGGAACTCACTGCTTGAAAGTGTGGTAGAGGCAGAAACACTCACCACATTCAAAAAGTACTTGGATGTGCACTTAAAGTGCTGTAGCCTACAAGGCTACGGACCGAGAGGTGGAAAGTGAGATTAGGCTGGATAGCTATTACTTAGGCAGCGTAGACACGATGGGCTGAAATGACCTCCTTCCATGCTGTAAATGTCTATGATTCTATCATTCTATGAATAATACCCAGACTCCAAGGGTTAAATTACGAGGAGAGATTACTCAAATTAGGGTTGTATTGCATAGAAACTGGAAGATTAAGGGGTGACTTGATCGAAGTTTTCAAGATATTAAAGGGAACAGATAGGGTAGACTTGGGCTAGAAATTCATTATAGCCAAGGAATGGGTGGTGTCAGCAGAAAAGTTGGAGAATTAGATGCAGGCCCCAATGCTTTAGACTGCATGCAAAATTCATGCTCACTGCTCAACAAAATGATTGGAGTCCTAATTCAAGTCTTAAAACCCAAGCTCATTGGCATTACACTCAAAGGGTGGACCAATACCAGATGCAGTCTAATCACAAGCTATGATTGTCGCAGGCTTATTTCACCACTTAAAGGGGAGAATCATTGATACTGTGGTACTTCATTCTCAGCATTGCTGGCTGTTCAGCTGCCTCAGTGAGCATGAGCATGAGCATGAGCATGAGCATGAGCATGAGCATGAGCATGAGCATGAGCATGAGCATGAGCATGAGCATGAGGCATGAGGCATGAGGCATGGAGGATGGAGGATGGAGGATGGAGGATGGAGGATGGAGGATGGAGGATGGAGGATGGAGGATGGAGGATGGAGGATGAAGGACTGGCCATATTCATGGCAGACCCATGCCCCAGGGAGAGAGTCTGCGATGCAGCATTGGAGACGTTGGTTTTTTCTGTGGAGAGATGGTGGGTGGAGGCCCTCGTCAAAAATCTTCCACACCATGTAGAAGATGGTAATGCAGCACATTTTGGGCAGCACTGTTGTCCCCAGTACCCACATATTGCAGGAAGAAATTTAACAACCTCACTCGGGTGGTCAGAGTGAGTGAATGCTGCAACAAATGCTACATACCATCATCTGAGCCCCATACTTCACTCACTGCCCAAAGCTCCATGCCCCAGCACTTACCCACCAACAATCTCTACCGTCATACCTAAACTGTTAGCTGTGGCTCAGTGGGTAGCACTAAGTGAGAAGGTTATAGGTTCAAGTCCTATTCCATGGACTTGGGCACAAAAATCTAGGCTGCCACTCCAGTGCAGTCGGATGAGATGTTAAATCAAGACCCCATCTCCTCTCTCACATGGACGTAAAAGATTCCATGGCACTATTTTGAAGAAGTGCAGGGAATTAGCCCTGGTGTTTTGGTCAATATTTATCCCTCAATCAACATAACAAAACAGATTATCTGGTCGCTATCACATTGTTGTTTGTAGGAGCTTGCGAGTGGCTGCTGCATTTCCCACATTACAACAGTGACTGCACTCCAAAAGTAATTTAAAGCGCTTTGAGACGACCGGTGGTCGTGAAAGGCGCTATATTAATCCTAGTCTTCCTTTCTTTTTTCTTTTACCTACACTCACAACCACATCTCAAACCTTGCACATAATGACAGCTATTCAACTATGGCAGGCACATTATCCAAACACATTGCTCCACACACACTCACACACTTTCCTTTCTCTTACAGGATAAGGAGGCTCACAACAGGAGGGAGCAGGAGTGCACAGGCAGAGGTCAAGCTGACACCCAACCACTGTCTGTGCTGGAGAATCGAGTGCTGCAGATTATTGGGTGCCAGGTGGTGGACGCCGTGGTCAGCAGTGACATTGGCGCCCTTGGGGATGACAACGGTATGTTCATCCCTACTCCTTCTTCTCACATCCCATTTACCTCTTTACTCCACAATCATTTTGCACTGTCCAGCTAATCATGCTGTATGTATGCATTTCTCCCTTCCTGTCCCCTCTCCTCACCTTAACCCGACTCTTGTGCCTTCAGGCTTTCAGATAATGAGCAAGCACCTGAGCAGCCTGTCCCTGAGGGCATTGTAGAGAGTGAGGCAGGACAAGAGGAGGAGGAAGAACACACAGCGTCACTGCATCTTTCACCCGCAGTCACCAGCTGAGATACGTGTTCCTTAGAGGTTAGTATAGTAGCGGGAACTGTACAGGGTGAGGCACCGAGGATGAGTGAGCTGCAGCAAGGCCATGGGGAAAGGGTAGCTTGGGGAGCAACTCCCTAGAGGGCGAGTTCGCGCGTGAGTTCTGCTGCACAGAACTCAGAAGAGGGCCTCGATGGGGAGGCGTTTAGAAGAAGTGCACACGGAGATGAGAATTGCAATGGCAAGAATGCCCGAGAGCCTCTCAGCAATGATATTGTGCATGGAGGAGTCCGCCTCCAACATTGCACAGGCTCTGCGAATACCATGGAACCCATCATTTCCAGTCTACAAAGAATGGTATACTCCCAGAGAGAGCATGGCAACCCAGACCTGACGCTGCATGTGATGGGTGATCTCGCAGCTTCTCAGCACAGGTGGAAACATGACACATTGTTTTAGTGCTGTAATGCAGTCTATGGTTGGTTGCATCCAATCTCAGACTGCTTTTAT
Source organism: Pristiophorus japonicus (assembly GCF_044704955.1). Lineage (NCBI taxonomy): Eukaryota > Metazoa > Chordata > Chondrichthyes > Pristiophoridae > Pristiophorus > Pristiophorus japonicus. Next base: position 383,467,498 of record NC_091977.1, on the reverse strand, counting down.
GCAGTCTAAGCTTGATGCCATGCAAGTTCTGACTGCGGCCATTGTGGCTGGGTCTACCACCATTGACCGGGGCTTTCACGGTGTCGCAGCAGGCCACCAATCTGTGCTCCAACAGATTGGTAGGGATGCTGAGGTGCTGCCCCAGGGAGTGGCATGGGTTAGTGGAGCAGGATCCTGTGTCCTCTCTCTCCTGTTTCCACAACTGCCACTCCGCTATTGCCCTTGCCGCTGCCTATCATCCAGCCATCCCAAACTGCTGCCATCCAGCCTGAGGTCATGTAGTCTATAGCCGGGCCATCCAGGTCCAGAGCTGGTCCAGAGTATTCTACAAGGTCATCTAAAGTCTCCCACATGGACACTCAGCAGCCTTCCACTATCCCACTGCAGCTACTGAGCAAACACTTTGTAGGAGCACTTGAATAGGCAAAGGCACAGTAATGAGAGGCACTAAGGGATTGCACAAGGGTGAATAGTTAATATTTTGGTGTAAATATGTGTTTACTAATTTTTGATAAATTTCTCAATTCATTTACCATTCTTTTGTGGTGTCTGTCATTTCAGCTTTGTGGTGGGATATGGCCTGCGAGAGGGATGGAATGATGGGGATGGGGTGACCAAAAGGGATCTAGGCTTTAAGTCATCCTGGTGTGTGATTGGAGGTCTGTTTGGAGGAGGTGGCAGAGTTCTGTGACCACCTCCTCGATGAGGCGGAGCCGTCCAATACACTGCTCCTCGCTTAATTGAAGGTAGGAGAAGTGCTGTCAGAATATCCTTGGAGGGTAAGGCCTCCTGGTGAGAGCCCTGAAGTCCATCCTCATCTCTCTGCACACATGTTCCTGTCTTTCTCACTGCATACACTCAGTTCACCGTACATTCTGGAGGGCGAGGTGGCATGCCAGTCCAGTCCCCATTACCAAGTGTAGCAGTTTGATTCTTTGAAGAATAAATGTAGCTACTTTTCAGTTGCCAACATCATCATCATAGGCAGTCCCTCAGGGTCGAGGATAACTTGCTTACACACTAAGTATGAATACTCAGGTTACTGATGAACTCATTTTAAACGGTGGAAGATGCTTGTGCGTGAATTCTTTTAATGTGGGGTGGCCATTGCATACCAGCCATCACACGGGCTTGATAGAGCAAGGTCTTGGTCCACTGGCAAGACGATTGGAGACCATGTTCCGCCGCACGTGTCAATACATACACACAAACTCAAACATACTCCTACTGTCCTTCCCACAGGACTTCTCTCTATGTGGAATTCATAGTATACAATTTGAGCCTCACGACCTCACAGCGTTGCTATTGGCCCATGCTGCGCCTTCCCTTGGTCTTGTCCACGCTGCTCCACCTCTGGGCTCCGACCTTTCTGCTCCTCTGTGCCTCGTCCGTCCTCTCCTCTCCACTTCCGATCTCCGGACCCCGCCCGTCCCGACCTCCAGATCTCGCCCATCCCGACCTCTGGACCTCGCCGGTCCCAATCTCTGCTCCTCATCGGTCCCTCCCTCCGCTCCTCGCCACTTCCGACCTCCGCTCCTCATCGCTTCCAACCTCCTCTCCTCGCCACTTCCAACCTTCGCTCCTCGCCGCTTCCGTCCTCTGCTTCTTCCACTCCTGCTCCTGGGTCCCGACTGCTCCACCAGGCTCCAAGAGATGCCACCAATCATTTACCTGCACTCTGATGTCTAATTTTGTCGCCCACTTTGGATTTGTTGCCCTCTTGCGACCGTTGTTGATTCTGTTGCTGCGGTGGCTTGCTTTTTTAATTTGCCCACAGCTCCAGCCTCACACTCCAAACTCCAAACTGCTCCTCTGACTGTCCTATGAAGTTGGGCTCTTTTTGATTTGCCCACAGCTCCAGCCTCACGCTCCAAACTCCAAACTCCAAACTCCAAACTGCTCCTCTGCCTATGCCACGAAGTCGGGCTCTTTTTGATTTCCCCACAGTTCCAGCCTTGCACTCTAAACAGTTGCCACAACACTCCTGATACATAACAACCGTGAAATGACAGAATGAAACTGTTGCAGTATGTGAAACTGACAAGAAACCACTGAAGCTGCATTAACCTGACAGCAGCCAATCTTTACTGATGATCTCTTTAAATAACATCCCTGGAGCTGGCTTCCTGGTGCTTCACACCCGCTCTCCTTGGCGACGTTTACCGCAGGCCTTAAGGTAAGTGGCAAGAATCAATTTAGCAGATCAGGTAGTCAGTGAGAGTTGCACACTCACTAACGTCACAATCCACCTGGCTTTGATATTCCTGGTAATATCTCTTACCGGCGATGCTATGGGGGATCGGGATTTGGTAGGCGGTACTGGAATCGCCTCTCCCCGGTGATATTGCCCTAGTGCCCCATTAATGCCATCTGCTAGCACTAACGGGAGGCACTAAGGGGAAGAATATTTCCTCCAAACTATTACCGCTGGTTGGGGGGATGAGCACGAGGGATCGTAGTCTAAAAATTAGATCCAGACCATTCAGGAATAAAATTAGGAAACACTTCTACACACAAAGGGTGGTAGAAATATGGAACTGTCTTCTACTAATGGCAATTGATGCAAGATCAATTGTTAATTTTAAATCTGAGATTGATAGATTTTTGTTAACCAAAAGTATTAAGGGATATGGGCTAAAGGCGGGTATATGGATTTACCTCGCAGATCAGCCATGATCTCATTGAATGGGAACAGGCTCGAGGGGCTACATGGTCTACTCTTATTACTATGTTTCTAGATGACATTCTGACTGGATGAACTGAGGTGACTACCGCCCCCCACCTCCCTCAACAGCTTCCCTCATTCATATTTATTTTCTGATTATAATAATGCAATAACTTAGTTGAGTGGTTCTAGTAATAGGAAGCTTGGTTGATAGAACCGTGAGATTGAATTCATGAATTCTCTTTGCCTGTAGACAACCTATCTGAGATGAAAAGTTCACCATGGGAATCATGTAAGTAAACCCATTTCCTGTTCCACAATTCAGCTTATTGGCATTCCTTTTCAATGATTTTTGTGTTTGTTTTATAATACTCCTGTGAAGCGCCTTGGGACATTTTACTGCGTTAAAGGTGCTATATAAATACAAGTTTTTTTGTTGTATGATGGGGTCTTTTAATGTTGTTATTTGTGCCTCAGTTTCAGTTTCTGAGCCAATAAATTTAGGTGTCTTTGAACCTGGAGATCTAGTCTTGGCAACTAGTATGTTGCAGTTATAGAGCTGTGCCATCTGCTTCAAGAAGACTAATAGCCAAATTCCACCAGGACTTCTGACTCTTTTGAGGCTATCAGAGGGGTCAACTGCATTATTAGCCAATTTGGTGTTCACTGCTGTATTAAACAGGTGACTGATGCATAGTTTAGCTTTCCCACTGAGGAGCAACAGTAACATAGCAGGGCTATCCAATATCACCACATTGCAGGGTTTCCCAAAGTGCACTCGATTATGATCATTGACAGCATTTATGTAGCTAGCAGGACCCGATGGCACAATATTAAGACCCGCAGGAACAGAACATTACTCCATAAATGTGCATCCGGTCATTGACCACCAACAACATGTCATGCACATAATGCCTGCTAGCCAAAGAGCAGTCATAATGCTTTCATCTTAATAAAACCATCTGTGCCAGGCTTATTTGAAGGTGATGGCAGACTGGTAGGATGGCCTTAGGCGATGAAGACTACCCTCTTCTGTGCTGGTTGATGGTAGCTACAGAAAGAAGCACAACGCAGATACAATCGAGCCATGGATCATTATAGACTATACTACTGGCACCTTAAAACTGTGCATCAGCTGACTTGACAGGGTGCCTTCCTGTATTGCCATTCCAGAGGCTCCAAGATCATTGTTGTTTCCTGCATGCTCCATAGCTTTGCAATATGTAGAGGCCTAAACAATCTGCAAACAAAGCCACATCAGGATGCAGATCCAGATCGAGAGGATGTCACTGCATAAGCACCAATGCAGCCAGCAAGATGTCTGCACTAGGGGCTCATCCAAGAAACATTGCCTGAGTTACCTCTTTAACAAACCCTGCTGTGCACATACCTTGCTCTCACCTTGTGATGGATGGGTCGGGCCCCCGTAATTACGTGGATCTGCACTTTTGCTGCTTGGAATTTTCTGATGCCTGGTTCGAACAGCGAAGGAAATTTGTTTACGACCTGGGCACACGAATTGTCGTCAGCGGGCGATAGCGCTCGGACGTCATCCAGCGTATCTTTCCCAGTCAGCTCCTGCCGAGCAGTGTGGGACTATCGCCTGATACCACCCAGAGTGGCAGTTTGTGCACCGCTCCATCGTAGGAGACCTTTACGGTAGCACTGCCGATTACAGGAATCAGTTCTTTCGTGTAATTTCTTAGTTTCGTGCAAACTGGAGTTAAGACTGGCCTTGAGGCCTTGTTGCACCACAAACTCATGAAAGTCTTTTTCCCCTAGATGGACTGGCTCACGCCTGTGTCCAGCTCCATTGACACCCAGAGTCCATTTTGTTCAACATTCAGCATTATCGGGGGACAATTCATGGTGAATGTGTGCACCCCATGTACCTCTGCCTCCTCGATCTGAGGTTCTGTTTAAGTGTGATCCTCCCTGGATCTGTCCTCTTCTGCAACATGATGGTTTGCAGGTTTAACAGGCTTTGCAGCTCGCCTGCACACTCGTTAGAACAAAAGAACATAAGAATTAGGAACAGGAATAGGCCATCTAGCCCCTTGAGCCCGCTCCGTCACTCAACAAGATCATGACTGATCTGGCCGTGGACTCAGCTCCACTTACCTGCCCGCTCCCCGTAACCCTTAATTCCCTTGTTGGTTAAAAATCGATCTAACTGTGATTTGAATACATTCAATGAGCTAGCCTCAACTGCTTCCTTGGGCAGAGAATTCCACAGATTCACAACCCTCTGGGAGAAGAAATTCCTTCTCAACTCGGTTTTAAATTGGCTCCCCCGTATTTTGAGGCTGTGCCCCCTAGTTCTAGTCTCCCCGACCAGTGGAAACAACCTCTCCGCCTCTATCTTGTCTATCCCTTTCATTATTTTAAATGTTTCTATAAGATCACCGCTCATCGTTCGGAACTCCGAGTAAAGACCCAGTCTACTCAATCTATCATCATAAGGTAACCCCCTCATCTCCGGAATCAGTCTAGTGAATCGTCTCTGTACCCCTTCCAAAGCTAGAATAACCTTCCTTAAGTAAGGTGACCAAAATGCACGCAGTACTCCAGGTGCAGCCTCACCAATACCCTGTACAGTTGCAGCAGGACCTCCCTGCTTTTGTACTCTATCCCTCTCGCAATGAAGGCCAACATTCCATTCGCCTTCCTGATTGCCTGCTTCACCTGCAAACTATCCTTCTGTCATTCAACCAATGGTAGAGCAGTGGAGGCATGTCCTGCACAGTTGGAGCTGTGAGCAGTGAGTGGAGCTGCTAGCAACTTGAGCTCCTGCCTGGAGAGCCCTGAGACCAGCCCAGGAGGAGAAGGAAGGAAGGGGCTTCACCTTCAACTTTTATCCAGAGGGAGAGGAGGAGAACAGAAAACATTTTACATCTTTATCATTTCTGCAAGGAGTTGGAGAGAGGGGGAAAAACCACAACAACATACATCCAGTGTGGAAGGAGGGAGACTCAACATTGTACAGGTGGGTGTGGGTGCATTTCCCCAAAAAGACTTTGTTGTTTCGGTGGGGGGAGGAAAGAAGACCACTGAGGGCCGGAACATCGCGGGGGGTGTGTGTGTGTGTGGTAGTGTGCGTGGGGGCCGTGCTTACAACTGGGCCCCCCCCACAATTGGAACCCCCCCCACCCCCCACATTTGCCTAGCCTGGGATAGCTGGAGCTACCAGGCTGAAGATTGTCATCAATCACCCAATTAAAGATCGTTGGGAGTGCCTGGTGGCTCCAGCTACCCCAGGTGAAGACATCTTCTCCCCCCACCTGAAGACCACCCCAAAGACTTTTGTGTTTTGCCATCTGGGGAGTGCACCCACCCACAGCTGCGAGGGGAGACCTGCCCTCGCAGTCCCCCCCTTCCCACCCCCCCTCTCTCTTTCTCTGTTACTCTGTTTCTCCCCTCTCTCTCTGAGAGCCTCTTTCTTCCAAATTTAATTTTAAAAAAAAAACTTTAAGACAACTGAGCAGAGGGAGCAAGGCCTCTCCCCAATTGTCAACGAGGGGAGAGGTGCCTCGTTAAGGGCTCCTCTGCTCAGTTAACATAAGAGGCCATTAAAGACCATTAAGGCCTGTGACTTTGGGGTGGGTGTAGCCCTTAAAGGGACCCCGTGATGGCGACCCCATCCACGCCGGTGGCAGGGCCAGCAAGGACGTATGCGCAGGCGGTGTCCACATCCACGGCACCTCCTGCGCCACCCGCTGCCCTGCCACCATTCAGACTTATAACCAGGAAACACGGGGTCAAGAGCTACACTCACCCCACAATGAGCATTGAGGAGTGCGTGCGGGCGATGGCTGGGGTAGTCGGCCCCTCGGCCATTGTCGCAGCCTCCAAGATGTCTGGGAAGGCCGTGTTCTTCCTGGGGTCGGAGCGGGCGGTGTCCCTGGCCCTTGAAAAGGGGCTCACGGTGGGCGGGACGTTCCTGCCGGTGGACCCTCTCGAGGCCACCGCGCAGAGGGTCATCGTTTCAAACGTCCCGCCCTTTGTTTCCGCTGAGCTCCTCCTCCCTCACCTACAACAACTGGGGGAGGTAAGGTCAGGGATCAACCCCATACCGCTCGGCCTCAGGGAGAACAGCCTGCGCCACGTGTTCTCCTTCCGCCGCCAGCTCTTTGTCCGGCTGGCGCGGGAGGAGACGACGGAAGGTCATTTTAATGTGGTGCACGAGGGGACTGCCTACCGCGTCTTCTGGACGTCGGACGGCGTGCGGTGCCATGCCTGCAGGGAGGTGGGGCACGTTCGCAAGAACTGCCCCGCCTCCAAGGCCGCCAAACCACCGAAGGCGGCCAAGGCTGGCGCCGCCGCCACCCCTCCCCCTAGTTGCGTCCGCGTGCCGGGAGCCATGGGTGCGCGGGCATCGTCGGAGGCCTTTGTTTTCAGGGCCTCCGGCGGGGGGGAGGGAGAGCGTCCGACCGGAAAGAAGGCGCGGAAGAAGACAAAACATCAAGAGGCGGGTCCCCTCAGTGCGCCGGATAATTTGACCACCGCGCTCAGCCCAACCCCGTCACCGGCGAGCGCGGGGTGCCCCGAGCCCGTGCCCGAGCCCTTGAACAACACCACAGAGGGGCCCGGGCGCGGGCAAGAAAAGGAAAAGGGGGGGGCGGAGCGGGAGGCCTCGGCAGACATGGAGGTCTCCCTGACTCCGCGCGCCCCCAGGAACAAAAAGAGGCACCGCCCCAATGACGCGGAGGGGGAACAACATCCCTCCGCGGAGGAGGCGGTGCCCGCCGCGTGTCCCGCGTCCCCCACCAGCGCCCCCAAATTGCGCTGCAGGCGCGAGGAGTCTTTCCCCGGGGAGGGTGAGACAGTTGAGGCTGCCCAGCCTCTGCCTCCCGGGGATGGAGTGGAAGATCTGCCTGTCGTGGGGGGCGTGGGGACCGCGGAGGAATGCGTAGCCGCCGGGCCGGGCGTCCCGGGGACTGAGGCGGGCGAGGCCGAAAAGGCCGAACCTGAGCCCGCCCAGCTATTACCCAACTTCCCCCGGGAGTCGGTCGACCCGGCAGAAAAACAATTTGTTGATTTTAATGAAACTGTAGATGCTGGGCCGGGGGGTGGCAGCGGGGAGGGGGAGGAACACCCACCCTCGCCCCTTACTTTGGAGCTGGAGCACTTGGAGGGCCTGGGGATTTCCTATGGCCGGGTCTCTCCTTGTTCTCCGGTTCCTGGGGCGGAGGGGGAACCCCTTCCGCTGTCATTTCCCGACCCAGCACCATTTTTAAAAGAGCCCAGTGGGGACTCCTCTGCCGACGATCCTGGGGGTGGGATCGGGGCAGTGCCAGGGCCGGTTGGAGCGGCCGGTTCATTTGCCGTACCTTGTGCGGTCGATGGGCCGGCTGCTGGCGGCCACCTCCCGGAGGAGGACGGGGACTCGGTGGGGGACGCGGGTGAAGACCTAGAGACCACCGCCAGTGAGGCGGTGGATCTGCTCGCGGCCGCCGCTGAGGCCCTCCTCGTTCCTGCAAAGGAACTCCGGGACTTTTTGGCCCAGAGCCGGGGTCGCCGCGACCAAGCCCGACTGGCCCTGGAAAAATGGTCCGAGCCGGAGCTGATCAAGGGGTCCGTCCGCGCCGCCGTTAAAACCTTGGCCGCGGGCGGGCCCTTGACAAAGGAGCAGCACCTTGAGCTGCGCGAGCTCGAGGGACTCCTCGCTGGGCTGCGGAGGGAGCGGAGTTCAACAAAAGACTCCGCTCCCTCCCCCACAATAGGTTAAGGTAGAGGTTGCACTATGCTTTTGCCATGAAGATAACCATAGCCAGCCTCAACATCAACGGCGGCAGAGGGGCACGCCGTAGATTTGACAATTTTTCGCTCCTGCGGGAGGGGAAATATGCGGTGTGCTTCCTGCAAGAAACCCACACCGCTCCGGGAGACGAAGCCACGTGGCTCCTGGAGTGGCAAGGAGAGGTCCGCATGAGCCACCTCACCGCCATTTCTAGTGGGGTGGCCATCTTGCTGGGCCCGCATTTTCAGCCGGAGATCTTGGGGGTCGAGGAGCCCGTGCCAGGCCGCTTGCTGCACGTAACGGTTCGCCTGGGGGACGTGCCGCTCCATCTCGTGAACGTGTACGCCCCTCATCCCGGCCCGCAGCAAACGCGCTTCTTTGAAGAGGTGTCCGCTCTTCTTGGCTCCGTCGACGTCGGCGACTGCATTGTCCTCGGGGGGGATTTTAACTGCACCCTCGAGGCGAGGGACCGCTCCGGTGCCCCGCAGTGCATGACGGCGATGGAGAAGTTGAGGGACCTGGTCGGGTCCTTCGACTTGGTGGACGTCTGGCGAAATCTCCACCCCGACTCCAGCGCCTTTACTTGGGTGAGGCCTGGAGTTGGATGGTCTAGAGTCGACCGCCTTTACGTGTCTCGGGCGTACGTTTCCTGCGTCCCGGCGGCCTCCATGCGGCCGGTGCCGTGTTCGGACCACCACCTGGTGTGGGCGGAGCTCGCTTCGCTCCGCGCGAGGACGGGGTCCGCGTACTGGCACTTTAACAACCGGCTGCTGGAGGACGTGCGGTTCCAGGACTCGTTCCGTCGATTCTGGTCCGACTGGAGAAGGAAGCAGGGGGGCTTCCCCTCCTTGAGGCTATGGTGGGACGTGGGCAAGGCTCACGTCCGCGTCTTCTGTCAAGAGTACGCGAGGGGGTCGACCAAGAGGCGGGCGGCCAGAGTCGGGCGCCTAGAAAAAGAGGTGCTCGACCTGGAAGCCCGTCTCGGTCAAGTCGTCCAGGGCCCGGCCCTGCGGACGGTGTACGAAGCGAAGAAGGCCGCGCTGAAGGACCTGCAGCTCGTCGGGTCCCGAGGCGCGTTCGTGAGGTCGCGGATCCGGTTCCTGCGGGATCTGGACCGCGGCTCCCCCTTCTTCTACTCGCTGGAAAAAAGGCAGAGTGTCCGTAAGCAGCTCTTGACGCTGCTGGCCGACGACGGCTCTCTCGTCTCGGATCCGGAGGGCGTCAACAACAGGGTCCGTGAATATTACGGGGCCCTGTTCTCTCCGGATCCGTCCAGCGAGGAAGCGCGTAGAGTTTTGTGGGAGGACCTGCCGAAGGTCGGCCCGGAGGGCGCCGAAAATCTGGAAGCTCCGCTAAGCCTGGCGGAGCTGACCGGTGCCCTCGCCCGGCTCTCGAGGGGAAAATCCCCGGGGCTGGACGGGCTGACCGTGGAGTTCCACAGGGCGTTCTGGGACGTCCTGGGGAGCGACTACGCGCGGGTCCTGGGGGAAAGTCTGGCGACCGGGGAGATGCCCCTCTCTTGGCGCAGGGCAGTCATCGTCCTGCTGCCTAAGAAGGGCGATCTCCGCCTCCTTAAGAACTGGCGCCCGGTCTCCCTCCTCAGCACGGACTACAAAATCTTCGCCAGGGCGATGTCTGCTCGCCTTGGTGCCGTGCTGGACCACATGATCCACCCCGACCAGTCATACACGGTCCCGGGCCGGACAATCCACGACAACATCCATCTGGTCCGGGACCTCATCCATTGTTCCCAGGAGGCTGGTCTGTCGGTCGCCTTCCTATCCCTCGACCAAGAGAAGGCGTTCGACAGGGTGGATCACGACTATCTGCTCGGAACTCTGCGCGCTTTCGGGTTCGGGACGCATTTCGTCGCCCGGATCCGACTTTTGTACGCCGCCGCGGAGTGTCTGATTAAGGTTAACGGGTCCTTGACGGCGCCCCTTCGCTTTAGGAGAGGGGTGCGCCAGGGATGCCCCATGTCCGGCCAGTTATACGCCGTTTGCGTGGAGCCTTTCCTGCGCCTCTTGCGGACGAGGTTGACGGGACTGGCTCTGCAAGGGCCGGGCGTGGAGGTCGTCCTCTCGGCTTACGCCGATGACGTGCTCCTCGCGGTAGAGGATCCCGCTGACCTGCGGAGGATGCGTGAGTGCCAGGAGATTTACTCGGCCGCGTCCTCCGCCAGGATCAACTGGGAGAAATGTTCCGGACTCCTGGTGGGTCAGTGGCGGGTGGACTCCCTGCCGGAGGAGCTCAGGCCTTTTGCCTGGAGCACGACCCATCTCCTCTATCTGGGAGTCTACCTTAGCCCCGACGAGGAAGCCTGGCCGGCGAACTGGCAGGAGCTGGAGGCCAAGGTCGCCGCTCGCCTAGGGCGCTGGACAGGACTGCTCCGAGTGCTGTCCTACAGGGGTCGAGCGCTAGTCATAAACCAGCTGGTGGCCGCAATGCTGTGGTACCGGCTGGTCACTTTGACCCCTCCCCCTGCGTTTGTCGCCAAGATACAGAAGAAGCTGGTGGACTTCTTCTGGAACAACAGGAAGCACTGGGTCTCTGTCGCGGTCTTGAGTCTCCCGCTTGAGGAGGGCGGTCAGTCGTTGGTGTGCGTCAGCGCCCAGCTCGCGACTTTCCGTCTTCAGACCCTGCAGAGATACCTTTACGTCGAGCCCCCTCCTAGGTGGTGTGCTCTGGCGAGGTATTTCTTCCGCCAGCAGCTCGACCTCAATTATGACACGCAGCTCCTGTTTGTGAACTTGGGGGGTGCCAGGACCGCCCTCCGGGAGCTGCCTGTCTTTTACAGGGAACTCATCAGGGTCTGGAACAAAGTCTCCACCAAGCGCAGCTCTCCGCCGGCTGGAGTGGCGGCCGTCCTGCAGGAACCGCTGCTCGGGAATCCGTACCTCCACGGCCGAGGCTTCATGTGGCGGTCGGAAGAGAGGGCTGTGGCTGGTGAGGTGACCAGGGTCAGGGACCTGCTCGATGGCGGAGGAGCGGGCTGGATGGCGCCAGTCACGCTGGCGCGGCGCCTAAATTCTGCCAACGTCCGCCGCGCGGCCGATGCCATCGAGTCGCTAAAAACAGCTCTGGGCCCTGACTCCGTTAGGTGTATCGAGGAGGCTCAAGCACGTGGGGAGATCCCGTCCGAACTGACCCCCGTCCGGACGGAATTCCTCATCGGCGCCAAACCCCGGAACCTCCCTCGGGGGCCGGCGCCTCACAACTTGAGCCGCCTCGGGGAAATCCCCTCCGTGCCTTTCAGTTCCGCGCGGAGGGGTTTCCTGTACGGGCTGCTCCTGCACACCCTCAACTTTGCCATCCTCGCCGGCCGTCCGGACACGCCATGGCGTACCATCTTGCCATCCGGAGGAGGCGGGGGTCCCCGATGGAGGGCACTCTACGCAGGGGTCCTCCCACTATTCATCGGGGACTTGGCCTGGAGGGTGGTGCACGGAGCAGTGCCGTGCAACAAATTTTTAAGCCGGTTCACGGACTCCCAGGCCGCCTGCAATTTCTGCGGTCTGGAGGAGTCCGTGTTCCATGTTTTTATTGAGTGCACGAGGTTGCAGCCCCTGTTCCATTATTTGAAGGGGCTGCTCCTGAAATTCTGGCTGCACTTCAGTCCCACCCTCCTGATCTTTGGGCACCCTGTGCGGAGGGGAGCGGGTAGGTCCGAAGGCCTCCTCGTAGGACTGCTCCTGGGCACGGCCAAGGGTGCCATCAGCCGGTCCAGGCAGCGGGCGGTCGAGGGGGTCGTTCAACCTGACTGCCTGCCTCTCTTCCGCTCTTACATCCGGTCCAGGGTGTCCTTGGAGATGGAGCACGCGGTGTCCACCGGTACGCTCGCGGCCTTCCGCGAGAGGTGGGCACCGGAGGGACTGGAGTGCATCATCACGCCCGGCAACCAAATTTTAATTTGATTTTACGTTTTAAAGTTAATTTGTTTTAATTGCCGGTGCTTTTAGTGTCCCCTTCCCTTTTATAGGGGGCACTGGGGAAAAATTGTGATTTTAGTGCCCAAAAAAAAAAAAAACAAAAAAAAAAAGAAAAAAAAAAAAAAAACACAAAAAAAGGGGGGAAAAAAATGGGCCTTGTAAATGTCTGGAGTGTCACCCAGGTCGGGTGGCACAGTTTAATGTTTATGTTTTCGCAGGTAGACTCTAAAAGAGTTTCAACCAATGGTAGAGCAGTGGAGGCATGTCCTGCACAGTTGGAGCTGTGAGCAGTGAGTGGAGCTGCTAGCAACTTGAGCTCCTGCCTGGAGAGCCCTGAGACCAGCCCAGGAGGAGAAGGAAGGAAGGGGCTTCACCTTCAACTTTTATCCAGAGGGAGAGGAGGAGAACAGAAAACATTTTACATCTTTATCATTTCTGCAAGGAGTTGGAGAGAGGGGGAAAAACCACAACAACATACATCCAGTGTGGAAGGAGGGAGACTCAACATTGTACAGGTGGGTGTGGGTGCATTTCCCCAAAAAGACTTTGTTGTTTCGGTGGGGGGAGGAAAGAAGACCACTGAGGGCCGGAACATCGCGGGGGGTGTGTGTGTGTGTGGTAGTGTGCGTGGGGGCCGTGCTTACAACTGGGCCCCCCCCACAATTGGAACCCCCCCCACCCCCCACATTTGCCTAGCCTGGGATAGCTGGAGCTACCAGGCTGAAGATTGTCATCAATCACCCAATTAAAGATCGTTGGGAGTGCCTGGTGGCTCCAGCTACCCCAGGTGAAGACATCTTCTCCCCCCACCTGAAGACCACCCCAAAGACTTTTGTGTTTTGCCATCTGGGGAGTGCACCCACCCACAGCTGCGAGGGGAGACCTGCCCTCGCAGTCCCCCCCTTCCCACCCCCCCTCTCTCTTTCTCTGTTACTCTGTTTCTCCCCTCTCTCTCTGAGAGCCTCTTTCTTCCAAATTTAATTTAAAAAAAAAAACTTTAAGACAACTGAGCAGAGGGAGCAAGGCCTCTCCCCAATTGTCAACGAGGGGAGAGGTGCCTCGTTAAGGGCTCCTCTGCTCAGTTAACATAAGAGGCCATTAAAGACCATTAAGGCCTGTGACTTTGGGGTGGGTGTAGCCCTTAAAGGGACCCCGTGATGGCGACCCCATCCACGCCGGTGGCAGGGCCAGCAAGGACGTATGCGCAGGCGGTGTCCACATCCACGGCACCTCCTGCGCCACCCGCTGCCCTGCCACCATTCAGACTTATAACCAGGAAACACGGGGTCAAGAGCTACACTCACCCCACAATGAGCATTGAGGAGTGCGTGCGGGCGATGGCTGGGGTAGTCGGCCCCTCGGCCATTGTCGCAGCCTCCAAGATGTCTGGGAAGGCCGTGTTCTTCCTGGGGTCGGAGCGGGCGGTGTCCCTGGCCCTTGAAAAGGGGCTCACGGTGGGCGGGACGTTCCTGCCGGTGGACCCTCTCGAGGCCACCGCGCAGAGGGTCATCGTTTCAAACGTCCCGCCCTTTGTTTCCGCTGAGCTCCTCCTCCCTCACCTACAACAACTGGGGGAGGTAAGGTCAGGGATCAACCCCATACCGCTCGGCCTCAGGGAGAACAGCCTGCGCCACGTGTTCTCCTTCCGCCGCCAGCTCTTTGTCCGGCTGGCGCGGGAGGAGACGACGGAAGGTCATTTTAATGTGGTGCACGAGGGGACTGCCTACCGCGTCTTCTGGACGTCGGACGGCGTGCGGTGCCATGCCTGCAGGGAGGTGGGGCACGTTCGCAAGAACTGCCCCGCCTCCAAGGCCGCCAAACCACCGAAGGCGGCCAAGGCTGGCGCCGCCGCCACCCCTCCCCCTAGTTGCGTCCGCGTGCCGGGAGCCATGGGTGCGCGGGCATCGTCGGAGGCCTTTGTTTTCAGGGCCTCCGGCGGGGGGGAGGGAGAGCGTCCGACCGGAAAGAAGGCGCGGAAGAAGACAAAACATCAAGAGGCGGGTCCCCTCAGTGCGCCGGATAATTTGACCACCGCGCTCAGCCCAACCCCGTCACCGGCGAGCGCGGGGTGCCCCGAGCCCGTGCCCGAGCCCTTGAACAACACCACAGAGGGGCCCGGGCGCGGGCAAGAAAAGGAAAAGGGGGGGGCGGAGCGGGAGGCCTCGGCAGACATGGAGGTCTCCCTGACTCCGCGCGCCCCCAGGAACAAAAAGAGGCACCGCCCCAATGACGCGGAGGGGGAACAACATCCCTCCGCGGAGGAGGCGGTGCCCGCCGCGTGTCCCGCGTCCCCCACCAGCGCCCCCAAATTGCGCTGCAGGCGCGAGGAGTCTTTCCCCGGGGAGGGTGAGACAGTTGAGGCTGCCCAGCCTCTGCCTCCCGGGGATGGAGTGGAAGATCTGCCTGTCGTGGGGGGCGTGGGGACCGCGGAGGAATGCGTAGCCGCCGGGCCGGGCGTCCCGGGGACTGAGGCGGGCGAGGCCGAAAAGGCCGAACCTGAGCCCGCCCAGCTATTACCCAACTTCCCCCGGGAGTCGGTCGACCCGGCAGAAAAACAATTTGTTGATTTTAATGAAACTGTAGATGCTGGGCCGGGGGGTGGCAGCGGGGAGGGGGAGGAACACCCACCCTCGCCCCTTACTTTGGAGCTGGAGCACTTGGAGGGCCTGGGGATTTCCTATGGCCGGGTCTCTCCTTGTTCTCCGGTTCCTGGGGCGGAGGGGGAACCCCTTCCGCTGTCATTTCCCGACCCAGCACCATTTTTAAAAGAGCCCAGTGGGGACTCCTCTGCCGACGATCCTGGGGGTGGGATCGGGGCAGTGCCAGGGCCGGTTGGAGCGGCCGGTTCATTTGCCGTACCTTGTGCGGTCGATGGGCCGGCTGCTGGCGGCCACCTCCCGGAGGAGGACGGGGACTCGGTGGGGGACGCGGGTGAAGACCTAGAGACCACCGCCAGTGAGGCGGTGGATCTGCTCGCGGCCGCCGCTGAGGCCCTCCTCGTTCCTGCAAAGGAACTCCGGGACTTTTTGGCCCAGAGCCGGGGTCGCCGCGACCAAGCCCGACTGGCCCTGGAAAAATGGTCCGAGCCGGAGCTGATCAAGGGGTCCGTCCGCGCCGCCGTTAAAACCTTGGCCGCGGGCGGGCCCTTGACAAAGGAGCAGCACCTTGAGCTGCGCGAGCTCGAGGGACTCCTCGCTGGGCTGCGGAGGGAGCGGAGTTCAACAAAAGACTCCGCTCCCTCCCCCACAATAGGTTAAGGTAGAGGTTGCACTATGCTTTTGCCATGAAGATAACCATAGCCAGCCTCAACATCAACGGCGGCAGAGGGGCACGCCGTAGATTTGACAATTTTTCGCTCCTGCGGGAGGGGAAATATGCGGTGTGCTTCCTGCAAGAAACCCACACCGCTCCGGGAGACGAAGCCACGTGGCTCCTGGAGTGGCAAGGAGAGGTCCGCATGAGCCACCTCACCGCCATTTCTAGTGGGGTGGCCATCTTGCTGGGCCCGCATTTTCAGCCGGAGATCTTGGGGGTCGAGGAGCCCGTGCCAGGCCGCTTGCTGCACGTAACGGTTCGCCTGGGGGACGTGCCGCTCCATCTCGTGAACGTGTACGCCCCTCATCCCGGCCCGCAGCAAACGCGCTTCTTTGAAGAGGTGTCCGCTCTTCTTGGCTCCGTCGACGTCGGCGACTGCATTGTCCTCGGGGGGGATTTTAACTGCACCCTCGAGGCGAGGGACCGCTCCGGTGCCCCGCAGTGCATGACGGCGATGGAGAAGTTGAGGGACCTGGTCGGGTCCTTCGACTTGGTGGACGTCTGGCGAAATCTCCACCCCGACTCCAGCGCCTTTACTTGGGTGAGGCCTGGAGTTGGATGGTCTAGAGTCGACCGCCTTTACGTGTCTCGGGCGTACGTTTCCTGCGTCCCGGCGGCCTCCATGCGGCCGGTGCCGTGTTCGGACCACCACCTGGTGTGGGCGGAGCTCGCTTCGCTCCGCGCGAGGACGGGGTCCGCGTACTGGCACTTTAACCACCGGCTGCTGGAGGACGTGCGGTTCCAGGACTCGTTCCGTCGATTCTGGTCCGACTGGAGAAGGAAGCAGGGGGGCTTCCCCTCCTTGAGGCTATGGTGGGACGTGGGCAAGGCTCACGTCCGCGTCTTCTGTCAAGAGTACGCGAGGGGGTCGACCAAGAGGCGGGCGGCCAGAGTCGGGCGCCTAGAAAAAGAGGTGCTCGACCTGGAAGCCCGTCTCGGTCAAGTCGTCCAGGGCCCGGCCCTGCGGACGGTGTACGAAGCGAAGAAGGCCGCGCTGAAGGACCTGCAGCTCGTCGGGTCCCGAGGCGCGTTCGTGAGGTCGCGGATCCGGTTCCTGCGGGATCTGGACCGCGGCTCCCCCTTCTTCTACTCGCTGGAAAAAAGGCAGAGTGTCCGTAAGCAGCTCTTGACGCTGCTGGCCGACGACGGCTCTCTCGTCTCGGATCCGGAGGGCGTCAACAACAGGGTCCGTGAATATTACGGGGCTCTGTTCTCTCCGGATCCGTCCAGCGAGGAAGCGCGTAGAGTTTTGTGGGAGGACCTGCCGAAGGTCGGCCCGGAGGGCGCCGAAAATCTGGAAGCTCCGCTAAGCCTGGCGGAGCTGACCGGTGCCCTCGCCCGGCTCTCGAGGGGAAAATCCCCGGGGCTGGACGGGCTGACCGTGGAGTTCCACAGGGCGTTCTGGGACGTCCTGGGGAGCGACTACGCGCGGGTCCTGGGGGAAAGTCTGGCGACCGGGGAGATGCCCCTCTCTTGGCGCAGGGCAGTCATCGTCCTGCTGCCTAAAAAGGGCGATCTCCGCCTCCTTAAGAACTGGCGCCCGGTCTCCCTCCTCAGCACGGACTACAAAATCTTCGCCAGGGCGATGTCTGCTCGCCTTGGTGCCGTGCTGGACCACATGATCCACCCCGACCAGTCATACACGGTCCCGGGCCGGACAATCCACGACAACATCCATCTGGTCCGGGACCTCATCCATTGTTCCCAGGAGGCTGGTCTGTCGGTCGCCTTCCTATCCCTCGACCAAGAGAAGGCGTTCGACAGGGTGGATCACGACTATCTGCTCGGAACTCTGCGCGCTTTCGGGTTCGGGACGCATTTCGTCGCCCGGATCCGACTTTTGTACGCCGCCGCGGAGTGTCTGATTAAGGTTAACGGGTCCTTGACGGCGCCCCTTCGCTTTAGGAGAGGGGTGCGCCAGGGATGCCCCATGTCCGGCCAGTTATACGCCGTTTGCGTGGAGCCTTTCCTGCGCCTCTTGCGGACGAGGTTGACGGGACTGGCTCTGCAAGGGCCGGGCGTGGAGGTCGTCCTCTCGGCTTACGCCGATGACGTGCTCCTCGCGGTAGAGGATCCCGCTGACCTGCGGAGGATGCGTGAGTGCCAGGAGATTTACTCGGCCGCGTCCTCCGCCAGGATCAACTGGGAGAAATGTTCCGGACTCCTGGTGGGTCAGTGGCGGGTGGACTCCCTGCCGGAGGAGCTCAGGCCTTTTGCCTGGAGCACGACCCATCTCCTCTATCTGGGAGTCTACCTTAGCCCCGACGAGGAAGCCTGGCCGGCGAACTGGCAGGAGCTGGAGGCCAAGGTCGCCGCTCGCCTAGGGCGCTGGACAGGACTGCTCCGAGTGCTGTCCTACAGGGGTCGAGCGCTAGTCATAAACCAGCTGGTGGCCGCAATGCTGTGGTACCGGCTGGTCACTTTGACCCCTCCCCCTGCGTTTGTCGCCAAGATACAGAAGAAGCTGGTGGACTTCTTCTGGAACAACAGGAAGCACTGGGTCTCTGTCGCGGTCTTGAGTCTCCCGCTTGAGGAGGGCGGTCAGTCGTTGGTGTGCGTCAGCGCCCAGCTCGCGACTTTCCGTCTTCAGACCCTGCAGAGATACCTTTACGTCGAGCCCCCTCCTAGGTGGTGTGCTCTGGCGAGGTATTTCTTCCGCCAGCAGCTCGACCTCAATTATGACACGCAGCTCCTGTTTGTGAACTTGGGGGGTGCCAGGACCGCCCTCCGGGAGCTGCCTGTCTTTTACAGGGAACTCATCAGGGTCTGGAACAAAGTCTCCACCAAGCGCAGCTCTCCACCGGCTGGAGTGGCGGCCGTCCTGCAGGAACCGCTGCTCGGGAATCCGTACCTCCACGGCCGAGGCTTCATGTGGCGGTCGGAAGAGAGGGCTGTGGCTGGTGAGGTGACCAGGGTCAGGGACCTGCTCGATGGCGGAGGAGCGGGCTGGATGGCGCCAGTCACGCTGGCGCGGCGCCTAAATTCTGCCAACGTCCGCCGCGCGGCCGATGCCATCGAGTCGCTAAAAACAGCTCTGGGCCCTGACTCCGTTAGGTGTATCGAGGAGGCTCAAGCACGTGGGGAGATCCCGTCCGAACTGACCCCCGTCCGGACGGAATTCCTCATCGGCGCCAAACCCCGGAACCTCCCTCGGGGGCCGGCGCCTCACAACTTGAGCCGCCTCGGGGAAATCCCCTCCGTGCCTTTCAGTTCCGCGCGGAGGGGTTTCCTGTACGGGCTGCTCCTGCACACCCTCAACTTTGCCATCCTCGCCGGCCGTCCGGACACGCCATGGCGTACCATCTTGCCGTCCGGAGGAGGCGGGGGTCCCCGATGGAGGGCACTCTACGCAGGGGTCCTCCCACTATTCATCGGGGACTTGGCCTGGAGGGTGGTGCACGGAGCAGTGCCGTGCAACAAATTTTTAAGCCGGTTCACGGACTCCCAGGCCGCCTGCAATTTCTGCGGTCTGGAGGAGTCCGTGTTCCATGTTTTTATTGAATGCACAAGGTTGCAGCCCCTGTTCCACTATTTGAAGGGGCTGCTCCTGAAATTCTGGCTGCACTTCAGTCCCACTCTCCTGATCTTTGGGCACCCTGTGCGGAGGGGAGCGGGTAGGTCCGAGGGCCTCCTCGTAGGACTGCTCCTGGGCACGGCCAAGGGTGCCATCAGCCGGTCCAGGCAGCGGGCGGTCGAGGGGGTCGTTCAACCTGACTGCCTGCCTCTCTTCCGCTCTTACATCCGATCCAGGGTGTCCTTGGAGATGGAGCACGCGGTGTCCACCGGTACGCTCGCGGCCTTCCGCGAGAGGTGGGCACCGGAGGGACTGGAGTGCATCATCACGCCCGGCAACCAAATTTTAATTTGATTTTACGTTTTAAAGTTTAATTTGTTTTAATTGCCGGTGCTTTTAGTGTCCCCCTCTCCTTTTATAGGGGGCACTGGAAAAAGGAAAAATTTGATTTTAGTGCCCCAAAAAAAAAAAAAAAAAAAAAAAAAAAAAAAAAAAAAAAAAAAAAAAAAAAAAAAAAAAAAAATAAATAAAAAAGGGGCCTTGTAAATGTCTTGTGTGTGTCATCCAGGTCGGGTGGCACGGATACATGTTTTATGTTTTTGCAGGTGAACTCCAAAAAGAGTTTCAACCAATGGTAGAGCAGTGGAGGCATGTCCTGCACAGTTGGAGCTGTGAGCAGTGAGTGGAGCTGCTAGCAACTTGAGCTCCTGCCTGGAGAGCCCTGAGACCAGCCCAGGAGGAGAAGGAAGGAAGGGGCTTCACCTTCAACTTTTATCCAGAGGGAGAGGAGGAGAACAGAAAACATTTTACATCTTTATCATTTCTGCAAGGAGTTGGAGAGAGGGGGAAAAACCACAACAACATACATCCAGTGTGGAAGGAGGGAGACTCAACATTGTACAGGTGGGTGTGGGTGCATTTCCCCAAAAAGACTTTGTTGTTTCGGTGGGGGGAGGAAAGAAGACCACTGAGGGCCGGAACATCGCGGGGGGTGTGTGTGTGTGTGGTAGTGTGCGTGGGGGCCGTGCTTACAACTGGGCCCCCCCCACAATTGGAACCCCCCCCACCCCCCACATTTGCCTAGCCTGGGATAGCTGGAGCTACCAGGCTGAAGATTGTCATCAATCACCCAATTAAAGATCGTTGGGAGTGCCTGGTGGCTCCAGCTACCCCAGGTGAAGACATCTTCTCCCCCCACCTGAAGACCACCCCAAAGACTTTTGTGTTTTGCCATCTGGGGAGTGCACCCACCCACAGCTGCGAGGGGAGACCTGCCCTCGCAGTCCCCCCCTTCCCACCCCCCCTCTCTCTTTCTCTGTTACTCTGTTTCTCCCCTCTCTCTCTGAGAGCCTCTTTCTTCCAAATTTAATTTAAAAAAAAAAACTTTAAGACAACTGAGCAGAGGGAGCAAGGCCTCTCCCCAATTGTCAACGAGGGGAGAGGTGCCTCGTTAAGGGCTCCTCTGCTCAGTTAACATAAGAGGCCATTAAAGACCATTAAGGCCTGTGACTTTGGGGTGGGTGTAGCCCTTAAAGGGACCCCGTGATGGCGACCCCATCCACGCCGGTGGCAGGGCCAGCAAGGACGTATGCGCAGGCGGTGTCCACATCCACGGCACCTCCTGCGCCACCCGCTGCCCTGCCACCATTCAGACTTATAACCAGGAAACACGGGGTCAAGAGCTACACTCACCCCACAATGAGCATTGAGGAGTGCGTGCGGGCGATGGCTGGGGTAGTCGGCCCCTCGGCCATTGTCGCAGCCTCCAAGATGTCTGGGAAGGCCGTGTTCTTCCTGGGGTCGGAGCGGGCGGTGTCCCTGGCCCTTGAAAAGGGGCTCACGGTGGGCGGGACGTTCCTGCCGGTGGACCCTCTCGAGGCCACCGCGCAGAGGGTCATCGTTTCAAACGTCCCGCCCTTTGTTTCCGCTGAGCTCCTCCTCCCTCACCTACAACAACTGGGGGAGGTAAGGTCAGGGATCAACCCCATACCGCTCGGCCTCAGGGAGAACAGCCTGCGCCACGTGTTCTCCTTCCGCCGCC
This sequence comes from Pristiophorus japonicus, assembly GCF_044704955.1. Taxonomy (NCBI): domain Eukaryota; kingdom Metazoa; phylum Chordata; class Chondrichthyes; family Pristiophoridae; genus Pristiophorus; species Pristiophorus japonicus. Next base: position 383,446,294 of record NC_091977.1, on the reverse strand, counting down.
AGCTCTTTGTCCGGCTGGCGCGGGAGGAGACGACGGAAGGTCATTTTAATGTGGTGCACGAGGGGACTGCCTACCGCGTCTTCTGGACGTCGGACGGCGTGCGGTGCCATGCCTGCAGGGAGGTGGGGCACGTTCGCAAGAACTGCCCCGCCTCCAAGGCCGCCAAACCACCGAAGGCGGCCAAGGCTGGCGCCGCCGCCACCCCTCCCCCTAGTTGCGTCCGCGTGCCGGGAGCCATGGGTGCGCGGGCATCGTCGGAGGCCTTTGTTTTCAGGGCCTCCGGCGGGGGGGAGGGAGAGCGTCCGACCGGAAAGAAGGCGCGGAAGAAGACAAAACATCAAGAGGCGGGTCCCCTCAGTGCGCCGGATAATTTGACCACCGCGCTCAGCCCAACCCCGTCACCGGCGAGCGCGGGGTGCCCCGAGCCCGTGCCCGAGCCCTTGAACAACACCACAGAGGGGCCCGGGCGCGGGCAAGAAAAGGAAAAGGGGGGGGCGGAGCGGGAGGCCTCGGCAGACATGGAGGTCTCCCTGACTCCGCGCGCCCCCAGGAACAAAAAGAGGCACCGCCCCAATGACGCGGAGGGGGAACAACATCCCTCCGCGGAGGAGGCGGTGCCCGCCGCGTGTCCCGCGTCCCCCACCAGCGCCCCCAAATTGCGCTGCAGGCGCGAGGAGTCTTTCCCCGGGGAGGGTGAGACAGTTGAGGCTGCCCAGCCTCTGCCTCCCGGGGATGGAGTGGAAGATCTGCCTGTCGTGGGGGGCGTGGGGACCGCGGAGGAATGCGTAGCCGCCGGGCCGGGCGTCCCGGGGACCGAGGCGGGCGGGGCCGAAAAGGCCGAACCTGAGCCCGCCCAGCTATTACCCAACTTCCCCCGGGAGACGCTCGACCCGGCAGAGAATGAAACAAATAATTATGACACTGTAGATGCTGGGCCGGGGGGTGGCAGCGGGGAGGGGGAGGAACACCCACCCTCGCCCCTTACTTTGGAGCTGGAGCACTTGGAGGGCCTGGGGATTTCCTATGGCCGGGTCTCTCCTTGTTCTCCGGTTCCTGGGGCGGAGGGGGAACCCCTTCCGCTGTCATTTCCCGACCCGGCACCATTTTTAAAAGAGCCCAGTGGGGACTCCTCTGCCGACGATCCTGGGGGTGGGATCGGGGCAGTGCCAGGGCCGGTTGGAGCGGCCGGTTCATTTGCCGTACCTTGTGCGGTCGATGGGCCGGCTGCTGGCGGCCACCTCCCGGAGGAGGACGGGGACTCGGTGGGGGACGCGGGTGAAGACCTAGAGACCACCGCCAGGGAGGCGGTGGATCTGCTCGCGGCCGCCGCTGAGGCCCTCCTCGTTCCTGCAAAGGAACTCCGGGACTTTTTGGCCCAGAGCCGGGGTCGCCGCGACCAAGCCCGACTGGCCCTGGAAAAATGGTCCGAGCCGGAGCTGATCAAGGGGTCCGTCCGCGCCGCCGTTAAAACCTTGGCCGCGGGCGGGCCCTTGACAAAGGAGCAGCACCTTGAGCTGCGCGAGCTCGAGGGACTCCTCGCTGGGCTGCGGAGGGAGCGGAGTTCAACAAAAGACTCCGCTCCCTCCCCCACAATAGGTTAAGGTAGAGGTTGCACTATGCTTTTGTCATGAAGATAACCATAGCCAGCCTCAACATCAACGGCGGCAGAGGGGCACGCCGTAGATTTGACAATTTTTCGCTCCTGCGGGAGGGGAAATATGCGGTGTGCTTCCTGCAAGAAACCCACACCGTTCCGGGAGACGAAGCCACGTGGCTCCTGGAATGGCAAGGAGAGGTCCGCATGAGCCACCTCACCGCCATTTCTAGTGGGGTGGCCATCTTGCTGGGCCCGCATTTTCAGCCGGAGATCTTGGGGGTCGAGGAGCCCGTGCCAGGCCGCTTGCTGCACGTAACGGTTCGCCTGGGGGACGTGCCGCTCCATCTCGTGAACGTGTACGCCCCTCATCCCGGCCCGCAGCAAACGCGCTTCTTTGAAGAGGTGTCCGCTCTTCTTGGCTCCGTCGACGTCGGCGACTGCATTGTCCTCGGGGGGGATTTTAACTGCACCCTCGAGGCGAGGGACCGCTCCGGTGCCCCGCAGTGCATGACGGCGATGGAGAAGTTGAGGGACCTGGTCGGGTCCTTCGACTTGGTGGACGTCTGGCGAAATCTCCACCCCGACTCCAGCGCCTTTACTTGGGTGAGGCCTGGAGTTGGATGGTCTAGAGTCGACCGCCTTTACGTGTCTCGGGCGTACGTTTCCTGCGTCCCGGCGGCCTCCATGCGGCCGGTGCCGTGTTCGGACCACCACCTGGTGTGGGCGGAGCTCGCTTCGCTCCGCGCGAGGACGGGGTCCGCGTACTGGCACTTTAACAACCGGCTGCTGGAGGACGTGCGGTTCCAGGACTCGTTCCGTCGATTCTGGTCCGACTGGAGAAGGAAGCAGGGGGGCTTCCCCTCCTTGAGGCTATGGTGGGACGTGGGCAAGGCTCACGTCCGCGTCTTCTGTCAAGAGTACGCGAGGGGGTCGACCAAGAGGCGGGCGGCCAGAGTCGGGCGCCTAGAAAAAGAGGTGCTCGACCTGGAAGCCCGTCTCGGTCAAGTCGTCCAGGACCCGGCCCTGCGGACGGTGTACGAAGCGAAGAAGGCCGCGCTGAAGGACCTGCAGCTCGTCGGGTCCCGAGGCGCGTTCGTGAGGTCGCGGATCCGGTTCCTGCGGGATCTGGACCGCGGCTCCCCCTTCTTCTACTCGCTGGAAAAAAGGCAGAGTGTCCGTAAGCAGCTCTTGACGCTGCTGGCCGACGACGGCTCTCTCGTCTCGGATCCGGAGGGCGTCAACAACAGGGTCCGAGAATATTACGGGGCTCTGTTCTCTCCGGATCCGTCCAGCGAGGAAGCGCGTAGAGTTTTGTGGGAGGACCTGCCGAAGGTCGGCCCGGAGGGCGCCGAAAATCTGGAAGCTCCGCTAAGCCTGGCGGAGCTGACCGGTGCCCTCGCCCGGCTCTCGAGGGGAAAATCCCCGGGGCTGGACGGGCTGACCGTGGAGTTCCACAGGGCGTTCTGGGACGTCCTGGGGAGCGACTACGCGCGGGTCCTGGGGGAAAGTCTGGCGACCGGGGAGATGCCCCTCTCTTGGCGCAGGGCAGTCATCGTCCTGCTGCCTAAGAAGGGCGATCTCCGCCTCCTTAAGAACTGGCGCCCGGTCTCCCTCCTCAGCACGGACTACAAAATCTTCGCCAGGGCGATGTCTGCTCGCCTTGGTGCCGTGCTGGACCACATGATCCACCCCGACCAGTCATACACGGTCCCGGGCCGGACAATCCACGACAACATCCATCTGGTCCGGGACCTCATCCATTGTTCCCAGGAGGCTGGTCTGTCGGTCGCCTTCCTATCCCTCGACCAAGAGAAGGCGTTCGACAGGGTGGATCACGACTATCTGCTCGGAACTCTGCGCGCTTTCGGGTTCGGGACGCATTTCGTCGCCCGGATCCGACTTTTGTACGCCGCCGCGGAGTGTCTGATTAAGGTTAACGGGTCCTTGACGGCGCCCCTTCGCTTTAGGAGAGGGGTGCGCCAGGGATGCCCCATGTCCGGCCAGTTATACGCCGTTTGCGTGGAGCCTTTCCTGCGCCTCTTGCGGACGAGGTTGACGGGACTGGCTCTGCAAGGGCCGGGCGTGGAGGTCGTCCTCTCGGCTTACGCCGATGACGTGCTCCTCGCGGTAGAGGATCCCGCTGACCTGCGGAGGATGCGTGAGTGCCAGGAGATTTACTCGGCCGCGTCCTCCGCCAGGATCAACTGGGAGAAATGTTCCGGACTCCTGGTGGGTCAGTGGCGGGTGGACTCCCTGCCGGAGGAGCTCAGGCCTTTTGCCTGGAGCACGACCCATCTCCTCTATCTGGGAGTCTACCTTAGCCCCGACGGGGAAGCCTGGCCGGCGAACTGGCAGGAGCTGGAGGCCAAGGTCGCCGCTCGCCTAGGGCGCTGGACAGGACTGCTCCGAGTGCTGTCCTACAGGGGTCGAGCGCTAGTCATAAACCAGCTGGTGGCCGCAATGCTGTGGTACCGGCTGGTCACTTTGACCCCTCCCCCTGCGTTTGTCGCCAAGATACAGAAGAAGCTGGTGGACTTCTTCTGGAACAACAGGAAGCACTGGGTCTCTGTCGCGGTCTTGAGTCTCCCGCTTGAGGAGGGCGGTCAGTCGTTGGTGTGCGTCAGCGCCCAGCTCGCGACTTTCCGTCTTCAGACCCTGCAGAGATACCTTTACGTCGAGCCCCCTCCTAGGTGGTGTGCTCTGGCGAGGTATTTCTTCCGCCAGCAGCTCGACCTCAATTATGACACGCAGCTCCTGTTTGTGAACTTGGGGGGTGCCAGGACCGCCCTCCGGGAGCTGCCTGTCTTTTACAGGGAACTCATCAGGGTCTGGAACAAAGTCTCCACCAAGCGCAGCTCTCCACCGGCTGGAGTGGCGGCCGTCCTGCAGGAGCCGCTGCTCGGGAATCCGTACCTCCACGGCCGAGGCTTCATGTGGCGGTCGGAAGAGAGGGCTGTGGCTGGTGAGGTGACCAGGGTCAGGGACCTGCTCGATGGCGGAGGAGCGGGCTGGATGGCGCCAGTCACGCTGGCGCGGCGCCTAAATTCTGCCAACGTCCGCCGCGCGGCCGATGCCATCGAGTCGCTAAAAACAGCTCTGGGCCCTGACTCCGTTAGGTGTATCGAGGAGGCTCAAGCACGTGGGGAGATCCCGTCCGAACTGACCCCCGTCCGGACGGAATTCCTCATCGGCGCCAAACCCCGGAACCTCCCTCGGGGGCCGGCGCCTCACAACTTGAGCCGCCTCGGGGAAATCCCCTCCGTGCCTTTCAGTTCCGCGCGGAGGGGTTTCCTGTACGGGCTGCTCCTGCACACCCTCAACTTTGCCATCCTCGCCGGCCGTCCGGACACGCCATGGCGTACCATCTTGCCGTCCGGAGGAGGCGGGGGTCCCCGATGGAGGGCACTCTACGCAGGGGTCCTCCCACTATTCATCGGGGACTTGGCCTGGAGGGTGGTGCACGGAGCAGTGCCGTGCAACAAATTTTTAAGCCGGTTCACGGACTCCCAGGCCGCCTGCAATTTCTGCGGTCTGGAGGAGTCCGTGTTCCATGTTTTTATTGAATGCACGAGGTTGCAGCCCCTGTTTTATTATTTGAAGGGGCTGCTCCTGAAATTCTGGCTGCACTTCAGTCCCACTCTCCTGATCTTTGGGCACCCTGTGCGGAGGGGAGCGGGTAGGTCCGAGGGCCTCCTCGTAGGACTGCTCCTGGGCACGGCCAAGGGTGCCATCAGCCGGTCCAGGCAGCGGGCGGTCGAGGGGGTCGTTCAACCTGACTGCCTGCCTCTCTTCCGCTCTTACATCCGATCCAGGGTGTCCTTGGAGATGGAGCACGCGGTGTCCACCGGTACGCTCGCGGCCTTCCGCGAGAGGTGGGCACCGGAGGGACTGGAGTGCATCATCACGCCCGGCAACCAAATTTTAATTTGATTTTACGTTTTAAAGTTAATTTGTTTTAAATGCCGGTGCTTTTAGTGTCCCCTTCCCTTTTATAGGGGGCACTGGGGAAAAATTGTGATTTTAGTGCCCAAAAAAAAAAAACAAAAAAAAAAAAAAAAAAAAAAAAAAAAAAAAAAAAAGAAAAAACACAAAAAAAAAACACAAAAAAGGGGGAAAAAAAAAAATGGGCCTTGTAAATGTCTGGAGTGTCACCCAGGTCGGGTGGCACCGTTTAATGTTTTATGTTTTCACAGATAAACTCAAAAGAGTTTCAACCAATGGTAGAGCAGTGGAGGCATGTCCTGCACAGTTGGAGCTGTGAGCAGTGAGTGGAGCTGCTAGCAACTTGAGCTCCTGCCTGGAGAGCCCTGAGACCAGCCCAGGAGGAGAAGGAAGGAAGGGGCTTCACCTTCAACTTTTATCCAGAGGGAGAGGAGGAGAACAGAAAACATTTTACATCTTTATCATTTCTGCAAGGAGTTGGAGAGAGGGGGAAAAACCACAACAACATACATCCAGTGTGGAAGGAGGGAGACTCAACATTGTACAGGTGGGTGTGGGTGCATTTCCCCAAAAAGACTTTGTTGTTTCGGTGGGGGGAGGAAAGAAGACCACTGAGGGCCGGAACATCGCGGGGGGTGTGTGTGTGTGTGGTAGTGTGCGTGGGGGCCGTGCTTACAACTGGGCCCCCCCCACAATTGGAACCCCCCCCACCCCCCACATTTGCCTAGCCTGGGATAGCTGGAGCTACCAGGCTGAAGATTGTCATCAATCACCCAATTAAAGATCGTTGGGAGTGCCTGGTGGCTCCAGCTACCCCAGGTGAAGACATCTTCTCCCCCCACCTGAAGACCACCCCAAAGACTTTTGTGTTTTGCCATCTGGGGAGTGCACCCACCCACAGCTGCGAGGGGAGACCTGCCCTCGCAGTCCCCCCCTTCCCACCCCCCCTCTCTCTTTCTCTGTTACTCTGTTTCTCCCCTCTCTCTCTGAGAGCCTCTTTCTTCCAAATTTAATTTTAAAAAAAAAACTTTAAGACAACTGAGCAGAGGGAGCAAGGCCTCTCCCCAATTGTCAACGAGGGGAGAGGTGCCTCGTTAAGGGCTCCTCTGCTCAGTTAACATAAGAGGCCATTAAAGACCATTAAGGCCTGTGACTTTGGGGTGGGTGTAGCCCTTAAAGGGACCCCGTGATGGCGACCCCATCCACGCCGGTGGCAGGGCCAGCAAGGACGTATGCGCAGGCGGTGTCCACATCCACGGCACCTCCTGCGCCACCCGCTGCCCTGCCACCATTCAGACTTATAACCAGAAAACACGGGGTCAAGAGCTACACTCACCCCACAATGAGCATTGAGGAGTGCGTGCGGGCGATGGCTGGGGTAGTCGGCCCCTCGGCCATTGTCGCAGCCTCCAAGATGTCTGGGAAGGCCGTGTTCTTCCTGGGGTCGGAGCGGGCGGTGTCCCTGGCCCTTGAAAAGGGGCTCACGGTGGGCGGGACGTTCCTGCCGGTGGACCCTCTCGAGGCCACCGCGCAGAGGGTCATCGTTTCAAACGTCCCGCCCTTTGTTTCCGCTGAGCTCCTCCTCCCTCACCTACAACAACTGGGGGAGGTAAGGTCAGGGATCAACCCCATACCGCTCGGCCTCAGGGAGAACAGCCTGCGCCACGTGTTCTCCTTCCGCCGCCAGCTCTTTGTCCGGCTGGCGCGGGAGGAGACGACGGAAGGTCATTTTAATGTGGTGCACGAGGGGACTGCCTACCGCGTCTTCTGGACGTCGGACGGCGTGCGGTGCCATGCCTGCAGGGAGGTGGGGCACGTTCGCAAGAACTGCCCCGCCTCCAAGGCCGCCAAACCACCGAAGGCGGCCAAGGCTGGCGCCGCCGCCACCCCTCCCCCTAGTTGCGTCCGCGTGCCGGGAGCCATGGGTGCGCGGGCATCGTCGGAGGCCTTTGTTTTCAGGGCCTCCGGCGGGGGGGAGGGAGAGCGTCCGACCGGAAAGAAGGCGCGGAAGAAGACAAAACATCAAGAGGCGGGTCCCCTCAGTGCGCCGGATAATTTGACCACCGCGCTCAGCCCAACCCCGTCACCGGCGAGCGCGGGGTGCCCCGAGCCCGTGCCCGAGCCCTTGAACAACACCACAGAGGGGCCCGGGCGCGGGCAAGAAAAGGAAAAGGGGGGGGCGGAGCGGGAGGCCTCGGCAGACATGGAGGTCTCCCTGACTCCGCGCGCCCCCAGGAACAAAAAGAGGCACCGCCCCAATGACGCGGAGGGGGAACAACATCCCTCCGCGGAGGAGTCGGTGCCCGCCGCGTGTCCCGCGTCCCCCACCAGCGCCCCCAAATTGCGCTGCAGGCGCGAGGAGTCTTTCCCCGGGGAGGGTGAGACAGTTGAGGCTGCCCAGCCTCTGCCTCCCGGGGATGGAGTGGAAGATCTGCCTGTCGTGGGGGGCGTGGGGACCGCGGAGGAATGCGTAGCCGCCGGGCCGGGCGTCCCGGGGACTGAGGCGGGCGAGGCCGAAAAGGCCGAACCTGAGCCCGCCCAGCTATTACCCAACTTCCCCCGGGAGTTGCTCGACCCGGCAGAGAATGAAACAAATAATTATGACACTGTAGATGCTGGGCCGGGGGGTGGCAGCGGGGAGGGGGAGGAACACCCACCCTCGCCCCTTACTTTGGAGCTGGAGCACTTGGAGGGCCTGGGGATTTCCTATGGCCGGGTCTCTCCTTGTTCTCCGGTTCCTGGGGCGGAGGGGGAACCCCTTCCGCTGTCATTTCCCGACCCAGCACCTTTTTTAAAAGAGCCCAGTGGGGACTCCTCTGCCGACGATCCTGGGGGTGGGATCGGGGCAGTGCCAGGGCCGGTTGGAGCGGCCGGTTCATTTGCCGTACCTTGTGCGGTCGATGGGCCGGCTGCTGGCGGCCACCTCCCGGAGGAGGACGGGGACTCGGTGGGGGACGCGGGTGAAGACCTAGAGACCACCGCCAGTGAGGCGGTGGATCTGCTCGCGGCCGCCGCTGAGGCCCTCCTCGTTCCTGCAAAGGAACTCCGGGACTTTTTGGCCCAGAGCCGGGGTCGCCGCGACCAAGCCCGACTGGCCCTGGAAAAATGGTCCGAGCCGGAGCTGATCAAGGGGTCCGTCCGCGCCGCCGTTAAAACCTTGGCCGCGGGCGGGCCCTTGACAAAGGAGCAGCACCTTGAGCTGCGCGAGCTCGAGGGACTCCTCGCTGGGCTGCGGAGGGAGCGGAGTTCAACAAAAGACTCCGCTCCCTCCCCCACAATAGGTTAAGGTAGAGGTTGCACTATGCTTTTGTCATGAAGATAACCATAGCCAGCCTCAACATCAACGGCGGCAGAGGGGCACGCCGTAGATTTGACAATTTTTCGCTCCTGCGGGAGGGGAAATATGCGGTGTGCTTCCTGCAAGAAACCCACACCGTTCCGGGAGACGAAGCCACGTGGCTCCTGGAATGGCAAGGAGAGGTCCGCATGAGCCACCTCACCGCCATTTCTAGTGGGGTGGCCATCTTGCTGGGCCCGCATTTTCAGCCGGAGATCTTGGGGGTCGAGGAGCCCGTGCCAGGCCGCTTGCTGCACGTAACGGTTCGCCTGGGGGACGTGCCGCTCCATCTCGTGAACGTGTACGCCCCTCATCCCGGCCCGCAGCAAACGCGCTTCTTTGAAGAGGTGTCCGCTCTTCTTGGCTCCGTCGACGTCGGCGACTGCATTGTCCTCGGGGGGGATTTTAACTGCACCCTCGAGGCGAGGGACCGCTCCGGTGCCCCGCAGTGCATGACGGCGATGGAGAAGTTGAGGGACCTGGTCGGGTCCTTCGACTTGGTGGACGTCTGGCGAAATCTCCACCCCGACTCCAGCGCCTTTACTTGGGTGAGGCCTGGAGTTGGATGGTCTAGAGTCGACCGCCTTTACGTGTCTCGGGCGTACGTTTCCTGCGTCCCGGCGGCCTCCATGCGGCCGGTGCCGTGCTCGGACCACCACCTGGTGTGGGCGGAGCTCGCTTCGCTCCGCGCGAGGACGGGGTCCGCGTACTGGCACTTTAACAACCGGCTGCTGGAGGACGTGCGGTTCCAGGACTCGTTCCGTCGATTCTGGTCCGACTGGAGAAGGAAGCAGGGGGGCTTCCCCTCCTTGAGGCTATGGTGGGACGTGGGCAAGGCTCACGTCCGCGTCTTCTGTCAAGAGTACGCGAGGGGGTCGACCAAGAGGCGGGCGGCCAGAGTCGGGCGCCTAGAAAAAGAGGTGCTCGACCTGGAAGCCCGTCTCGGTCAAGTCGTCCAGGACCCGGCCCTGCGGACGGTGTACGAAGCGAAGAAGGCCGCGCTGAAGGACCTGCAGCTCGTCGGGTCCCGAGGCGCGTTCGTGAGGTCGCGGATCCGGTTCCTGCGGGATCTGGACCGCGGCTCCCCCTTCTTCTACTCGCTGGAAAAAAGGCAGAGTGTCCGTAAGCAGCTCTTGACGCTGCTGGCCGACGACGGCTCTCTCGTCTCGGATCCGGAGGGCGTCAACAACAGGGTCCGTGAATATTACGGGGCTCTGTTCTCTCCGGATCCGTCCAGCGAGGAAGCGCGTAGAGTTTTGTGGGAGGACCTGCCGAAGGTCGGCCCGGAGGGCGCCGAAAATCTGGAAGCTCCGCTAAGCCTGGCGGAGCTGACCGGTGCCCTCGCCCGGCTCTCGAGGGGAAAATCCCCGGGGCTGGACGGGCTGACCGTGGAGTTCCACAGGGCGTTCTGGGACGTCCTGGGGGGCGACTACGCGCGGGTCCTGGGGGAAAGTCTGGTGACCGGGGAGATGCCCCTCTCTTGGCGCAGGGCAGTCATCGTCCTGCTGCCTAAGAAGGGCGATCTCCGCCTCCTTAAGAACTGGCGCCCGGTCTCCCTCCTCAGCACGGACTACAAAATCTTCGCCAGGGCGATGTCTGCTCGCCTTGGTGCCGTGCTGGACCACATGATCCACCCCGACCAGTCATACACGGTCCCGGGCCGGACAATCCACGACAACATCCATCTGGTCCGGGACCTCATCCATTGCTCCCAGGAGGCTGGTCTGTCGGTCGCCTTCCTATCCCTCGACCAAGAGAAGGCGTTCGACAGGGTGGATCACGACTATCTGCTCGGAACTCTGCGCGCTTTCGGGTTCGGGACGCATTTCGTCGCCCGGATCCGACTTTTGTACGCCGCCGCGGAGTGTCTGATTAAGGTTAACGGGTCCTTGACGGCGCCCCTTCGCTTTAGGAGAGGGGTGCGCCAGGGATGCCCCATGTCCGGCCAGTTATACGCCGTTTGCGTGGAGCCTTTCCTGCGCCTCTTGCGGACGAGGTTGACGGGACTGGCTCTGCAAGGGCCGGGCGTGGAGGTCGTCCTCTCGGCTTACGCCGATGACGTGCTCCTCGCGGTAGAGGATCCCGCTGACCTGCGGAGGATGCGTGAGTGCCAGGAGATTTACTCGGCCGCGTCCTCCGCCAGGATCAACTGGGAGAAATGTTCCGGACTCCTGGTGGGTCAGTGGCGGGTGGACTCCCTGCCGGAGGAGCTCAGGCCTTTTGCCTGGAGCACGACCCATCTCCTCTATCTGGGAGTCTACCTTAGCCCCGACGAGGAAGCCTGGCCGGCGAACTGGCAGGAGCTGGAGGCCAAGGTCGCCGCTCGCCTAGGGCGCTGGACAGGACTGCTCCGAGTGCTGTCCTACAGGGGTCGAGCGCTAGTCATAAACCAGCTGGTGGCCGCAATGCTGTGGTACCGGCTGGTCACTTTGACCCCTCCCCCTGCGTTTGTCGCCAAGATACAGAAGAAGCTGGTGGACTTCTTCTGGAACAACAGGAAGCACTGGGTCTCTGTCGCGGTCTTGAGTCTCCCGCTTGAGGAGGGCGGTCAGTCGTTGGTGTGCGTCAGCGCCCAGCTCGCGACTTTCCGTCTTCAGACCCTGCAGAGATACCTTTACGTCGAGCCCCCTCCTAGGTGGTGTGCTCTGGCGAGGTATTTCTTCCGCCAGCAGCTCGACCTCAATTATGACACGCAGCTCCTGTTTGTGAACTTGGGGGGTGCCAGGACCGCCCTCCGGGAGCTGCCTGTCTTTTACAGGGAACTCATCAGGGTCTGGAACAAAGTCTCCACCAAGCGCAGCTCTCCGCCGGCTGGAGTGGCGGCCGTCCTGCAGGAACCGCTGCTCGGGAATCCGTACCTCCACGGCCGAGGCTTCATGTGGCGGTCGGAAGAGAGGGCTGTGGCTGGTGAGGTGACCAGGGTCAGGGACCTGCTCGATGGCGGAGGAGCGGGCTGGATGGCGCCAGTCACGCTGGCGCGGCGCCTAAATTCTGCCAACGTCCGCCGCGCGGCCGATGCCATCGAGTCGCTAAAAACAGCTCTGGGCCCTGACTCCGTTAGGTGTATCGAGGAGGCTCAAGCACGTGGGGAGATCCCGTCCGAACTGACCCCCGTCCGGACGGAATTCCTCATCGGCGCCAAACCCCGGAACCTCCCTCGGGGGCCGGCGCCTCACAACTTGAGCCGCCTCGGGGAAATCCCCTCCGTGCCTTTCAGTTCCGCGCGGAGGGGTTTCCTGTACGGGCTGCTCCTGCACACCCTCAACTTTGCCATCCTCGCCGGCCGTCCGGACACGCCATGGCGTACCATCTTGCCGTCCGGAGGAGGCGGGGGTCCCCGATGGAGGGCCCTCTACGCAGGGGTCCTCCCACTATTCATCGGGGACTTGGCCTGGAGGGTGGTGCACGGAGCAGTGCCGTGCAACAAATTTTTAAGCCGGTTCACGGACTCCCAGGCCGCCTGCAATTTCTGCGGTCTGGAGGAGTCCGTGTTCCATGTTTTTATGGAATGCACGAGGTTGCAGCCCCTGTTTTATTATTTGAAGGGGCTGCTCCTGAAATTCTGGCTGCACTTCAGTCCCACTCTCCTGATCTTTGGGCACCCTGTGCGGAGGGGAGCGGGTAGGTCCGAAGGCCTCCTCGTAGGACTGCTCCTGGGCACGGCCAAGGGTGCCATCAGCCGGTCCAGGCAGCGGGCGGTCGAGGGGGTCGTTCAACCTGACTGCCTGCCTCTCTTCCGCTCTTACATCCGGTCCAGGGTGTCCTTGGAGATGGAGCACGCGGTGTCCACCGGTACGCTCGCGGCCTTCCGCGAGAGGTGGGCACCGGAGGGACTGGAGTGCATCATCACGCCCGGCAACCAAATTTTAATTTGATTTTACGTTTTTTTAAGTTTAATTTGTTTTAATTGCCGGTGCTTTTAGTGTCCCCCTTCCCTTTTATAGGGGGCACTGGGGAAAATTGTTATTTTAGTGCCCAAAAAAAAAAAAAAAAAAGAAAAACACAAAAAAAAAAAACCAAAAAAAAAAAAGGGGGGAAAAAAAAGGGCCTTGAAAATGTCTGGAGTGTCACCCAGGTCGGGTGGCACCGTTTATTGTTTTTATGTTTTCACAGGTGAACTCAAAAGAAATTCAACCAATGGTAGAGCAGTGGAGGCATGTCCTGCACAGTTGGAGCTGTGAGCAGTGAGGGAAGCAGCAAGCAACTTGAGCTCCTGCCTGGAGAGCCCTGAGACCAGCCCAGGAAGAGAAGGAAGGAAGGGGCTTCACTACAACTTCTATCCAGAGGGAGAGGAGGAGAAAGCAGAAATCTTTCATCAACTTTACCATTCTGCAAGGAGTTGGAGAGAGGGGGAAAAACCACAACAACATCCAGTGTGGAAGGAGGGAGACTCTACATTCTACAGGTGGGTGTGGGTGCATTTCCCAAAAAGACTTTGTTGTATCGGTGGGGGGAGGAAAGAAGACCACTGAGGGCCGGAACATCGCGGGGGGTGTGTGTGTGTGTGGTAGTGTGCGTGGGGGCCGTGCTTACAACTGGGCCCCCCCCACAATTGGAACCCCCCCCACCCCCCACATTTGCCTAGCCTGGGATAGCTGGAGCTACCAGGCTGAAGATTGTCATCAATCACCCAATTAAAGATCGTTAGGAGTGCCTGGTGGCTCCAGCTACCCCAGGTGAAGACATCTTCTCCCCCCACCTGAAGACCACCCCAAAGACTTTTGTGTTTTGCCATCTGGGGAGTGCACCCACCCACAGCTGCGAGGGGAGACCTGCCCTCGCAGTCCCCCCCTTCCCACCCCCCCTCTCTCTTTCTCTGTTTCTCCCCTCTCTCTCTGAGAGCCTCTTTCTTCCAAATTTAATTTAAAAAAAAAAACATTTAAGACAACTGAGCAGAGGGAGCAAGGCCCCTCCCCAATTGCCAACTAGGGGAGAGGTACCTCATTAAGGGCTCCTCTGCTCAGTCAATCTACAAGAGGCCTAATAAAGACCATTAAGGCCTGTGACTTTGGGGTGGGTGTAGCCCTTAAAGGGACCCCGTGATGGCGACCCCATCCACGCCGGTGGCAGGGCCAGCAAGGACGTATGCGCAGGCGGTGTCCACATCCACGGCACCTCCTGCGCCACCCGCTGCCCTGCCACCATTCAGACTTATAACCAGGAAACACGGGGTCAAGAGCTACACTCACCCCACAATGAGCATTGAGGAGTGCGTGCGGGCGATGGCTGGGGTAGTCGGCCCCTCGGCCATTGTCGCAGCCTCCAAGATGTCTGGGAAGGCCGTGTTCTTCCTGGGGTCGGAGCGGGCGGTGTCCCTGGCCCTTGAAAAGGGGCTCACGGTGGGCGGGACGTTCCTGCCGGTGGACCCTCTCGAGGCCACCGCGCAGAGGGTCATCGTTTCAAACGTCCCGCCCTTTGTTTCCGCTGAGCTCCTCCTCCCTCACCTACAACAACTGGGGGAGGTAAGGTCAGGGATCAACCCCATACCGCTCGGCCTCAGGGAGAGCAGCCTGCGCCACGTGTTCTCCTTCCGCCGCCAGCTCTTTGTCCGGCTGGCGCGGGAGGAGACGACGGAAGGTCATTTTAATGTGGTGCACGAGGGGACTGCCTACCGCGTCTTCTGGACGTCGGACGGCGTGCGGTGCCATGCCTGCAGGGAGGTGGGGCACGTTCGCAAGAACTGCCCCGCCTCCAAGGCCGCCAAACCACCGAAGGCGGCCAAGGCTGGCGCCGCCGCCACCCCTCCCCCTAGTTGCGTCCGCGTGCCGGGAGCCATGGGTGCGCGGGCATCGTCGGAGGCCTTTGTTTTCAGGGCCTCCGGCGGGGGGGAGGGAGAGCGTCCGACCGGAAAGAAGGCGCGGAAGAAGACAAAACATCAAGAGGCGGGTCCCCTCAGTGCGCCGGATAATTTGACCACCGCGCTCAGCCCAACCCCGTCACCGGCGAGCGCGGGGTGCCCCGAGCCCGTGCCCGAGCCCTTGAATACCACCACAGAGGGGCCCAGGCGCGGGCAAGAAAAGGAAAAGGGGGGGGCGGAGCGGGAGGCCTCGGCAGACATGGAGGTCTCCCTGACTCCGCGCGCCCCCAGGAACAAAAAGAGGCACCGCCCCAATGAGGCGGAGGGGGAACAACATCCCTCCGCGGAGGAGGCGGTGCCCGCCGCGTGTCCCGCGTCCCCCACCAGCGCCCCCAAATTGCGCTGCAGGCGCGAGGAGTCTTTCCCCGGGGAGGGTGAGACAGTTGAGGCTGCCCAGCCTCTGCCTCCCGGGGATGGAGTGGAAGATCTGCCTGTCGTGGGGGGCGTGGGGACCGCGGAGGAATGCGTAGCCGCCGGGCCGGGCGTCCCGGGGACTGAGGCGGGCGAGGCCGAAAAGGCCGAACCTGAGCCCGCCCAGCTATTACCCAACTTCCCCCGGGATTTGCTCGACCCGGCAGAGAATGAAACAAATAATTATGACACTGTAGATGCTGGGCCGGGGGGTGGCAGCGGGGAGGGGGAGGAACACCCACCCTCGCCCCTTACTTTGGAGCTGGAGCACTTGGAGGGCCTGGGGATTTCCTATGGCCGGGTCTCTCCTTGTTCTCCGGTTCCTGGGGCGGAGGGGGAACCACTTCCGCTGTCATTTCCCGACCCGGCACCATTTTTAAAAGAGCCCAGTGGGGACTCCTCTGCCGACGATCCTGGGGGTGGGATCGGGGCAGTGCCAGGGCCGGTTGGAGCGGCCGGTTCATTTGCCGTACCTTGTGCGGTCGATGGGCCGGCTGCTGGCGGCCACCTCCCGGAGGAGGACGGGGACTCGGTGGGGGACGCGGGTGAAGACCTAGAGACCACCGCCAGGGAGGCGGTGGATCTGCTCGCGGCCGCCGCTGAGGCCCTCCTCGTTCCTGCAAAGGAACTCCGGGACTTTTTGGCCCAGAGCCGGGGTCGCCGCGACCAAGCCCGACTGGCCCTGGAAAAATGGTCCGAGCCGGAGCTGATCAAGGGGTCCGTCCGCGCCGCCGTTAAAACCTTGGCCGCGGGCGGGCCCTTGACAAAGGAGCAGCACCTTGAGCTGCGCGAGCTCGAGGGACTCCTCGCTGGGCTGCGGAGGGAGCGGAGTTCAACAAAAGACTCCGCTCCCTCCCCCACAATAGGTTAAGGTAGAGGTTGCACTATGCTTTTGCCATGAAGATAACCATAGCCAGCCTCAACATCAACGGCGGCAGAGGGGCACGCCGTAGATTTGACAATTTTTCGCTCCTGCGGGAGGGGAAATATGCGGTGTGCTTCCTGCAAGAAACCCACACCGTTCCGGGAGACGAAGCCACGTGGCTCCTGGAATGGCAAGGAGAGGTCCGCATGAGCCACCTCACCGCCATTTCTAGTGGGGTGGCCATCTTGCTGGGCCCGCATTTTCAGCCGGAGATCTTGGGGGTCGAGGAGCCCGTGCCAGGCCGCTTGCTGCACGTAACGGTTCGCCTGGGGGACGTGCCGCTCCACCTCGTGAACGTGTACGCCCCTCATCCCGGCCCGCAGCAAACGCGCTTCTTTGAAGAGGTGTCCGCTCTTCTTGGCTCCGTCGACGTCGGCGACTGCATTGTCCTCGGGGGGGATTTTAACTGCACCCTCGAGGCGAGGGACCGCTCCGGTGCCCCGCAGTGCATGACGGCGATGGAGAAGTTGAGGGACCTGGTCGGGTCCTTCGACTTGGTGGACGTCTGGCGAAATCTCCACCCCGACTCCAGCGCCTTTACTTGGGTGAGGCCTGGAGTTGGATGGTCTAGAGTCGACCGCCTTTACGTGTCTCGGGCGTACGTTTCCTGCGTCCCGGCGGCCTCCATGCGGCCGGTGCCGTGTTCGGACCACCACCTGGTGTGGGCGGAGCTCGCTTCGCTCCGCGCGAGGACGGGGTCCGCGTACTGGCACTTTAACAACCGGCTGCTGGAGGACGTGCGGTTCCAGGACTCGTTCCGTCGATTCTGGTCCGACTGGAGAAGGAAGCAGGGGGGCTTCCCCTCCTTGAGGCTATGGTGGGACGTGGGCAAGGCTCACGTCCGCGTCTTCTGTCAAGAGTACGCGAGGGGGTCGACCAAGAGGCGGGCGGCCAGAGTCGGGCGCCTAGAAAAAGAGGTGCTCGACCTGGAAGCCCGTCTCGGTCAAGTCGTCCAGGACCCGGCCCTGCGGACGGTGTACGAAGCGAAGAAGGCCGCGCTGAAGGACCTGCAGCTCGTCGGGTCCCGAGGCGCGTTCGTGAGGTCGCGGATCCGGTTCCTGCGGGATCTGGACCGCGGCTCCCCCTTCTTCTACTCGCTGGAAAAAAGGCAGAGTGTCCGTAAGCAGCTCTTGACGCTGCTGGCCGACGACGGCTCTCTCGTCTCGGATCCGGAGGGCGTCAACAACAGGGTCCGTGAATATTACGGGGCTCTGTTCTCTCCGGATCCGTCCAGCGAGGAAGCGCGTAGAGTTTTGTGGGAGGACCTGCCGAAGGTCGGCCCGGAGGGCGCCGAAAATCTGGAAGCTCCGCTAAGCCTGGCGGAGCTGACCGGTGCCCTCGCCCGGCTCTCGAGGGGAAAATCCCCGGGGCTGGACGGGCTGACCGTGGAGTTCCACAGGGCGTTCTGGGACGTCCTGGGGAGCGACTACGCGCGGGTCCTGGGGGAAAGTCTGGCGACCGGGGAGATGCCCCTCTCTTGGCGCAGGGCAGTCATCGTCCTGCTGCCTAAGAAGGGCGATCTCCGCCTCCTTAAGAACTGGCGCCCGGTCTCCCTCCTCAGCACGGACTACAAAATCTTCGCCAGGGCGATGTCTGCTCGCCTTGGTGCCGTGCTGGACCACATGATCCACCCCGACCAGTCATACACGGTCCCGGGCCGGACAATCCACGACAACATCCATCTGGTCCGGGACCTCATCCATTGTTCCCAGGAGGCTGGTCTGTCGGTCGCCTTCCTATCCCTCGACCAAGAGAAGGCGTTCGACAGGGTGGATCACGACTATCTGCTCGGAACTCTGCGCGCCTTCGGGTTCGGGACGCATTTCGTCGCCCGGATCCGACTTTTGTACGCCGCCGCGGAGTGTCTGATTAAGGTTAACGGGTCCTTGACGGCGCCCCTTCGCTTTAGGAGAGGGGTGCGCCAGGGATGCCCCATGTCCGGCCAGTTATACGCCGTTTGCGTGGAGCCTTTCCTGCGCCTCTTGCGGACGAGGTTGACGGGACTGGCTCTGCAAGGGCCGGGCGTGGAGGTCGTCCTCTCGGCTTACGCCGATGACGTGCTCCTCGCGGTAGAGGATCCCGCTGACCTGCGGAGGATGCGTGAGTGCCAGGAGATTTACTCGGCCGCGTCCTCCGCCAGGATCAACTGGGAGAAATGTTCCGGACTCCTGGTGGGTCAGTGGCGGGTGGACTCCCTGCCGGAGGAGCTCAGGCCTTTTGCCTGGAGCACGACCCATCTCCTCTATCTGGGAGTCTACCTTAGCCCCGACGAGGAAGCCTGGCCGGCGAACTGGCAGGAGCTGGAGGCCAAGGTCGCCGCTCGCCTAGGGCGCTGGACAGGACTGCTCCGAGTGCTGTCCTACAGGGGTCGAGCGCTAGTCATAAACCAGCTGGTGGCCGCAATGCTGTGGTACCGGCTGGTCACTTTGACCCCTCCCCCTGCGTTTGTCGCCAAGATACAGAAGAAGCTGGTGGACTTCTTCTGGAACAACAGGAAGCACTGGGTCTCTGTCGCGGTCTTGAGTCTCCCGCTTGAGGAGGGCGGTCAGTCGTTGGTGTGCGTCAGCGCCCAGCTCGCGACTTTCCGTCTTCAGACCCTGCAGAGATACCTTTACGTCGAGCCCCCTCCTAGGTGGTGTGCTCTGGCGAGGTATTTCTTCCGCCAGCAGCTCGACCTCAATTATGACACGCAGCTCCTGTTTGTGAACTTGGGGGGTGCCAGGACCGCCCTCCGGGAGCTGCCTGTCTTTTACAGGGAACTCATCAGGGTCTGGAACAAAGTCTCCACCAAGCGCAGCTCTCCGCCGGCTGGAGTGGCGGCCGTCCTGCAGGAACCGCTGCTCGGGAATCCGTACCTCCACGGCCGAGGCTTCATGTGGCGGTCGGAAGAGAGGGCTGTGGCTGGTGAGGTGACCAGGGTCAGGGACCTGCTCGATGGCGGAGGAGCGGGCTGGATGGCGCCAGTCACGCTGGCGCGGCGCCTAAATTCTGCCAACGTCCGCCGCGCGGCCGATGCCATCGAGTCGCTAAAAATAGCTCTGGGCCCTGACTCCGTTAGGTGTATCGAGGAGGCTCAAGCACGTGGGGAGATCCCGTCCGAACTGACCCCCGTCCGGACGGAATTCCTCATCGGCGCCAAACCCCGGAACCTCCCTCGGGGGCCGGCGCCTCACAACTTGAGCCGCCTCGGGGAAATCCCCTCCGTGCCTTTCAGTTCCGCGCGGAGGGGTTTCCTGTACGGGCTGCTCCTGCACACCCTCAACTTTGCCATCCTCGCCGGCCGTCCGGACACGCCATGGCGTACCATCTTGCCGTCCGGAGGAGGCGGGGGTCCCCGATGGAGGGCACTCTACGCAGGGGTCCTCCCACTATTCATCGGGGACTTGGCCTGGAGGGTGGTGCACGGAGCAGTGCCGTGCAACAAATTTTTAAGCCGGTTCACGGACTCCCAGGCCGCCTGCAATTTCTGCGGTCTGGAGGAGTCCGTGTTCCATGTTTTTATGGAGTGCACAAGGTTGCAGCCCCTGTTCCATTATTTGAAGGGGCTGCTCCTGAAATTCTGGCTGCACTTCAGTCCCACTCTCCTGATCTTTGGGCACCCTGTGCGGAGGGGAGCGGGTAGGTCCGAAGGCCTCCTCGTAGGACTGCTCCTGGGCACGGCCAAGGGTGCCATCAGCCGGTCCAGGCAGCGGGCGGTCGAGGGGGTCGTTCAACCTGACTGCCTGCCTCTCTTCCGCTCTTACATCCGGTCCAGGGTGTCCTTGGAGATGGAGCACGCGGTGTCCACCGGTACGCTCGCGGCCTTCCGCGAGAGGTGGGCACCGGAGGGACTGGAGTGCATCATCACGCCCGGCAACCAAATTTTAATTTGATTTTACGTTTTTTAAGTTTAATTTGTTTTAATTGCCGGTGATTTTAGTGTCCCCCTTCCCTTTTATAGGGGGCACTAGGAAAATTGTGATTTTAGTGCCCAAAAAAAAACCAAAAAAAAAGAAAAACACAAAAAAAAAACAAAAAAAAGGGGGGAAAAAAAGGGCCTTGTAAATGTCTGGAGTGTCACCCAGGTCGGGTGGCACCGTTATTGTTTTATGTTTTCACAGGTAGACTCTAAAAGAGTTTCATGCACAAGGAACCAATCGTGCAGCAGTGGAGGCGTGTCCTGCACAGTTGGAGCTGTGAGCAGTGAGAGGAGCAGCTAGCAACTTGAGCTCCTGCCTGCAGAGCCCTGAGACCAGCCCAGGAAGAGAAGGAAGGAAGGGGCTTCACCTACAACTTTATCCAGAGGGAGAGGAGGAAAAAGCAGAAAACTTTACAACATCTTTATCATTTCTGCAAAGAGTTGGAGAGAGGGGGAAAAACCACAACAACCAACATCCAGTGTGGAAGGAGGGAGACTCAACAATTCTACAGGTGGGTGTGGGTGCATTTCCCAAAAAGACTTTGTTGTATCGGTGGGGGGAGGAAAGAAGACCACTGAGGGCCGGAACATCGCGGGGGGTGTGTGTGTGTGTGGTAGTGTGCGTGGGGGCCGTGCTTACAACTGGGCCCCCCCACAATTGGAACCCCCCCCACCCCCCACATTAGCCTAGCCTGGGATAGCTGGAGCTACCAGGCTGAAGATTGTCATCAATCACCCAATTAAAGATCGTTAGGAGTGCCTGGTGGCTCCAGCTACCCCAGGTGAAGACATCTTCTCCCCCCACCTGAAGACCACCCCAAAGACTTTTGTGTTTTGCCATCTGGGGAGTGCACCCACCCACAGCTGCGAGGGGAGACCTGCCCTCGCAGTCCCCCCCCCCCTTCCCACCCCCCTCTCTCTTTCTCTGCTACTCTGTTTCTCCCCTCTCTCTCTGAGGCCTCTTCCTTCCAAATTTACAAAAAAAAAAAACAAAAAAACAAAACCAATTAAGACAACTGAGCAGAGGGAGCAAGGCCTCTCCCCAATTGTCAACGAGGGGAGAGGTGCCTCGTTAAGGGCTCCTCTGCTCAGTTAACATAAGAGGCCATTAAAGACCATTAAGGCCTGTGACTTTGGGGTGGGTGTAGCCCTTAAAGGGACCCCGTGATGGCGACCCCATCCACGCCGGTGGCAGGGCCAGCAAGGACGTATGCGCAGGCGGTGTCCACATCCACGGCACCTCCTGCGCCACCCGCTGCCCTGCCACCATTCAGACTTATAACCAGGAAACACGGGGTCAAGAGCTACACTCACCCCACAATGAGCATTGAGGAGTGCGTGCGGGCGATGGCTGGGGTAGTCGGCCCCTCGGCCATTGTCGCAGCCTCCAAGATGTCTGGGAAGGCCGTGTTCTTCCTGGGGTCGGAGCGGGCGGTGTCCCTGGCCCTTGAAAAGGGGCTCACGGTGGGCGGGACGTTCCTGCCGGTGGACCCTCTCGAGGCCACCGCGCAGAGGGTCATCGTTTCAAACGTCCCGCCCTTTGTTTCCGCTGAGCTCCTCCTCCCTCACCTACAACAACTGGGGGAGGTAAGGTCAGGGATCAACCCCATACCGCTCGGCCTCAGGGAGAACAGCCTGCGCCACGTGTTCTCCTTCCGCCGCCAGCTCTTTGTCCGGCTGGCGCGGGAGGAGACGACGGAAGGTCATTTTAATGTGGTGCACGAGGGGACTGCCTACCGCGTCTTCTGGACGTCGGACGGCGTGCGGTGCCATGCCTGCAGGGAGGTGGGGCACGTTCGCAAGAACTGCCCCGCCTCCAAGGCCGCCAAACCACCGAAGGCGGCCAAGGCTGGCGCCGCCGCCACCCCTCCCCCTAGTTGCGTCCGCGTGCCGGGAGCCATGGGTGCGCGGGCATCGTCGGAGGCCTTTGTTTTCAGGGCCTCCGGCGGGGGGGAGGGAGAGCGTCCGACCGGAAAGAAGGCGCGGAAGAAGACAAAACATCAAGAGGCGGGTCCCCTCAGTGCGCCGGATAATTTGACCACCGCGCTCAGCCCAACCCCGTCACCGGCGAGCGCGGGGTGCCCCGAGCCCGTGCCCGGGCCCTTGAATACCACCACAGAGGGGCCCAGGCGCGGGCAAGAAAAGGAAAAGGGGGGGGCGGAGCGGGAGGCCTCGGCAGACATGGAGGTCTCCCTGACTCCGCGCGCCCCCAGGAACAAAAAGAGGCACCGCCCCAATGAGGCGGAGGGGGAACAACATCCCTCCGCGGAGGAGGCGGTGCCCGCCGCGTGTCCCGCGTCCCCCACCAGCGCCCCCAAATTGCGCTGCAGGCGCGAGGAGTCTTTCCCCGGGGAGGGTGAGACAGTTGAGGCTGCCCAGCCTCTGCCTCCCGGGGATGGAGTGGAAGATCTGCCTGTCGTGGGGGGCGTGGGGACCGCGGAGGAATGCGTAGCCGCCGGGCCGGGCGTCCCGGGGACTGAGGCGGGCGAGGCCGAAAAGGCCGAACCTGAGCCCGCCCAGCTATTACCCAACTTCCCCCGGGATTTGCTCGACCCGGCAGAGAATGAAACAAATAATTATGACACTGTAGATGCTGGGCCGGGGGGTGGCAGCGGGGAGGGGGAGGAACACCCACCCTCGCCCCTTACTTTGGAGCTGGAGCACTTGGAGGGCCTGGGGATTTCCTATGGCCGGGTCTCTCCTTGTTCTCCGGTTCCTGGGGCGGAGGGGGAACCCCTTCCGCTGTCATTTCCCGACCCAGCACCATTTTTAAAAGAGCCCAGTGGGGACTCCTCTGCCGACGATCCTGGGGGTGGGATCGGGGCAGTGCCAGGGCCGGTTGGAGCGGCCGGTTCATTTGCCGTACCTTGTGCGGTCGATGGGCCGGCTGCTGGCGGCCACCTCCCGGAGGAGGACGGGGACTCGGTGGGGGACGCGGGTGAAGACCTAGAGACCACCGCCAGGGAGGCGGTGGATCTGCTCGCGGCCGCCGCTGAGGCCCTCCTCGTTCCTGCAAAGGAACTCCGGGACTTTTTGGCCCAGAGCCGGGGTCGCCGCGACCAAGCCCGACTGGCCCTGGAAAAATGGTCCGAGCCGGAGCTGATCAAGGGGTCCGTCCGCGCCGCCGTTAAAACCTTGGCCGCGGGCGGGCCCTTGACAAAGGAGCAGCACCTTGAGCTGCGCGAGCTCGAGGGACTCCTCGCTGGGCTGCGGAGGGAGCGGAGTTCAACAAAAGACTCCGCTCCCTCCCCCACAATAGGTTAAGGTAGAGGTTGCACTATGCTTTTGTCATGAAGATAACCATAGCCAGCCTCAACATCAACGGCGGCAGAGGGGCACGCCGTAGATTTGACAATTTTTCGCTCCTGCGGGAGGGGAAATATGCGGTGTGCTTCCTGCAAGAAACCCACACCGTTCCGGGAGACGAAGCCACGTGGCTCCTGGAATGGCAAGGAGAGGTCCGCATGAGCCACCTCACCGCCATTTCTAGTGGGGTGGCCATCTTGCTGGGCCCGCATTTTCAGCCGGAGATCTTGGGGGTCGAGGAGCCCGTGCCAGGCCGCTTGCTGCACGTAACGGTTCGCCTGGGGGACGTGCCGCTCCATCTCGTGAACGTGTACGCCCCTCATCCCGGCCCGCAGCAAACGCGCTTCTTTGAAGAGGTGTCCGCTCTTCTTGGCTCCGTCGACGTCGGCGACTGCATTGTCCTCGGGGGGGATTTTAACTGCACCCTCGAGGCGAGGGACCGCTCCGGTGCCCCGCAGTGCATGACGGCGATGGAGAAGTTGAGGGACCTGGTCGGGTCCTTCGACTTGGTGGACGTCTGGCGAAATCTCCACCCCGACTCCAGCGCCTTTACTTGGGTGAGGCCTGGAGTTGGATGGTCTAGAGTCGACCGCCTTTACGTGTCTCGGGCGTACGTTTCCTGCGTCCCGGCGGCCTCCATGCGGCCGGTGCCGTGTTCGGACCACCACCTGGTGTGGGCGGAGCTCGCTTCGCTCCGCGCGAGGACGGGGTCCGCGTACTGGCACTTTAACAACCGGCTGCTGGAGGACGTGCGGTTCCAGGACTCGTTCCGTCGATTCTGGTCCGACTGGAGAAGGAAGCAGGGGGGCTTCCCCTCCTTGAGGCTATGGTGGGACGTGGGCAAGGCTCACGTCCGCGTCTTCTGTCAAGAGTACGCGAGGGGGTCGACCAAGAGGCGGGCGGCCAGAGTCGGGCGCCTAGAAAAAGAGGTGCTCGACCTGGAAGCCCGTCTCGGTCAAGTCGTCCAGGACCCGGCCCTGCGGACGGTGTACGAAGCGAAGAAGGCCGCGCTGAAGGACCTGCAGCTCGTCGGGTCCCGAGGCGCGTTCGTGAGGTCGCGGATCCGGTTCCTGCGGGATCTGGACCGCGGCTCCCCCTTCTTCTACTCGCTGGAAAAAAGGCAGAGTGTCCGTAAGCAGCTCTTGACGCTGCTGGCCGACGACGGCTCTCTCGTCTCGGATCCGGAGGGCGTCAACAACAGGGTCCGAGAATATTACGGGGCTCTGTTCTCTCCGGATCCGTCCAGCGAGGAAGCGCGTAGAGTTTTGTGGGAGGACCTGCCGAAGGTCGGCCCGGAGGGCGCCGAAAATCTGGAAGCTCCGCTAAGCCTGGCGGAGCTGACCGGTGCCCTCGCCCGGCTCTCGAGGGGAAAATCCCCGGGGCTGGACGGGCTGACCGTGGAGTTCCACAGGGCGTTCTGGGACGTCCTGGGGGGCGACTACGCGCGGGTCCTGGGGGAAAGTCTGGCGACCGGGGAGATGCCCCTCTCTTGGCGCAGGGCAGTCATCGTCCTGCTGCCTAAGAAGGGCGATCTCCGCCTCCTTAAGAACTGGCGCCCGGTCTCCCTCCTCAGCACGGACTACAAAATCTTCGCCAGGGCGATGTCTGCTCGCCTTGGTGCCGTGCTGGACCACATGATCCACCCCGACCAGTCATACACGGTCCCGGGCCGGACAATCCACAATAACATCCATCTGGTCCGGGACCTCATCCATTGTTCCCAGGAGGCTGGTCTGTCGGTCGCCTTCCTATCCCTCGACCAAGAGAAGGCGTTCGACAGGGTGGATCACGACTATCTGCTCGGAACTCTGCGCGCTTTCGGGTTCGGGACGCATTTCGTCGCCCGGATCCGACTTTTGTACGCCGCCGCGGAGTGTCTGATTAAGGTTAACGGGTCCTTGACGGCGCCCCTTCGCTTTAGGAGAGGGGTGCGCCAGGGATGCCCCATGTCCGGCCAGTTATACGCCGTTTGCGTGGAGCCTTTCCTGCGCCTCTTGCGGACGAGGTTGACGGGACTGGCTCTGCAAGGGCCGGGCGTGGAGGTCGTCCTCTCGGCTTACGCCGATGACGTGCTCCTCGCGGTAGAGGATCCCGCTGACCTGCGGAGGATGCGTGAGTGCCAGGAGATTTACTCGGCCGCGTCCTCCGCCAGGATCAACTGGGAGAAATGTTCCGGACTCCTGGTGGGTCAGTGGCGGGTGGACTCCCTGCCGGAGGAGCTCAGGCCTTTTGCCTGGAGCACGACCCATCTCCTCTATCTGGGAGTCTACCTTAGCCCCGACGAGGAAGCCTGGCCGGCGAACTGGCAGGAGCTGGAGGCCAAGGTCGCCGCTCGCCTAGGGCGCTGGACAGGACTGCTCCGAGTGCTGTCCTACAGGGGTCGAGCGCTAGTCATAAACCAGCTGGTGGCCGCAATGCTGTGGTACCGGCTGGTCACTTTGACCCCTCCCCCTGCGTTTGTCGCCAAGATACAGAAGAAGCTGGTGGACTTCTTCTGGAACAACAGGAAGCACTGGGTCTCTGTCGCGGTCTTGAGTCTCCCGCTTGAGGAGGGCGGTCAGTCGTTGGTGTGCGTCAGCGCCCAGCTCGCGACTTTCCGTCTTCAGACCCTGCAGAGATACCTTTACGTCGAGCCCCCTCCTAGGTGGTGTGCTCTGGCGAGGTATTTCTTCCGCCAGCAGCTCGACCTCAATTATGACACGCAGCTCCTGTTTGTGAACTTGGGGGGTGCCAGGACCGCCCTCCGGGAGCTGCCTGTCTTTTACAGGGAACTCATCAGGGTCTGGAACAAAGTCTCCACCAAGCGCAGCTCTCCGCCGGCTGGAGTGGCGGCCGTCCTGCAGGAGCCGCTGCTCGGGAATCCGTACCTCCACGGCCGAGGCTTCATGTGGCGGTCGGAAGAGAGGGCTGTGGCTGGTGAGGTGACCAGGGTCAGGGACCTGCTCGATGGCGGAGGAGCGGGCTGGATGGCGCCAGTCACGCTGGCGCGGCGCCTAAATTCTGCCAACGTCCGCCGCGCGGCCGAAGCCATCGAGTCGCTAAAAACAGCTCTGGGCCCTGACTCCGTTAGGTGTATCGAGGAGGCTCAAGCACGTGGGGAGATCCCGTCCGAACTGACCCCCGTCCGGACGGAATTCCTCATCGGCGCCAAACCCCGGAACCTCCCTCGGGGGCCGGCGCCTCACAACTTGAGCCGCCTCGGGGAAATCCCCTCCGTGCCTTTCAGTTCCGCGCGGAGGGGTTTCCTGTACGGGCTGCTCCTGCACACCCTCAACTTTGCCATCCTCGCCGGCCGTCCGGACACGCCATGGCGTACCATCTTGCCGTCCGGAGGAGGCGGGGGTCCCCGATGGAGGGCACTCTACGCAGGGGTCCTCCCACTATTCATCGGGGACTTGGCCTGGAGGGTGGTGCACGGAGCAGTGCCGTGCAATAAATTTTTAAGCCGGTTCACGGACTCCCAGGCCGCCTGCAATTTCTGCGGTCTGGAGGAGTCCGTGTTCCATGTTTTTATTGAATGCACGAGGTTGCAGCCCCTGTTCCACTATTTGAAGGGGCTGCTCCTGAAATTCTGGCTGCACTTCAGTCCCACTCTCCTGATCTTTGGGCACCCTGTGCGGAGGGGAGCGGGTAGGTCCGAAGGCCTCCTCGTAGGACTGCTCCTGGGCACGGCCAAGGGTGCCATCAGCCGGTCCAGGCAGCGGGCGGTCGAGGGGGTCGTTCAACCTGACTGCCTGCCTCTCTTCCGCTCTTACATCCGGTCCAGGGTGTCCTTGGAGATGGAGCACGCGGTGTCCACCGGTACGCTCGCGGCCTTCCGCGAGAGGTGGGCACCGGAGGGACTGGAGTGCATCATCACGCCCGGCAACCAAATTTTAATTTGATTTTACGTTTTAAAGTTAATTTGTTTTAATTGCCGGTGCTTTTAGTGTCCCCTTCCCTTTTATAGGGGGCACTGGGGAAAAATTGTGATTTTAGTGCCCAAAAAAAAAAACCAAAAAAAAAAAGAAAAAACACAAAAAAAAAACACAAAAAAGGGGGAAAAAAAAAAAGGGCCTTGTAAATGTCTGGAGTGTCACCCAGGTGGGGTGGCACCGTTTAATGTTTTATGTTTTCACAGATAAACTCAAAAGAGTTTCATGCACAAGGACCCCCGGGTCCCTCTACATCGCAGCATGTTGTAATTTCTCCCCATTCAAATAATATTCCCTTTTACTGTTTGTTTTTTCCAAGGTGGATGACCTCACATTTTCCGACATTGTATTCCATCTGCCAAACCTTAGCCCATTCGCTTAATCTCTCTAAATCTCTTTGCAGCCTCTCTGTGTCCTCTACACAATCCGCTTTTCCACTAATCTTTGTGTCATCTGCAAATTTTGTTACACTACACTCTGTCCCCTCTTCCAGGTCATCTCTGTACATTGTAAATAGTTGTGGTCCCAGCACCGATCCCTGTGGCACACCACTAGCCACCGATTTCCAACCCGAAAAGGACTCATTTATCCCGACTCTCTGCTTTCTGTTAGCCAGCCAATTCTCTATCCATGCTAATACATTTCCTCTGACTCCACATACCTTTATCTTCTGCAGTAACCTTTTGTGTGGCACCTTATCGAATGCCTTTTGGAAATCTAAATCCATCGGTACACCTCTATCCACCATGCTCGTTATATCCTCAAAGAATTCCAGTAAATTAGTTAAACATGATTTCCCCTTCATGAATCCATGTTGCGTCTGCTTGATTGCACTATTCCTATCTAGATGTCTCGCTATTTCTTCCTTAATGATAGCTTCAAGCAATTTCCCCACTACAGATGTTAAACTAACCGGCCTATAGTTACCTGTCTTTTGTCTGCCCCATTTTTAGACAGAGGCGTTACATTAGCTGCTTTCCAATCTGATGGTACCTCCCCAGAATCCAGAGAATTTTGGTAGATTATAACGAATGCATCTGCTATAACTTCCGCCATCTCTTTTAATACCCTGGGATGCATTTCATCAGGACCAGGGGACTTGTCTACCTTGAGATCCATGGACGACCAGTGACCCCACGTTATCCTTAGTCAAAAGATGTGTTTTAACTGGTGACTGGGCAGAGGCCCGCGATGCCTGCCCCGAGGATATCAAACCTTTCCATAGGCGCTTGCATGAACTATCACTACAGGCAGACTGCCTGATGTGGGGCAGCCGAGTAATTATGCCCTTGCGAGGCAGAGAGGCGTTTGTCCGGGAGCTCCACCGCGAGCACCCGGGGATTGTCCTTTTGAAGGCCATAGCCAGATCGCACGTCTGGTGGCCTGGCATTGACGCGGACTTGGAGCTCTGCGTCCGGCGGTGCACCATTTGTGCCCAACTCAGTAATGCCCCCAGGGAGGCCCCCTAAACCCCTGGCCCTGGCCCAGTAAACGGTGGCCGTGGGTGCATGTAGACTATGCGTGCCCATTTATGGGCAAAATGTTCCTCGTAGTCGTCGATGCATTTTCAAAGTGGATCGAGTGCACCATTTAAAACTTGAGCACCAGTTCCACCACTGTGGAGAGCCTTAGAACCATGTTTGCAATGCACGGAATTCCTGACATATTGATCAGTGATAATGGTCCGTGCTTCACCAGCGCAGAATTTCAAGATTTTATCGTTGACCACGGCATAAATCACGTTAAGACGGCACCGTTCAAGCCGGCCTCCAATGGCCAGGCGGAGCGAGCAGTGCAAATCGTTAATCAAGGCATGCTAAAAATCCAAGGTCCCATGCTGCAGAGCTGCCTGTCGCGACTGCTGCTGGCATACAGATCTCATCTGCATTCATTGACTGGGGTTCCTCCCGCGCAACTGTTGATGAAATGGACCTTAAAGATGAGGCTCTCGTTAATCTTCCCAGACAAGCATGAAATTGTTGAGGCAAAGCGCCGGAAGCTAACCGAGTACCATGACTGAAATTCGAGTGGGAGGTGGAATGAGATAGGGGACAAAGTGTTTGTGCTAAACTATGGCGGGGGTCCCAAATGGCTTGCAGGACAGTAACAGGCAAGGAAGAAAACAGGCTACTCGTTGTACAACTGGACAATGGCCAAACCTGCCAGAGGCATGTAGACCAAGTAAAAAGTAGATTCACCAACACCACTGCAGAACCAGAGGCAGACTACAATGTGGAACTCACACCACACCTGGTGGACAGACAGAGGGAACAACCTGAGGAAAGGGCTATCTCAACAGACAGCCCAGGCGAGATACTAGCAATCATACTGAACAAAACAGACAGCCCAGGTGAGATACTAGCAATCACACCGAAAGAAAAACAGGCACCAAAGCAAACAACTGAACCACAACTAAGACGCTCCACGCGAGAGTGTAGACCACCTGAGAGACTGAATCTATAGAGACAATAAGACCTTGGGGGAGGATGATGTCATGTATCTCACACTACTGTATATAACTGTCTCTTACCATGCTATACATGACTGTAACTAGATATGACCTGTAACCACAAGCATACTTTACCACCAGGGGTGCATTTGCAGGAGACACTGCATACCTGTTCCACACAGGTATATAAAGGCAGGTCTCAGGCAAGTGTGGGACTCGAGAGCTGTGAAATAAAGGTGCAGGTCCAGAGTGACCTTGACTTCAGCATGTGCCTCGTGTAAGTCTGTACTGCAGGGTCAGGACTTTACAGGGCCTGTTCCAACAACGGGTCGATGCTTTAAATGTTAACCTCTACTCTTGCAGATGTTGACCAATCTGTTGTCTATTTCTGGCCTTTCTGCTGACATTTCATTTTAAAAACTGAGATTTTTTTCTTTCTATCTTATTTTTTTCAATCAGTTTAATAACCCTGAAGTTCCATGGGGTGTTTTCCCGATTTCCCATCATCACTTTGAGAGGAGATTGGTGGAATCCTTTGAGAAATTACACAAATAGTTGAAAATGGCCATTTACTCTATTTCTCCAGGGTTCTGCTGATTTCCCGCTGAAGTTTAGGATGAAGATTGGAAGAAGACCTGTGGAATTTCAAGCTCAATGTGTTCAATGGAATGCATCCGGGACATTTTTCTGGAACAATACATCATGGAACCAACCAGGGAACAGGTTATTTTAGATCTTGTATTGTGTAATGAGACAGGGTTAATTAGCAATCTCATAATAAACGATCTTCTGGGGCAGAGTGATCACAATATGATATAAATTCACATTATGTTTGAGAGTGACTTCACTAAGTCTGAAAGTAGAGTCTTGGCGGGGGGAGGAAATTGACCTGTTCTTTAAGTCCCGTTACCGCCCCTAATGGGGCGTTAAGTCATTTCCACCCGAGGGCAGGTGGCGGGCCAACCCATCTGTAATTGCTCCTGAGCCAGGAGCGGGGGAAATGGGTTTTCACCGCACCCGGCGCGATGACCCCTTACCACCCGGTGTCAACCACTTACTGCTGGGAACGTGGTCACCGCCAGTTGGTGCCCCCGACAGCTTTGTGCGGCGGGCAGTTGCCAGTGGCTGGATAGTGGGGCCGCCCTTAAAGGGGAGGGCACACTGTCGCGGCCTGCATTTTACATAAGAACATAAGAAATAGGAGCAGGAGTAGACCACTTGGCCCCTCGAGCCTGCTCCACCATTCAATAAGATCATGGCTGATCTGATCCTGGCCTCAACTCCACCTCCCTGCCTACCCCCCTTAACCCTTAATTCCCTTATTGTTTAAAAATCTGTCTATCTCCCCGTTAAATATATTCAATAATGCAGCCTCCACAGCTCTCTGGTGTATTTTAATTGTCGGCCGACTCCTGAGTCAGCCCGAAAGTGGCGGCTGCTGGCCTGGCCGAACCCCTCCCTGGTGGCCCAGTGGGCTCACAGCATCCCTCCCGTTTAAGTGAAGGGGTGGGACGTTGTGACACGTCAGCGCGGCAGTGATGGACAGCTCTCCACTCCCTCGCAAACCCGCCCCGACACTGCCTCAATCAGCGCTCCAAAGTGCTGGGAGGCGGTGTCAGAGTTAAAGAGTCCAATTTTCTAGCTCTTCCCTCTGACTCCCGCCGGGCCGTAAATTTCCAGTTAATTCAAAATGCCCTCCCCAATTTCCCGCTGAGGGAATTTCGGCCCCTTAAACTTAAATAAAGCCAATTACATAGATATGAAGGGCGAGTTGGCTAAGGTAGAGTGTAAAAATAGATTACAAGTTATGGCAATAGATAAGCAGTGGCTAGCATTTAAAGACATATTTCATAATTCTCAACAAAAACACACTCCATTGAGAAACAAAAATTACACAGGAGAATCCCTGTGAATGTGTGGGGTCTTGTCCTGTAACTCAGAACTATGCAGGACAAGCAGGTCTGCAGTGACCCTTGGGTTACTCTCCTCATGCTTTGCATGATAATTTGTACTGCACGGTCAGATTGCCTGTTGGACGCAGGCCTGAACGGTGCTGACCTTACATGTTTTATGCCATTAAGTTTCACAAACTCCTGAAACTACTGACTGGTGAAGCACGACCCATTGTCGCTCACCACTATGTCAGGCAGACTATGTGTCGCGAACATGACATTGAGATTCTCTATGGTTGCTGTGGACATGCTGGATGACACGATTATACATTCTATCTGTGGTGCATGTAGGCACCTTTTGTAATGACTCCACGAGGCAGGGTATGGTACTTAAACTGTGTAGACTGTAGTCCATTATTTGCAGCTCCTCTAGTGAGGACACCCAGCTGTAAGCTTCCTTTTATACTGGATTTACCTGCAGGGTGCAGGTAACCCTTAGGTCTCCAGCAGCAGCACCCTCTGGTGTACAGGTAAGGCGTGTACAGTGTAAAGGTACATTCAGTGTTACAGACATCATACAACAAAACAAGCATGCATATATAACACTATCCACTTCAAATAAGCGTCCACCACCACTAAAAACATCTCGCCCAGGAAGGGACCTGCAAAATCTACATGGATCCTGGACCAAGGTTTGGATGGCCACGACCACAGACTCAGCGGCGATTCTGCTGGTGCTTTGCTGAGCTGCGTGCAAGTGTTGCACTGATGCACGCATGCTTCCAGCTCAGAATCAATTCCTAGGCACTATACATGGGACCTGGCGATGACTTTCATCATTGCTATATGGATGTGTGCTGTGTAACTCACTCACGAACTTCTCTCTCCCTTTCTTGGACATTAAAATGCAATTGCTCCACAATATGCAATCTGCTTGAATCAACAGTTCGTCCTTGTGACGAAAGTACGGTTTGGCCTCCTCGCACATTTGCTTAGGTATGGCAGACCAACCCCTTTGAGGATGCAACCCTTTACCACCGATAAAATCGGGCCCTGGCTGGTCCAGGTCTTAACTTGTTGAGGGGTTCCTTCACTCTCAAAAGCATCCATGATTAACATTAGATCTGCCGGTTGTGGCGTTTCCATCTCCGCTGTGGGCAACGGCAACCGGCTCAAAGCATCGGCACAATTGTCTGTGCCAGGTCTGTGGCGAATTACATAATCATAGGCAGATAATGTCAGCACCCACCTTTGGATGCTAGATGAAGCCTTGGTATTGATACCTTTGCTCTCGGAAAACAATGAAATGAGCAGCTTGTGATCAGTCTGTAATTCGAACCTCAAACCGAACAGGTATTGATGCATCTTTTTTACACCGTACACACATGCTAAAGCTTCTTTTTCTACCATTGCTGTAGGCTCTTTCCACTTTAGACAAACATTTGGATGCATACGTGTCAGGTTGAAGTTTTCCCGACTCATTGGCTTGTTGGAGTACGCAACCAATTCCATATGACGATGCATCACAGGCCAAAACTAAACATTTACATGGGTTATAATGTACCAGCAGCTTGATCGAGCAAAGCAGATTGGTGGTTTTTTCGAAAGTTCTGACTTGCGATGCGCCCCACACCCAGTTGTCGCCTTTTCTCAATAGCATGTGCACTGGTTCTAGTAAGGTGCTCACTTTAGGTAGGAAGTTACCAAAGTAGTTGAGTAGACCCAGGAACGAACACAGCTCCATTACATTCTGTAGTTTGTGTGCATTCTTGATGGCCTTGGTTTTCACGTCAGTTGTTCTGATGCCACCAGTGGTGATTTTTCTCCAGAGGAATTCAGGCTCTGGTACCATGAAGACGCACTTCGAGCGTTTCAGTCTGCATCCCACTCTATCCAAATGCAGTAGAACCTCTTCCAGGTTGTTCAGATGTTCCTTGGAGTCATGACCGGTGATCAGGATGTCATCTTGGAACACGATGGTGGACTTCAGTAGACTTTCCATATTCCTCTGGAATATTGCTGCAGCCGAGTGAATTCTGAAAGGGCACCTGTGGTAAATAAACAGTCCTTTGTGCGTGTTAATGCACGTAAGTCTCTTCGACATCTCATCCAACTCCTGCATCATATAGACCGACGTCAAGTCCAGTTTTGTGAACGATTTCCCTCCGACGAGCGTCGCAAACAAGTTATCAGCCTTCAGTAATGGGTACTGATCTTGTTTCGAAACCCTGATGATCGTAGCCTTGTAGTCTCCACAGATTCTGACTGCCATCACTTTTCAGCACAGGAACAATGGGGCTGGCTCATTCATTAAATTCGACCAGTGTTATGATCCCTTCACGCTGGAGTCTGTCCAGTTCAATTTCGACCTTCTCCCTCATCACATACGGCACTGCCCGAGCTTTATGATGGACGGGTCTTGCATCTGAGTCCATGTGGATCTGCACCTTGGCTCTCGTGAAGTTGCCAATACCCGGTTTGAACAGCGAGGGGAACTCGGGCACATGTATCTACCTCCGATGACAACGCCTTTATGTCGTTCCAGTCGCATCTGATTTTCTCCAACCAGCTCCTGCCGAGCAGCGTTGGGTCATTGCCTGGAACAATCCACAGCGGTAACTCGTGAACCGCACCATTATACGAGACATTAATTTGTGCACTGCCAATCACCTTTATCAGTTCTTTGGTGTACATGCGCAGCTTGGCGTTAACAGGGCTCAGCCTGGGCCCCACAGTCTTAGTATCTCACAGCTTGTAAAATGCCTTCTCGTTCATGATCGATTGATTCGCCCCTGTGTCCAGTTTCATCGATACCGGTATCCCGTTAAACTTCACATTAATCAAAATTGTTTTACTCTTGGTTATGAAGAACTACAGTCCATACACTTCCTCCTCTGGCATCTCGGATTGCGTATCCGGTTCTGCGCTAGTCTGACTCTCAACCTCCACGTGGTGTATCGCAGCTCGCTTGCTCATCTGCGGACACTTGCGCCGAAGATACTCCACTCTCAGACAGCCTTTGCAAGTATATTGCTTAAATCGGCACTGCTGGTGCCGACGATTTCCCCCACAACGCCAACACGGAGAAGTCGGCTACATTCCTGCTGGTGGACTTTGGGCAGCCACAGGTTTCGCGAATGCAGCCGGATAGGCCCTGCCATGTGCCACTCTGCCAAACGCCGAATCAATCGCATTTACAGTACTTGCCGAGATTGGGTTCTTCACCGCTATTTGCTTTAGACTCCTGTCCGTCGTCATACATGATTGAGCGATCTGAATGACCCTTTTTAAATCCAACTCCTCCATTTAAAGAAGTTTGCGCAGGATCACCTCGTGGTTGATACCGATAACAAAGAAGTCCAGCAGTATGTCTGCCAACACCTTCCCGAACTTGCACAGTCCCGCTAGACGTCTCAGTTCGGCAACGAATTCTGCCGTGCTCTGGCCCTCCAATCGAACATGTGTATAAAATCTATATCTCGAGATGATGATGCCGTCGTCTGGATTGAGGTAATATACACAACTCCTCTTACGTTTTCCCTGTTGGATCACTAGGCATGCGTAGATTCTTTATCAGACCGTAGATCTTTGAACCGCACACAGTGAGGAACACGGCCCGGCGCCGATCTGCATCGTCGACCCCCTTCATTTTATTGGCCATGAAATACTGGTTCAAACGGCTCACAAAGTCTGCCCAATCTTCTCCCTCCATGAATCGCACTAAAAATCCAATCATGCTCATTTTGCAAACAAAGGTTCTTGTATTCTCGTCTCCAAATGTTATGTATGCAATAAAGGTACAAACTGAGTATTGTTTAACTAAGCAAGGTACGACCCTGGTTCTGCTTTATTTAGGCCCAAAGTACCTGACTCTCAAAATGGCTGGCCTTTTATACCTGAGCAGCACCATGTGCCATCTGGTGACTATAAACAGAACGTACATACATGACACGTTCCCAGAGCTGAGGCTTGCTAGATTGGAGCATTGCTCAGGGACAGGGTTACAAGATTGTAGCACCACTTCTCCAACGAGCGCTCCTGTCTCATGAAGTTTACAGGTGGTGGTGTAGCCTCAGTGAATTGATCATTGTACTTGAATATATAAAACCTATTTATAATAATTATGTAAGAAGGGTTTTTTTGGGGTCGAGATAGCTTCAAGCTGACACAACTGTTGATGGAAGTTCTGAATCAAGTTAGGCATCTTGATTACAGACTGAGTAATGTGATATCGGAGACAGGCAGGTCCTCTCCCTGATGGTGGCAACGTTGGTGGAGTCAAAGGTGGAGGTCACTCAATGAAAACAGTACTCCAGTGTACTTTTGATGATTGACCAGCCAGGCTAACACACTAAACCTGAAGGGGTGGACTTATCACTATAGGTTAATGTTTTGTATGCATGTTAATGTATGTACTGTAACACTAGACCACTGAATGTATCTTCACCCTGTATACACTATACCTGTACCACCAGAGGGGGCTGCTGCTGGAGACCTAAGGGTCACCTGTACACTGCAGGTAACCCAGTATAAAAGGGAACTCACCTCTTGATGTCCTCACTCTAAAGGACAAAGGTCACTACAGTTCAAGTACTATATCTTTACCTCATGGAGTCGCCATTAGAGTGCGTGCATACACTACAACTGGCGACGAGGTTATGAATTTCCACATACAATACGTCTAACCTAAGCAACTTCCAACAATTCGCCGATGGGGAAGATTGGGATGCCTTTGTGGAAAGGCTAGAACACTTTTTCATCATGAACGACCTGGCTGGGGACTCACCAACCTCGCTGGCGGACAAGCACAGAGCCATCCTGCTCAGCAGTTGTGCGCCCAATATCCACAGCCTCGTTAGAGACCTGCTCGCCCCAGCGAAGACGACAACCAAGACCTTTGCAGAGCTCGGAACTTTAATACAAGAACAACTCAAACCTAAAGAGAGTATCCTCACAGCCAGACACCGGTTCTACACCCACTGGTGGCCCAAAGGCCAAGAAATTGCTAAATATGCTGCAGACCTGAGAAGATTGGCTGCACCGTGTGATTTTGGTGACCACCTCACCGAAGCACTAAGGGACATCTTCGTTATTGGAATCGGCCACGAGGGCCTCCTCCATAAACTGCTCTCTGCGGACACTACGGTCACCCTGCAGAAGACAATCAAAGTGAGCCAGGCATTCATGATTCCGGCCTGCAACTCCAAACGGATGGTGACTCACACCCAGGACTCTAACCCGACGAGTACAGTGAACCGGATGGCCACTTTCAGAGGCAAGACTGCTGCTCCGAGTCCCGCAAACCTGAGTCTGCCACATGGGGCCAACCGGCTAGCCCTGTGCTGGCACTGTGGAGGAAACCACAGGGCCCACCAGTGCCGATACAAGGACTATACCTGCAAAGGCTGCAACACTAAAGGTCACCTTCAGTGAGCGTGTAGAAGAAGTTTTACTCACCGAGTCGCTGAAGAGTTGGCCGATCACCCGGGCTCCAGCACTGATAAAGACGAAGCTGCTCAGCCCCTGGAAGTGGAGTACGGAATTTATACCTGCTCCACCAAGAGTTCCCCATGGAAAATGGAAGTCAAAATCAACAGGGTTCCAGTCTCGATGGAGATCGACTCAGGGGCGAGCCAGTCGTTGCTGAATCAGACGGCCTTTGAGAAACTCTGCGACAATCCCGCCAAATGACCAAAAATGTTCCCAATCCAGGCAAAGCTGCTCACTTACACAAAAGGCACCATCCCAGTCGTTGGCAGCGTGGATTTCCAGGTATACCATGGTGGCACGATGCACAAGCTTCCCTTGTGGATCGTTGCCAGTGATGGTCCAACGCTGCTGGGAAGAAGATGAATGAAGCAAATCCAAATCTGTCGGAGCGACGAAGGCCTCTGGGCCCCGGCGATTGACATCCTTTGCGGCCCCAAACTTGGATCCATCGCAGCACCTGAAAATCCTACCGTCCGACTCAACTGCATGGCGACGACACAGACTGCACAACTCAACAGCGAGATGATCCAACCTGAACGACCAGACCTCACCTTCCGGGCTCCAGTGGCAGGACTCTGAGGGAAGAAGATCGGCACAGAAGGTAGATTCCCGGCGTCCGTGGCAGAACCTGGGGAGAGAAGGATCACCGCAGCCTACCTCATGGAGAGAAAGAAGATGGCGCTGGCACCACAAGGTGAAGCACCTGGAATCAAGATGGCCGCGACCAGACCACGAGGGGCAGCGTTGAGGGAGCAACACATGTTACCGAGTGGCGAACCGGATTGTGCTAACGATTGCAAGGACCTCTTAAAGGAGACTGGCAACCCAAAACAATTAAAGGGACAGTTCCACTCTTGGCACAGCGATGCCGGTGATATTAAAGATAAAAGTGTAATTAATGAATGCAGGTATATAAATGTACTGTTGAATGGTGATGCCAGTAATGCTAATGGGAGAAATGTAACGAATGCTTCAAAAGGTGATGTAAGTGACAAGTTTGTATTGTTGAACAGTGAAGCCAGTAATGCTAACGTGACAAATGTAACCAACAAAGGCAGGTATCCAAATGTAACCCTGTACAGAGATACTGATAATGTGAAAGTGTAAAGAGATATAACAATGTCGAGTTGGCTAGTTGTGATCGGAGTCAATGTATCATATATGCTAATGATAAAATGAGAAATGATACCGGGTTCTACATGTATACTAACAATGCCAAAGGTAACCCCCCGTGGGAAACACCCAGGTCCAGCAGGTTACCTGAACATGTAGCCTGCGGTTCCGGGACCAATGTGATGCCCCAGGAAGGGCTCACACACACCCAGTGGGAACATACCCACTGCAGGGACAGCGGTCAATGGTAAGCACAGCCACCACCACTGGCAACCTGCCCCAGATCGGCCCTAGCCCCCCTGGACACCACCGGGAGCAAGAGGCCAGTACCCTCCAGCATTCCCGGGGGAATCTGGGCTGACCAGACTTCCACCACAAATGGAGGACAAGGAGACCATACCACCCTGTGGCCCTGCCCACCACTAAGTGCCACCACCTACCCATTCTACAATGTATGTACCTAACCCATAACAACATGTACTTGCTCCACCACTGCGGAATCCTCCAACAGTGACACCCACATGGTCTATGTATAGGGGGAGGGAAATGGATGTGTGCAGCCACGAGCACATGGATCACACTTGGCACCCACACAACCCTCACCACAACCTCCCACCATCCACTACTGATCACCTCCCCATGTCATACAATAAGGACTTGGGAAAGGCTTCGGGGGGATTGTTGTTATGTATGCATGTTGATGTGTGTACTGTAACACTAGACCATTGAATGTACCTTCACCCTGTATACACTATACCTGTACCACCAGAGGGTGTTGCTGCTGGAGACCTAAGGGTCACCTGTACACTGCAGGTAACCCAGTATAAAAGGGAGCTCACTTCTTGGTGTCCTCACTCCAGGAGCTGCAATAAAGGACTAAGGTCACTACAGTTCCAAGTACTATACCCTTACCTCGTGGAATCGTTATTAGAGTGCTTGCATGCACTACAACTCCCACTCAGCTCCAGATAATCCTGCAGATCAATGCTCCCGGACCAGCAGCTGGAAGTTTAACAGTGATCTGTGCTGATGAGTTTTGCAGTTTTATCTGGTTAAGCTCCAACAGTACTCTCGTGCATACTTCGGGTCTAAGTTTTGACTCTGACAATCTGTGCCTGAGGTCTCTGGACTTTGGTCAGTGGGGCTTGTCCCTACAGAGAGCGAGTTTGGGCTTTATGAGATTTTGAGATTTTTACTCCATTTTGGGCAAACAGTGGGTAATTTTGACTTTGGGCAATAGTGTAAAAGGGGTGATATTTAATAAACCATTCGTTATGCATCCCTCCCGATTTTAATTTTCATTGAACGGAATTCGGAACAGATGTATAGCGGGTGGCTTATCTGATATTGTCCATTTTACAATATCGCCCCAAATCAAAATGACCCCCTACCAGTGTAGATTTCTATGTAGCTTGGATTAGAGTCTCTTAAGTGCGGTGATGGATTTTTGCTTGTATCAGGTGCCTGGTTGACCATTAAAAAAAAAGTGCTCCTCAAGGATGAGTGCCCGTTCTTGAGTGTCTCCACCTTTGATTCATTTTGTAAATGTTTAATAATCAAATAACTCACAAAGACATTCCATTGTGTGTTGTGCACAGTCCGAAGAGATCAACAATGACCCTCTGTTCATTTTTTGGTTGCAGCAGGCATCAAGAACCTGTGTGATTTTACGACGCATGGTCGCAACAAGGGCAGCTCAGTGGAAAGCCTGGATTTTTCATGGAAAACTTTCACAGTGTAACTACTTTAAAACTCATTTTTTCTTAAATTATCAATAGGGAACTGCAGCCTTCCAAGTCAGAAAACATGGACTGAAAAGATGCTGTGTTGATGTGCTTTGATAGTAATTCAATAAAATCAAGGTGCTGTGGGGGATATTGACTCTTTAAGCTGGTTGTTTTTAATGGCTGGGAGCTGAAAAGCCCCTTCTCCCACTGGCCCTGGCGCATACTCAACCAGATCTTTGCAAGCCATTAGATCAGGCACAGTTACCACTCCATTTCTCCGTATCAAAACAGAGCCCTTTCTTTGGAGCATAAGGTAAAATCAGAACTATTAGCCACCAAACAAAATGTTTTATCACTTTTCAGGGACATAATATATTTTCAGATGAATTTCATAATGTGTAAAGCAAAAGTAAGTTCAGCAAAATACAGTTTGTATGCCCAGGGGATCATTTTAGATTTCAATATACTTCCAAAAATAAACAGAAGTGGGTTTATGTATGTTCTCAACTTTTGTCGGAGTTGCTAAAATCTTGGCATGAAATGTTTGAGACCGAGTTGTTTTTCTTAACTGATCTGGACAAATTGGAATGGTAATAAATCTTGCTTAAAAACATTGGATTCAAAACTTGTGTTTGTTTTTCTTCCAACGCCAAGCATGTTGATCAATTTAAGCTGTGGTTTCAATGGAATCGGACATCATTTTCTGAGAATCAGCTTGTTTCTATTAGCTGATCCAACAAGTAGAAAATTGCTGAAAATTATTTTTTTAGGGACACCAAAGATGCACTACCTGACCTGGTCCATATCGTACAAGTAACGACTTATATTCATAATGGGTTCCTCAGACATCACCTAACTATGAGGAAGAAATGTGAATATTAATTTACTATCGTCTCGTCAGAGAGGTTTCAGACTGTTGGGACCACCACTAGAGTGCTCCCTTATTTTCTCTCCTTCTGCAGCAAACCCGTAATCGAATGCTATGAAAGAGAAAAAGAGATACAGAAGAATGGAGACAGAACGAGAAAAAGAAAAAGGCAATGATAGAAAAAAAGAGAAAGACAGGGAAAAAAGAATTGTTGCGGCATAAATTCAACATTATTGCGCCTGTTTTACAGACGTAGAACGGGTGCAATGATGACAATTTCGCAGACCAACAATCACTGCCAGATTTGTGCATGTGTCCGGGCCACCGCAAATCTGGCGAGGTCTTTTTTTCGGAAGCCCTGGCGTCCACCTGAAATGACCACAGTATTCATTTCAATATTGAAATAAGGATCCGATGCCCATTTTCATGAAATTTGTTCAACCAAGACGGAGCTTGCTCCTAACCAACAGTTCATTTTAACATACCTTAAAGGGACTGCTTCTCTTGCCTTCACTACAATAAAATGGGCTGCTGTTGTCCACAACAGAGAAAAATCTGCTCCGGTATTTCTGTCAAATACATTAGATGTTAATTACGTATGATGTTTGAGCTTAATGGAATAGTTTGACTCATTAATCTGTATGAAATAATTTGATTGACCTGTTCGACAGGTCCCCATCCAAATAGAATGGCAGCAATCAAACTTGTCAGATGGTGGCATTCCTGAGCTATGCATGTTTCTGCCTTATCCTGAGGTCTGGAAACAAGCTCTGCTGTTAATTATTTCTGTACAATTTGCAGAAACCACTAGCAGTATCTTAACCCTGTGTATGCTGTAACCAGCAAGAAAAGTACCAAGAATTTATGAAACACAGACAAATATGCTCCATTTTTGCCACAGTGGAATACACTGCCAGGGTTCACACACGATCCATGGTCATTTAGGTGAGGTGTCAGACAGCACCCGACAAACTGTACCCCAGCATGACTCATCAGCTTGGATTTCCTCAGTAAAACTGCCCATTTTCGAGCAGTTTAATGGTGGTAAATTAAGATGAGGCAGGGAGGCATTTCACTGAAACTATCTCCCAAAAACAGCCTGTCAAAATTTTCCACAAGTGAATTCATCAGTCATTGAGGTCCTGAGCTCTTTCCACTGCATGTCAGGTCAGCGTGATTTACTTGGCTCCGTGAGTTTCCTTGCTTTCTGCCCCTATACTACCCCCAAAGGTGGCATTGTGAAGCCCAACACAGTGTCCGAGAGGCAGGAAAGCAGAGCAGTGGCCATAGCTTCACACAATACTTTAAACTGCAGGTTTTTTACAGACTGAGAGACTGTGATTTTTGGAGCCATTTTACATCTTAGTTAAACAAAAGTTTAGAGTGATGGCACAAAGAAAATAATACTTTTTAGGGAAATAATGGCATAGAAATTCCGACGTCCCAGGCCCGTACGAACTTTCTACGGACCCAGGAAGGCATCAGAAAAGCCAGTTTTCATCGCTTAATGTGCATGCGCTGAAAACCGGCTTTTCCGAGCTTGACAGATCTTAGACAGATCGGGAGCAAGGATATTTACACGGGCAAGATTGCGGGATTTATGCATATCTTGCCCGGCAAATGTCCTCAAAACTTTTGTGCCTGATAAAAGCAAGCACATAGCCTACTTTTAAAGGCGTAAGAGTTTAAAAACACACTTTAAACATAAAAAATTACATTAAAAAAACATTACTTTTAAAAACCCTGCCCAATACATTACATTTATTTTTAACCAGAATTAAAACTTTTTTTAAAAATCGGCAAATTTTTTTTCTTTAATAAACATTTATAACAA
Organism: Pristiophorus japonicus; assembly: GCF_044704955.1. NCBI lineage: Eukaryota > Metazoa > Chordata > Chondrichthyes > Pristiophoridae > Pristiophorus > Pristiophorus japonicus. The sequence continues at coordinate 383,403,734 of NC_091977.1, read as the reverse complement.
CTTTAATTTCTATTAGTGTATTTATGTGAGGTATTTTGTAAAATGTTTTATGTAGTGTTTTGTGTTTTGGGGTGTTTCTCATTCATAGTAATTGGAGATTCGGACTTACGAATCTCCTATTACTATGAATGAGAAAATACTTACCTGTGATTGAGTGTCCAGGCCCACGTGACTCCTGCAGACATTCCAACGTGAACACGCTGCGACGTGCAGTCACAAGAGGCCTCCGGACCGGGATCTCGAGCGGGCCTCGAAGCTACAGGTAAGTGCACGTTTTCTGTCCATTCTTTAGTGCTTTGCCCGCGGGAAGACCTCGAGAGGAATTTCTGCCCCAGTGTCTTTCTCTATAGAAATACCTTTGTACATATGTTATGAGGAGAAAGATGAGGAGGACATGGAGTTGGACAGGATGTTAAAAATGGAAATGCGGCATCTTAGAAAGTGTTAACATCTGACCCACTGATAATCCCTCCACAGGATACACTGACCTCAGAGTGTATACCATGACTTTTCCCAGCGGCAGTGTGTTAGAAAGCTGTGCTTCCCCCTGGAGCCTACTGGGCAGATATGACAGCTGCTGGCTGCAAACTTGCAACCTATGTCAGCAAGGAGCACTGCCTTGTCAGTGACTGTTAAAGTGACCACAGAGCTGAATGTCATTGTCTCTGAGTCCTTCTAGGCACTCTTTGGTGACCTCAGCCACATCAATCAATCCTCTGTGCAGCACTGTGTTAAGAAGGTCATAGATGTAGAGGTATCAATTTCTCACCTTCATTATTGATCCTGCCAATTAAGGAGAGCGAGCCATCAACTTTAGTAGATTAGAAATAATCCCCCAGGTAAAGGGTATTGTTGAGGGTACTCATATAGCATTGAAGACATTGTAAGAGAACCCCTCAGTTTTATCAACAGGAAGGGGTTTCATTCTACTAATCAAGTCGACGATGTCAATCACATAATTTTGTATGTGAATGTGTGTGATGCAGAAAGCTGCCCTGATTCATTTGTACTTTGGCAATCAACAATAGCTGCATTGATGATTGCCAAAGTACAAATGAATCAGGGCAGCTTTCTGCATCACACACATTGTTGGTTGATAAAGGATACCTTCTGCAGGCCTAGCATCAAAGTTTAGCAGCAGCCAGCATCCTTCTCACCATCACTCGAAGTCAGCTCCTAGTGCCTCAGGACAAAACAAGTAGTATAATGCACACATGAGCAGGGATTGTTGAAAGCATTATCATCAGGGACTAGAACATAGGAACATGGGAACAGCCGTAGGCCATTCAACCCCTTGAGCCAGTTCTTCCATTCAATTAGATCATGGCTGATCTGTACCTCAACTCCATTTACTCACCTTTGTTTCATATCCCTTCATAGCCCTTCATACCCTAATCCCCCAAAAATCTATCTTGAAAACTTCAATTGACTCAGAATCACAGGCTTTTGGGGAGTGAGTTCCAGATTTCCACTAGCCTTTGTGTGTAAAGTGCTTCCTCATTTCACGCCTAAATTCTCTGGCACAAATTTTAAAATAATGTATCATTGTTCTGGATTCTTGCACCAGAGGAAACATTTTTTTTTAATCTACCCTATTAAATCCCTTAAATTCGTGCTGCTTGCTCATTAGAATGATTAGAGTTTTGAGCTTGAGCACAGAGCTTCGAGACAGGGTGAATCGCAATTGGAGTGATTGCAAACAGAGTGGAGTAGGTTGGTGATAGTAGGAATTCAGTGGAGAGGAGGAAGGAAATGTCTCACGTCCAACTGAAACGGAGGACTAGATATCGAATATTTAGGTTCCTTTGGCTAGAAATTCATTATCGCCTCGTTTGGAGGTGGTAACATCCGGGAGGCAGGACATTTTGCACCAGACATGGAAGTCCCGCCCCACTCGCTAAATTCGGGTTACTGCACCCGGGAGGAATCCTTCCAGGGGCGGTAACGGGACGCATACCTCAGCAGCGCTAAGCACTGGGCTGCGTAGCGCTGTTGCGTCCGAGGGGTTCTTCCCTCATTTAAATGGAAGGGCCAAGCTGCATACTCCGCCACAGAAGAAACCATCTATCTGGATCACCAGGGAGCAGGGGTGCCACGCAATCAACCCTGTTCTTGAGCAGAGTGACGGGCTGAGTGATCGCGGCAGTGAACCTGCCAATAAACCATTACCGGAGCAGCAATGAAAACAGCACCATTTTTTTCTTAGCAGCCGGCCACCTCCCCTTTAAATTTTGCCCGGTAGTGGCCGGCCACCAGATACGTGTCCCCGAAGCAATTGCTGTTATTGCCCCGCGCTGTTTCAGTGAGGACAAACCAATTTAGGGGCCGGGACGCAAACGGGGCAATGGGCACGACGATAGCGTCACGATCTCTGGGCGCAGGAGATTGGGGTGCAACGCTGTAGTGTCACCCCTGAAATTAGCGGGAGTTATTAGCAGCGCTGCGCTTGGTCGCAAAGTCATTTGTGCCCCAATATCTTTTCCTTTGTGTTTAATATCTCAGTGATTCTTGTTAAACTTGAATAAATAATTTTGCCTTTTTTCTCTCAGGTCAGTGTTTAGTTAGTCGTCTATTAAATAGAGGCATGGCAGGGACATCTCAGACCCATCGAATGCACATCCTATGCCATGCGGGAAGTCCAGGAAGCTTCTCGTGTCCTGGACAACCACATGTGCAGGAAGTGCCATCAGCTGGAGGAGCTTGAGCTCCGGGTTTCAGAGTTTGAGCAGTGGTTGGCATCACTACAGTGAATCCGCGAGACTGACAGCTACATAGATAGCACGTTTCAGGCAGTGGTCACCCTGCAGCTTAAGAGTTTGCAGGCAGAGAGGGAATGGGTGACTGCCAGACAGAAAAGGAGGACCAGGCAGGTAGTGCCTGAGGGGGGTGGAACCTGTTCAAGCCGAATGGGTTTCACCTCAACAGCGCTGGGACCAATATCCTCGTGGGAGGTTTTCTAGTGCTGTTGGGAAAAGTAAAAGCCCACGGGATCCAAGGAAAAGTGGTAGGTTGGATCCAAAATTGGCTCAGTGGCAGGAAGCAAAGGGTAATGGTCGACGAGTGTTTTCGTGACTGGATGTCAGCTTCCAGTGAGCTTCCGCAGGGTTCAGTACTCGGTCCCTTGCTTTTTGCGGTATATATCAATAATTTTGATTTCAATGTAGGGGGCATGATTAAGAAGTTAGCAGGTGATACAAAAATTGACCACGTGGTTGATAGTGAGGAAGAAAGCTGTAGACTGCAGGAAGATATCAAAGGACTGGTAAGGTGGTCAGAAAAGAGACAAAATAATTTCAATCTGGAGAAGTGTGAGTTAATGCATTTGGGAAGGGCTAACAAGGCAAGGGAATGTACAAAAAATTGTAGGATACTGAGAAGTGTAGAGGAACAGAAGAACCTTGGAGTACATGACCACAGATCCCGGAAGGTAGCCAGACAGGAAGATAAGGTAGTTAAGAAGGCATACGGGACACTTTCTTTTATTACCCGAGGAATAAAATATAAGTGAATCATAAAATCATACGATGGTTACAGCATGGATGAAGGCCATTTGACCCGTTGATCCTGTGCCGGCCCACTGCAAGATCACCTCACCTACTCCCACTCCCTGCCCTTTCCCCGTAGCCCTGCAAATTTTTTCTTTCAGGTACTTATCCAACTCCATTTTCAATGCCGTGATTGAGTCTGCCTTCACCACCCTTTAAGGAAGTGCATTCCAGATCCTAACCACTCGCTGTGTAAAAAAGGTTTTTCTTATGTCGCTTTTGGCTCTTATGCCAATCACCTTAAATCTGTGTCCTCTGGTTCTCAAGGGCAATTAGGGATGGGCAATAAATACTGACCTTTCCAGCAATGCCCACATCCCTTGAACAAATAAAAACAAAAATTTGTAATTCTCCAGTCCTCTGGCACCACCCCCATTTCTAAAGAGGATTGGAAGAATATGGCCAGTACCACTGTGATTTCTTCCCTCACTTCTCTCAGCGTCCTAGGATACATCCAATCCAGTCCTGGTGACTTATTTACTTTAAGTACAGCCTTTCTTGTACCTCCTTATCCCATTCAGTATCTCCTCTACCTCCTCCTTTATTATGTCTATGGCAGCATTTTCTTCCTTGTTGAAGACAGATGCAAAGTACTCATTTAAGTACCTCAGCCATATCCTCTGCCTTCATGCATAGGTCCCAAATCGGCCCCACCCCTCCTCATACTACCCATTTACTATTTATAAGCTGATAGAAGACTTTTGGATTACCTTTTATATTAGCTGCCATTCTAATCTCATACCCTTTCTTTGCCCTTTTTATTTTCTTTTACATTTCTCCGCTGAACTTTCTATATTTAGCCTGATTCCTGGATGTATTCGGACCTAACATCTGTCCTATGCACTCATTTTGCACTTCCTCTTACTCTTAAATCTTTCATCATCCAGGGAGCTCTGACTTTAGTTGCCCTACCTTGCCCCCTTGACTGTACCTGAACTATTCCCTTTTTAAATGCAGCCCATTGTTCCACCTCCTCCTTTACTATGTTTTGCTGCCAATTTTTGATTCCAATTTACTTGGGTCAGATCCATTCTCATCCTACTGAAATTTGCCTTCCTCCAATTAAGTATTTTTACTCTAGCTTGCTCCCTGTCCTTTTCCATAGCTAATCTAAACCTTATGATACTATGAACATTGTTCCCTAAATGTTCACCTGTTGACATTTGCTCAACTTGACCTACCTCATTCCCCACAACCAGAAGCAGGTCCAGCAATGCCTCCTTCCTCATTGGGCTGGAAACATACTGATCAAGAAAGTTCTCCTGACCACACTTGAGAAATTCTTCCACCCCTCTGCCCTTTACACTATTATTATCCCCGTTTATATTATCACTGCACTATAGTTACATCTCTTTGTAATTTCTCTGAAAATTTTCTCTTCAATATTTTTCCCACTAGTTGGTGGCCTATAAAATACACCTAGTAATGTAATAGCACCTCTATTATTTCTTAACTCTAGCCATATAGATTCTGTCCTTGACCCCTTCAGGACATCCTCTCCAGCACTGTAACATTCTCCTTAACCAATACTGCCACACCCACTCCTATCTTTCCTGAACACCCTGTATCCAGGAATATTTAATACCCAATCATGCCTTTTTTTGAGCCAGGTCGCCGCTATTGACACGACATCATATTCCCATGTGGCTATTTGCGGCTGTAGCTCACCAACCTTGTTTACTATGCTTTGTGCGTTCACAGACATACACTGTTAACCTTTCTTAGACCATTCTATGTTCCCTCTTAGGCTGACTCCACCTAATTCCTTATTATTTCTTGCTTTTGTGCTATGGAGGTTATGCTTAAACTTAATTAAATATATCTGGAATAAAAAGCAAGTATCAGTAATGGTGACCATGAAACTATCAGATTGTGGTAAATACACCATCTGCTTCACTAATGTCCTTTACAGAAGGAAATCTGCCGTCCTTACCTGGTCTGGCCTATATGTGACTGCAGACTCACAGCAATGTGGTTGGCTCTCAACTGCCCACTGAAATGGCCTAACAATCTACTAAGTCAAAACAAACCACTACAAAAAGCAATAATAAGAATAAAACCAGAAGATCTGTCATGTCTGTAACCTTCATGAAACAACACTGCAATACTGTATATACTTGAGAAATGCACACCTTGACCACAGGGGGTGAACTTGTGGGAGACACTCCTCACTTGGTCATCCAGGTATATAAAAATGGAGGTCCCCACAGGATCATCACTTCTTGGTCCTGTGAATAAAAGTGCAGGTCACAGAGTGACTTTGTCCATAGAATGTGCCTCGTGTGGATTTGTGGTATTGTGTAAGGACTTTACAGTGGCGACGAGAAACGGGAATCAACAACCAACGAGAATGGCCACCAGTAGCACAGAGTAACAGTACTGTGTTGGTGAGGACTGGGATAATTTCATTGAGAGGCTTCAGCAGAACTTTGTCACGAAGGACTGGCTGGGAGATGCAGCGGCCGACAAGCGAAGGGCTCATCTACTGACCAGCTGTGGATCTAAGACTTACACGCTCATGAAAGACCTGCTAGCATCCGAGAAGCTGGCGGACAAAACCTTTGAAGAGCTCAGCAATCAGTGAGCACCTCAAACCAGCGAGCAGCATAGACATGGCCCGACACAGATTTTATACCCACCGACGTCGGGAAGGACAGAGCATACCGGATTTTGTTGCGGACCTCCGGCACTTGGCCAGCCTCTGTAAGTTCACAGACGCCTGCAGGGGGGAGATGCTAAGGGATTTCTTTATTGAGGGCATCGGTCATGCCGGGATTTTCAGAAAGTTAATCGAGACCAAGGACTTGACCTTGGAAGCGGCGGCGTTGCTGGCTCAGACTTTTATGGCGGGGGAGAAGGAAACCAAGATAATATACGCGCGCAACTCTGACTCCAATGTGGCGATGGATCAGGGGTCAATATCATAAACGCGACTCAGAGCCCAGCAGGCAGGCAAGGGCAGTTTGACACACCCCAGGCAGCAATAGACCCCAGAACAGGTTTTCAACACAGACAATGGCAGGCTGAACGGACATTTACGCCCCCCTCCCAGTGGACAATGCGGCCCCCGATGGGGCCATTGACACCCACTAACAGGGTGCTCAAGAGTAGTCAAAGGGCCAATCAATGAGGAATGCCTGGTAACAGCTCTTTTGTTCACAACAATGGGAATCTCAGTTCAAGCTGCAGGTGTGGGGGCAGACATGCTGCTAGGACTTGCAGGTTTCAACAGTTCGCCGACAGAAATTGTAACCTCACTGGCCATTAAGCTTGAATGTGCAGGAAGCCTGCAACCAGGCTAATTTACGAGGCGGATGGACCAGAAGAGGGGTCTGCGAGACAGGATGACGCATGGGGCAAATCAATGGACACTGAAGTTCAGCGGGTTCATGTAGCAAACTTTCACAGCTCATATACCAAAACGCCACCTATGATGATGAATTATTAAACGGCATCCCCGGTACACATGAAGCTGGACATGGGGGCCAGCCAGTCACTCATGAATTCAAAAAGCTATGGCCACTCAAAACCAGCAGACCCAAACTCGAATACATTGAGACTCAATTACGGATGTACACCAAAGAAATAATTCCAGTGCTAGGCAGTGCAATGTTGGCTGTCACACACAATGGATCAGTGAACCAGCTGCGGCTCTGGATTGCCCTGGGCAATGGTCCCGCACTGTTGGGGAGGAGCTGGTTAGCTGAGATGAACTGGACATGGGGGGATGTGCACACAGCGTCATCTGTGGAACGAAGTTCATGCTCACAGGTCCTACAGCAATTTAAGTTGCTATTCCAACCTGGCGTCGGGATGTTCAAAGGTACTAAAGTAGTGATTCGCATCACCCCGGATGCCAGACCAGTGCACTACAAAGCCAGAGCAGTGCCGTATGTGATGCGGGAGAAAATTGAAAGCGAATTGGACCATTTGCTGAGAGACAGCATCATCTCGTCCGTTGAATTCAGTGACTGGGCGAGCCCCATTGTTCCCGTCCTAAAAGCGGATGGCTCGGTCAGGATCTGTGGCGACTACAAGGCCACTATCAGCCGGGTGTCCCTACAAGACCAATACCCGCTTCCGAAAGCGGAGGATCTTTCTGCCACGCTGGCAGGCGGCAAGCAGTTCAACAAGTTGGACCTCACTTCAGCAGACATGACCCAAGAACTGGCCGATGAATCCAAACTACTGACCACAATCACCACACACAAGGGACTGTTTGTTTACAACAGGTGCCCGTTTGGCATTCAATCAGCGGCCGCGATTTTTCAAAGAAACATGGAAAGCCTGCTCAAATCCATTCCTGGAACAATCGTATTTCAGGACGACATCCTCATCATTGGTCGGGACACCGAGGAACACCTCCACAACCTGGAAGAGGTGCTACGCGACTGGACCGGGCAGGCCTGCGACTCAAGAAACCTGAGTGTGTGTTTTTGGCTCCCGAAGTCGAATTTCTGGGCAGGAGGGTTGCTGCAGACGGGATTCGGCCTACCGAATCCAAAACAGAGACGATTCGATGAGCGCCCAGGCCCTGCAACACATCGGAGTTGCGTTCATTTCTGGGACTCTTGAACTATTTCGGGAACTTTCTGCCGAACCTAAGCACGTTGTTGGAGCTGCTACACGTGCTCCTGCATAAGGGTTGCGATTAATTGGGGGGGACTGTCAAGAACGGGCTTTTGATCGGGCACGTAACCTACTCTGTTCAAATAAGTTGTTGACCCTGTACGACCCCTGTAAGAAATTGGTTCTGACATATAATGCATCGTCCTATGGGGTTGGGTGCGTGTTGCAGCAGTGTAATGCTGAGGTCCAACTCCAATCTGTGGCATATGCTTCGAGGTCGCGCTCTCAAGCTGAACGGGGATATGGGATGGTTGAGAAGGAAGCACTTGCATGTGTCTATGGGGTGAAAAAGATGCACCAGTATCTTTTTGGCAGGAGGTTCGAATTAGAAACAGACCACAAGCCGTTAACATCCCTGTTGTCAGACAGCAAGGCTGTCAATGCCAATGCGCCAGCTCGCATACAGCGATGGGCTCTCATGCTGGCTGCATATGACTACACCATCCGGCACCATCCGGCACCAGCCAGGCACCGAAAACTGCGCTGACGTGCTCAGCAGGCTTCCACTGGCCACCACTGAGGGGACAGCAGAGCAAAGCGCTGAGATGGTCATGGCCATTGATGCCTTTGACAGAGCAGGCTTCCCCATCACAGCCCGCCAGATCAAAATCTGGACCAACAGAGATCCCCTCCTATCTCTGATTAAGAAATGTGTCCTGACTGGGGATTGGGCACCCGCACACGGAGCATGCCCTGAGGAGGTCAGACCGTTTCACAGGCAGATGGATGAGCTCTCCATCCAAGCTGTCTGCCTACTATGGGGCAGCTGGGTAGTCATGCCCCAGAGGGGCAGGGAAGCTTTCATCAGGGAACTCCACAGCGAACACCCAGGCATCGTGCTGATGAAGGCCATTGCCCGGTCACACGTTTGGTGGCCGGGAATTGATTCGCAGGTGCATGACGTGTGCCCAGCTAGGTAATGCCCCCAGGGAGGCCCCGCTCAGCCCGTGGCCCTGGCCCACCAGGGCATGGTCAGATATTCACGTAGATTATGCGGGCTCGTTCATGGGGAAAGTGTTTCTCATTGTGGTTGATGCGTACTCGAAATGGATCGAGTGCATGCATGACATCCACCACTTTGGAGAGTCTACGAGCGGATTTTGCGACCCACGGTTTGCTGGACATCCTTGTAAGCGATAATGTCATGTATGTAACCATCATGCAACGGTAACCTTCATGTAACTGTAACCTTCATGCAACTCCTGTACACTGTACTTATACCCTAGAAATGCACACCCTGATCACAGGGGGTGAACTTGTGGGAGACACTCCTCACCTTGTTTTCCAGGTATAAAAGGGGAGGTACCACCCAGGGTCAGCACTCCTTGGTCCTGGGGAATAAAGGTTAAGGTCACGTAGTGACTGTGTCTGCAGTACATGCCTCGTGTGAGTTTGTAGTAAGGGACGCCACATTTGGCGACGAGAAACGGGAATCACCGAACCACAAGGATGGCCACCGGTAGCACAGAGGAACATTACTGTGTGGGTGAGGACTGGGACGACTACGTGGAGAGACTCCAGCAGAGCATTGTCACGAAGGACTGGCTGGGAGCGGCAGTGGCTGACAAGCGGAGGGCGCATCTACTGACCAGCTGCAGGACACAGACGTATGCGCTGATGAAAGACCTGCTCGCACCCCAAAAGCCAGCGGCCAAGTCCTTTGAAGAGCTCAGCCAGCTGGTCAGTGAGCATCTCAAGCCGGCGAGTAGCATACACATGGCCCGGCCCCGGTTCTACACACACCGGCGTCGGGAGGGACAATACATCTCGGACTTCGTTGCGGCGCTTGGCCAGTCTCTGTAAGTTCACAGGCGCCTGCAGCGGGGAAATGTTAAGGGACTTCTTCATTGAGGGCATTAATCATGCCGGGGTTTTCAGGAAGCTCAAAGAGACCAAGGACTTGACTTTAGAAGGGGCGGCGTTGATAGCTCAGACCTTCATGGCAGGGGAAGAGGAGACCAAGCGAATTAATGTGCGCAGCCCTGGTCCCAACGTGGCGATGGACCAGGGAATTAACATGGTGAACTCGGTTCAGGACCCCACAGGCAGGCAAGGGCATTTCAAAACTGCCCAGGCAGCAACAGACTCTAGGGTGGGCCCACAACAGGGACAATGGAAAGGGGATCGGCAATTCACGCCATCACGAGGAACAATGCGTCCCGCAATGGGACCATTAACACCCACCATCAGAGTGCCTAGAAACAACCAAATGGGCAACCAAATGGCCTGGTAACAGTCCTTGTGTTAACAACAATCTCAGCTCATGCTGGAGGTGCGGGGGGTAGACATACTGCGAAAAGCTGCAGGTTTCAGCAATATACCTGTAGGATTTGTAACGTCAGTAGACACTTGGCCAGAATGTGCAAAAAGGCTGTGGCGAGACTAATCTGCGAGACAGAGGAACCAGATTAGGGGTCTGCAATGCAGGATGATGCCTGGGCAAAAGCCATGGATGCTGAAGTTCAGCGGGTTCATGTGGCTGATGCCCACAGCTCGTACACTAAAACGCCACCCATGATGATGAAAGTTTTATTGAATGGCATCCCGTGCGCATGGAGCTGGATACGGGAGCTAGCCAGTCACTTGTACAATGTCAGAAAATGTGAGGTCATCCACCTTGGGGCAAAAAAAACAGTAAAAGGGAATATTATTTGAATGGGGAGAAATTACAACATGCTGCGGTGCAGAGGGACCTGGGGGTCCTTGTGCATGAATCCCAAAAAGTTAGTTTGCAGGTGCAGCAGGTAATCAGGAAGGTGAATGGAATGTTGGCCTTCATTGCGAGAGGGATGGAGTACAAAAGCAGGGAGGTCCTGCTGCAACTGTATAGGGTATTAGTGAGGCCGCACCTGGAGTACTGCGTGCAGTTTTGGTCACCTTACTTAAGGAAGGATATACTAGCTTTGGAGGAGGTACAGAGACGATTCACTAGGCTGATTCCGGAGATGAGCGGGTTACCTTATGATGATAGATTGAGCAGCCTGGCTTTTTATTCATTGGAGTTCAGAAGGATGAGGGGTGATCTTATAGAAACATTTAAAATAATGAAAGGGATAGACAAGATAGAGGCAGAGAGGTTGTTTCCACTGGTCGGGGAGACTAGAACTAGGGGGCACAGCCTCAAAATACGGGGGAGCCAATTTAAAACCGAGTTGAGAAGGAATTTCTTCTCCCAGAGGGTTGTGAATCTGTGGAATTCTCTGCCCAAGGAAGCAGTTGAGGCTAGCTCATTGAATGTATTCAAATCACAGATAGATAGATTTTTAACCAATAAGGGAATTAAGGGTTACGGGGAGCGAGCGGGTAAGTGGAGCTGAGTCCACGGCCAGATCAGCCATGATCTTGCTAAATGGCGGAGCAGGCTCGAGGGGCTAGATGGCCGACTCCTGTTCCAAACTCTAATGTTCTTATGTACAACACACACCCAAAGGATCAACGACACCACGCCGGAGCAGGAAATCGAACCCATCACTCCCAACAGCCCAGCAAGGCCCGGCTCACCCAGCAGCCCTGCAGGGCCAAAAACACACCAGCCCAGCGAGGGCACAGCCAACATACCAGAACAGACATTTGTACCGAGGTGTTCCACCAGGGAAAGAAAAACTCCCGACCGCCTCACCTTGTAAATAGTTTTCACTTTGACTTTGTGGGGGAGTGATGTTGTGCATCTGTAAGGCATGCACTCCCATGTTCCACCACCAGGGAGCGCTTCCCCTGAAGTCCCAAGGGATCCCAGCATCCCCTTTGAGCACTCGATATAAGCCGGCCCCTAAGGCCTGTTCCTCACTCTGGATTGTCTTAATAAAGACTGAGGTCACTGTTACTTTAACCTCCCTGTGTGCAGTCTCATCTGTGTTAGGAACACAACACTAAGGGAATGCAAAAGGGGGAATAGTTGACATTGTGAAGGCATTGATTCATTTATAAATTATGTTTCGAATGTTTGTTTTCTGGTGGCACTCATTTCAGCTTTGTGCCCAAGTGGATGCTGTGATGTTCTGTGATGAAGGACGGTAAGCTGGGGAATTGGTGAGCAACGGGGATCTGAGGTTTCATTCAGGAGTACTGGGTTCTGATGAGGTGCTCATGGACAGCCAATCCAGAACAGGGATCTGCCACCTGCCTCCCCCCTTACTCCTCCTCCTCTTCTTTGTCATGTATTCAACCAGCATTGTAACCCATGTATAATCTGACCTAAGTTGTACACTGTGAGAACAATGACCACTAGGTGGGAGACACTCCTAACCTGGACCTTCAGGTACAAAAGGGGAAGCTCCACCCACCTTCATCACTTGAGTGCTAAGGAATAAAGGACAGGTCATAGACTGACCTTCTCTGAAGCATGGGCCTCGTGTGCATTTATACTGTATAGTAAGGAGCTATCAATGGTGAGGAGAAACTGGGATTTAAACCACGCGAGCATGGCCACGATCTGAACAGACGTGTTAAGGAATGGTTGGGACAGAGATTCAGCATTGTTAAAGCAGCACACAGTTCTCCAGGCAGACAAGGGCAATCGGGCATGCCCCAACATGTAGTCGAACCCAGAGTGGGAGTTTGACAGAGACAATGGCAAGTTGAATGCTGATTCACGCCATTGCAAGGGACAATGCGGCCAGTAATGGGGCCATTAACACCTGTTAATGGCGCATTCAAGGACAGTCACAGGGGCAGTCAGAGACGGTCAACTGGCAAGGGACCTTTTGTTTCCAACAACAGCTCATGTTGGAGGCATGGAGGCACAAACTCAGCCAGAGTTTGCAGAAATGAGCAAAATATCTGCAGAAATTGCAGAAATGGACACTGGGGGAAATCGCTGGAAGCTGAAGTTCAACGGGTTCATGTGGAGCATGTATATAGTTCATACACCAGGACGCCACCGATAATGATGAAAGTGCTCCTCAATGGCATCCCAGTATCAATGGAGCTAGACACGGGGGCCAGCCAGTCCCTGATGGGTATCAAACAGTTCGAAAAGTTGTGGGTGTCCAAGGCCAGGAGGCCAAAATTATCGCCGATTGAGGCACAGCTACGGACTTACACAAAGCAGATCATTCCGGTGCTAGGCAGCGCCACGGTAGTCGTGACCCACGAAGATTCGGAGAACAGGTTGCCACTCTGGATTGTCCCGGGGGACGGTCCTGCACTACTGGGGAGGAGTTGGCTTGCTGTCATGAACTGGAAATGAGGCGATGTCAATGCAATTTCTTCTGTGGAGCGAGTATCATGCTCACAGATCCTGGACAAATTTGATTCATTATTTCAACCCGGCATCGGCACTTTCATCGGGGCCAAGGTAGTGATTCACATAAACCCGGATGCCAGGCCAGTACACCACAAGGCCAGAGCGGTGCCGTACATGATGCGGGAAAAGATAGAAGGCGAATTGGACCGCCTGCTGAGGGAAGGCATCATCTCGCCAGTCGAGTTCAGTGACTGGGCGAGCCTGATCGTGCCGGTGCTCAAGGCGGATGGGTCGGTCAGGATATGTGGTGATTACAAGGCCACCATCAATCAGGTGTCACTCCAAGACCAGTACCCGCTATCGAGAGAGGAGGACCTCTTTGCGACGCTATCCGGTGGCAAACTGTTTTCAAAATTGGACCTGATCTCAGCTTACATGACCCAGGAGCTGGCGAGTGAGTCGAAGAAGCTGACCACCATCACGACACACACGGGGTTGTTTGAGTACAACAGATGTCCATTCGGGATTCGCTCAGCCACCGCGATCTTCCAACGAAATATGGAAAGCCTCCTCAAGTCGATTCTAGGGACGGTTTTTCAGGACGACATCCTCATCTCGGGTTACGATACTGAAGAACACCTCCACAGTCTGGAGGAGGTGCTACGCAGACTGGACCGGGTAGGGCTGCGACTGAAATAGGCGAAGTGCGTCTTCCTAGCTCCAGAGGTAGAATTCCTGGGGATGAGAGTAGCAGCAGACGGGATCAGCCCTACTGCGTCCAAGATGGAAGCGATTCAGAGAGCACCCAGACCCTGTAACACGACGGAGCTGCGTTCGTTCCTGGGGCTCCCGAACTATTTTGGTAACTTTCTTCCCAAATTGAGCACGCTGCTAGAGCCGCTACACGTGCTCCTACGCAAAGGTCGCGAATGGGTCTGGGGGGACAGCCAGGAAAGGGCTTTTAATAGAGCACGCAATTTGTTATGTTCCAACACTCTGTTAACACTATACGACCCATGTAAGAAACTTGTGTTAACGTGCGATGCATCACCCTATGGTGTCGGGTGTGTGTTGTAGTATGTCAATGTCAAGGGTCAGTTACAGCCGGTAGCTTATGCCTCCAGGAGTCTGTCCCAGGCAGAAAGGGGCTACGGGATGGTAGAAAAGGAGGCGCTCGCATGTGTATATGCGGTAAAGAAAATGCACCAGTACCTGTTTGGCAGGAAATTTGAGCTGGAGACAGATCACAAACCCCTAACGTCCCTTTTGGCCGACAACAAGGCCATAAATGCAAACGCATCGGCCCGCATACAGAGGTGGGCACTCACGTTAGCTGCCTATGACTATACAATTCGGCACACACTGGGCACCGAAAACTGTGCTGATCCACTTAACAGGCTCCCACTAGCCACCACTGAAGGGGCTACCGAGCATGCTGCTGAGATGGTCATGGCTGTTGAAGCTTTCGGAAGCGAAGGCTCACCCGTGACAGCCCGTCAGATTAAAGTCTGGACAAATAGAGACCCGCTATTGTCTCTAGTCAAGAAATGTGTCCTGAATGGGGACTGGGCAGCCACGTACAGGGCATGCCCTGAGGAATTTAAACCATTTCACAGACACAGGGATGAACTCTCGATTCAGGCCGATTGCCTACTGTGGGGAAACTGTGTAGTCATGCCCCAGATGCGCAGAGAGGTGTTCATCAGAGAACTTCACAATGAGCACCCGGGCATTGTCATGATGAAGGCAATTGCCAGGTCACACGTTTGGTGGCCAGGGATCGATGCAGATCTGAAACTTTGTGTTCGCAGGTGCAACACGTGTGCCCAGCTGGGCAATGCGCCCAGGGAAGCCCCCCCCCTTAGCCCCTGGCCATGGCCCGCCAAGCCTTGGTCACGCATCCATGTGGACTACGCAGGTCCTTTCATGGGAAAAATGTTTTTGGTTGTAGTAGACGCCTTCTTCAAATGGATCGAGTGTGACATTTTAAATTCAAGCACATCCTCTGCCACAGTAGAAAGTCTACGGGCAATGTTCACCGCCCACAGTCTACCTGACGTCTTGGTCAGCGACAATGGCCCGTGCTTCACAAGCACTGAATTCCAGGACTTCATGGCAGGCAATGGAATTAACCATGTCAGAACGGCACCGTTCAAGCCGGCCTCAAACGGCCAGGCAGAACGAGCAGTGCAGATAATCAAACAGGGGATGCTCAGAATCCAAGGGGGTTCCTTACAAAGATGCTTATCACGCTTCCTGTTGGCCTATAGATCCTGACCACACTCGCTCACAGGGGTTCCACCCGCAGATCTGCTAATGAAAAGGACGCTCAAAACCTGGCTATCCCTTATACACCCCACCATGAAAGAAATTGTCGAGAGCAGGCGCCAGCCACAATATGACTACCATGACAGGAATGCGAGAGCGCGATGTATTGATGTAAATGATCCTGTTTTTGTCCTCAACTACGCTGCAGGGCCCAAATGGCTCGCAGACACTATGATTGCCAAAGAGGGAAATAGGATTCTGGTAGTTAAACTTCCCAATGGACAAATCTGCCGCAAACACGTGGATCAAACAAAAAGGAGGTTCAGCAACTCCATAGAAGAAGCAGAGGAAGAACATGATGTAGAGTTCACTCCACCACAGGTGACCGAACACCGGAACCAAAGGGAGGAGAGCCCAATCACTGTGGGCAGTCTGGATAGGCCTGAGGCACCGCAAACAGCAGACACTCAGGCCAGCGCCCAACAACCGGAGCCCCAACTCAGGCGCTCTCCAAGAGAGCGTAAACCACCAGAGAGACTCAACCTGTGATCCCAATAAGACTTTGGGGGGGAGGTGATGTCATGTATTCAACCAGCATTGTAACCCATGTATAATCTGACCTAAGTTGCACACTGTGAGAACAATGACCACTAGGTAGGAGACACTCCTATCCTGGACCTTCAGGTACAAAAGGGGAAGCTCCACCCACCTTCATCACTTGAGTGCTAAGGAATAAAGGACAGGTCACAGACTGACCTTCTCTCAAGCATGGGCCTCGTGGGCATTTATACTGTATAGTAAGGACCTATCATTCTTCCTCCTCTTCAGGTCGTCGCAGAACCCATGGTAACTCTGGATCAGTTCCTATGGAGTGGAGGGTAGCCAATGTAACCCCACTTTTTAAAAAAGGAGGGAGAGAGAAAACAGGGAATTATAGACCGGTCAGCCTGACATCGGTAGTGGGTAAAATGATGGAATCAATTATTAAGGATGTCATAGCAGTGCATTTGGAAAGAGGTGACATGATAGGTCCAAGTCAGCATGGATTTGTGAAAGGGAAATCATGCTTGACAAATCTTCTGGAATTTTTTGAGGATGTTTCCAGTAGAGTGGATAAGGGAGAACCAGTTGATGTGGTATATTTGGACTTTCAGAAGGCGTTCGACAAGGTCCCACACAAGAGATTGATGTGCAAAGTTAGAGCACATGGGATTGGGGGTAGTGTACTGACATGGATTGAGAACTGGTTGTCAGACAGGAAGCAAAGAGTAGGAGTAAATGGGTACTTTTCAGAATGGCAGGCAGTGACTAGTGGGGTACCGCAAGGTTCTGTGCTGGGGCCCCAGCTGTTTACACTGTACATTAATGATTTAGATGAGGGGATTAAATGTAGTATCTCCAAATTTGCGGATGACACTAAGTTGGGTGGCAGTGTGAGCTGCGAGGAGGATGCTGTGAGGCTGCAGAGCGACTTGGATAGGTTAGGTGAGTGGGCAAATGCATGGCAGATGAAGTATAATGTGGATAAATGTGAGGTTATCCACTTTGGTGGTAAAAACAGAGAGACAGACTATTATCTGAATGGTGACAGATTAGGAAAAGGGGAGGTGCAAAGAGACCTGGGTGTCATGGTACATCAGTCATTGAAGGTTGGCATGCAGGTGCAGCAGGCGGTTAAGAAAGCAAATGGCATGTTGGCCTTCATAGCAAGGGGATTTGAGTACAGGTGCAGGGAGGTGTTGCTACAGTTGTACAGGGCATTGGTGAGGCCACACCTGGAGTATTGTGTACAGTTTTGGTCTCCTAACCTGAGGAAGGACATTCTTGCTATTGAGGGAGTGCAGCGAAGGTTCACCAGACTGATTCCCGGGATGGCGGGACTGACCTATCAAGAAAGACTGGATCAACTGGGCTTGTATTCACTGGAGTTCAGAAGAATGAGAGGGGACCTCATAGAAACATATAAAATTCTGACGGGGTTAGACAGGTTAGATGCAGGAAGAATGTTCCCAATGTTGGGGAAGTCCAGAACCAGGGGTCACAGTCTAAGGATAAGGGGTAAGCCATTTAGGACCGAGATGCGGAGGAACTTCTTCACCCAGAGAGTGGTGAACCTGTGGAATTCTCTACCACAGAAAGTTGTTGAGGCCAATTCACTAAATATATTCAAAAAGGAGTTAGATGAGGTCCTTACTGCTAGGGGGATCAAGGGGTATGGCGAGAAAGCAGGAATGGGGTACTGAAGTTGAATGTTCAGCCATGAACTCATTGAATGGCGGTGCAGGCTAGAAGGGCCGAATGGCCTACTCCTGCACCTATTTTCTATGTTTCTATGTTTCTATGTTAACAAGGGCTGCATCCTCATAATGGCCAATTTGTGGAGGATGCAGCAGACCACCACAAAATGGGACACCTACTCCGGCAAGTGCTGAAGGACTCCTCCCAAGCATTCAAGGCAGCGGAACCATTCCTTCAGAACCCCGATGGTCTGTTCAATGAGGTTCCTCATGGCTCTCATTATATGTGTGCTGGTCACAAGAGGTGGAATTGCAGAGAGTAGTCATCAGCCAGGTGTTCAGTGGTGAGCCACTGTCTCCAAGTAGCCATCTACGGGTTTGACGTGCTGGCTGGAAGATTGCTGGCGCAGCGAACTGGCACAGTATGAAGGCATCATGACTGCTGCCAGGATACACGGCATTCATGATGTTATATATGCAAACCTGTAAATATAATGTTTAGCCACCAGAGGGCTCATCCCCTGGAGTCCCAAGGGATTCCAACAATCCCTTGGGAGCACAGGTACATAAGGAGGCCTCACAGGTTGGAGAGGCATTCTGGAGACCTGCAATAAAGGACTACAGTCACACACTACTTTCAGCTTGCAGTATCTGGTCAGACTCTTTATTCAATACATAACAACTGGCAATGAGATACAGATGTCGAACCCCAATGCAACAATGCAGAGAACTTTTCGGAGGGAGATGATTGGGAAACCTTCATGGAGCGACTCGATCAATACTTCGTGGCGAACGAGCTGGAAGGAGAAGCGAACGCTGCCAAATGAAAGGCGATTCTCCTCACCGTTTGCGGGGCACCAACATATGGCCTCATGAAAAATCTGCTTGCTCCCGCGAAACCCACAGAGAAGTCGTATGATGAGTTGTGCACACTGGTCCGGGAGCATCTGAACCCGAAGGAAATCGTTCTGATGGCGAGGTACCGGTTCTACATGTACAAGAGGTCTGAAGGCCAGCAAGTGATGAGCTAAGGCACCTTGCAGGACATTGCGAATTTGAAGGACACTTGGAGCACATGCTCAGGGACTTCTTTGTACTTAGCATTGGCCATGAAGTAAAATTTCGCAAACTTTTGACTGTAGAGACACCAACCTTGAGTAAAGCCATAGCGATAGCCCAGGCGTTCATCGCCACCAGTGATAATACCAAACAAATCTCCCAGCACACGTATGTTGTTGCAAGTACTGTGAACAAAGTAATGTTGTTTTCGAATCGTAACATACAGGGTAGGAATCACATGCCTGTAGCTGCACGTCCGCAGATGTCTCAGAGTTCACCATCAAGGGTGATGAATACAAGGCCATTAACACATTGTTGGCGCTGCGGAGGTGATCATCGCTTCCATTCATGCCGCTTCAAAGGATACGTTTGCAAGGGCTGTGGAATCACGGGACACCTCCAACATATGTGCAGGCGAGTTGCAAACCCTGCTAATCCTACAAACCACCATGTTGCAGAGGAGGACAGACCCACGGTGGATCACAACAAACCAGAGCCTCAGGCTGAGTAGGCAGAGGTATATGGGGTGCACACATTTACCACAAAGTGTCCCCCGATAATGCTGAAGGTTGAATTAAATGGACTCCCGGTGTCAATGGAGCTGGGCACGGGCGCGAGCCAGTCCATAATGAGCAAAGAGACTTTCGATAAACTGTGGTGCAGCAAGGCCTCAAGGCCAGTCCTGACTCCAATTCGCACTAAACTGAGAATGTATACAATAGAACTGATTCCCGTAATTGGCAGTGCTACCCTAAAGGTTTCCTTCGATGGAGCGGCGCAAAAATTACCACTCTGGGTGATACCGGGCGATGGCCCCACGCTCTTCGGCAGGAGCTGGCTAGGAAAGATATGCTGGAACTGGGACAATATCCGAGCGCTGTCATCTGTCGACGACACTTCATGTGCCCAAGTCTTAAACAAGTTCCTCTCACTGTTCGAACCAGGCATCGGGACGTTCCAAGGAGCAAAAGTGCAGATCCATTTGATTCCGGGGGCGCGACCCATCAATCCCAAGGCGAGAGCGGTACCGTACATGATGAGAGAGAGGGTGGAGATCGAGCTGGACCGGCTGCAACAAGAGGGCATCATTTCGCCGATCGAATTCAACGTGTGGGCCAGTCCGATTGTTCCAGTCCTCAAAGAAGACTGCATCTTCAGAATCTGTGGCGATTACAAAGTAACTATCAATCGTTTCTCCCTGCAGGATCAATACCCGCTACCAAAGACAGACAACCTCTTTGCAATGCTGGCAGGAGGAAAAATGTTCATGAAGCTGGACTTGACCTCGGCCTACATGACGCAGGAGCTGGAGGAATCATCGAAGGGCCTCACCTGCATCAATATGCACAAAGCTCTCTTCATTTACAACAGATGCCCATTTGGGATTCGATCAGCCGCGGCGATATTCTGGAGGAACATGGAAAGCTTGCTGAAGTCGGTCTTGCGCAACGTGATCTTCCAAGACGACATCTTGGTTACAGGTTGGGACACCGTCGAGCATCTGCAGAACCTGGAGGAGGTTCTTAGTCGGCTTAATCATGTGGGGCTCAGGTTAAAACGCTCGAAGTGCGTTTTCCTTGCGCCTGAAATGGAGTTCCTGGGGAGAAGAATCGCGGCGGGCCCACTGATTCAAAGACGGAGACAATCAAGAACACACCGAGACCACAGAACGTGATGGAGCTGCGGTCGTTTCTTGGACTCCTGAACTCCTTTGGTAACTTTTTACTGGGTCTAAGCACACTGTTAGAACCACTGCACTCTTTACTACGTAAAGGAGATGAATGGGTATGGGGTAAAAGCCAAGAAAATGCCTATGAGAAAACTAGGAAACTGTTATGCTCAAACAAATTGCTTGTGTTGTACGATCCATGTAAGCGTTTGGTACTAGCATGTGATGCGTCGTCGTACGGTGTCGGGTGTGTATTGCAACAAGCTAATGAATCTGGGAAATTGCAACTGGTTGCTTATGCATCCAGAAGTTTGTCTAAGGCTGAGAGGGCCTACAGCATGATCAAAAAAAAGCATTAGCACATGTTTATGGGGTAAAGCAAATGGATCAATATCTGTTGGGCTCAAATTTGAATTGGAAACTGACCATAAGCCACTTATATCCCACTTCTCTGAAAGAAGTGGATAAACACGAATGTATTGGCCTGCATCCAGAGATGGGCGCTCATGTTGTCCGCATACAACTACGCCATCCGCCACAGGCCAGGCACAGAAAACTGTGCTGATGCTGTCAGTAGGCTGCCATTGCCCACCACAGGGATGGAGATGGCACAGCCCGTAGATTTAGTTATGGTAATGGAAGCATTCGAGAGTGAGCAATCACCTGTTACCGCCCGATAGATTAGAACCTGGACAAGCCAGGACCCCTTACTGTCCTTAGTAAAAAACTGTGTGCTCCATGGGAGTTGGTCTCGTGTCCCATTAGAGATGCAGGAACAAATAAAACCGTACCAGTGGCGCAGAGATGAAATTTCAATACAGGCAGACTGCCTCCTGTGGGGTAATCTGGTAGTGGTGCCTAAAAAGGGCAAGGATAATTTCATTAGTATCTCCACAGTACCCACCCAGGCATTGTAATGATGAAAGCGATAGCCAGATCCCACGTGTGGTGGCCCAGTAGTGTGGTGGCCCGATATCAAGGCAGACTTAGAGTCCTGTGTGCACAAATGTAACACATGTTCCCAGTTAAGTAATGCACACATGGAGGCGCCAGCCACTAAGTTTATAGTCCTGGCCCTCCAAACCATGGTCCAGGGTACATGTCGACTATGCAGGCCCATTCTTGGGAAAAATGTTCCTTGTGGTTGTAGATGTGTATTCCAAATGGATTGAATGCGAGATAATGTCGGCAAGCACATCCGCTGCCACCACTGAAAGCCTGCAGGCCATGTTTGCCATGCACGGCCTACCTGATGTCCTTGTAAGTGACAACGAGCTGTGCTTCACCAGTGCCGAGTTCAGAGTTCATTACCCACAATGGGATCAAAGATATCGCTTCTGCCCCGTTCAAACCAGCGTCCAATGGTCAGGCAGAGCGAGCAGTGCAAACAATCAAGCAGAGCTTGAAGAGGGTAACTGAAGGCTCACTGCAGACTCACCTAACCTGAGTCCTTCTTAGTTACTGCATAAGACCCCACTCGATCACTGGGGTTCCCCCTGCTGAACTGCTCATGAAAAGGGCACTAAAGACAAGACTCTCGTTACTACACCCTGATCTACACGAACAGGTAGAGAGCAGGCGGCTTCAACAGAATACATATCACGATCGCGCAAATGTGTCACGCGAAAATGAGACTAATGATCTTGTATTTGTGTTCAACTATGGACAAGGTCCCAAGTGGCTTCCCGGCACTGTCGTGGCCAAAGAGGGGAGTAGGGTGCTGCAGGTCAAACTTTCAAATGGACTCACCTACAGGAAACACTTGGACCAAACCAAACTAAGATTCTCGGACTATCCAGAACAACCCACAATAGACGCTACCTTTTTCGATCCCCCAACACACACACAAATGGCAACCGACCCAGCGGTTGACCACAAAGCAGAACCCATCACCTGCAGCAGCCCAGCAGGACTCACCACACCTAGCAGCCCTGCAAGGCCAGCTGTGCAGCAGCCCAGCGAGGGCCCAACAAACGACTCACCAAAACCAGCATTTGCACCAAGACGATCAACCGGGGAAAGGTAGGCTCGAGATCAACTTACACTGTAAATAGTTACACTATTGACTTTTGGGGGGAGTGTTGTTATATATGTAAACCTGTAAATAAAATGTTTAACCACCAGAGGGCTTATCCCCTGGAGTTCCAAGGGGTCCCACAATTCCTTGGGAGCACAGGTACATAAGGAGGCCTCACAGGCTGGAGAGGCACTTTGGAACCTGCAATAAAGGACTACGGTCACACGCTACTTTGAGCTTACAGTATCTGGTCAGACTCTTTATTCAATACATAACACATGATGTGCTGGATGTGGTCGCACACCAACTGCAAATTAGGTGAGTGATAGCCCTTGCAGTTGAGGTACATCTCAAGATTAATATACGGTGTCTGTAAAGCCACGTGTATGTAGTCGATGGCACCTTGCACCATAGGGAAGTCCGAAATCCTGTCAAAACCATTTGTGCTCCTTCTGTTTCTCTCTGTTCAGAGAGAAAGCAATGAAGTCCCTTCTTCTGGAGTCCAGAGCCTTTGTGACTTTCCGGATGGTGAATTGGGAAATGTTAGTTATGTCTCCTGCTCCAGAGTGGAAGGATCCGATGGCGAACAATTGAGGGCCACAGTGACCTTGAGGGCCACTGGCAGCACCATGGTTGCCCTACTCTGAGGCCGAAGGTCTGGTTCCAGGAGGTGGCAGAGTTCTGTGACCAACTCCTTGGTGAAGTGGAGCCTCCAAATCCACTGCTTTTGACTTAGGTGCAGGTAGGAGAAGTGTTCTCTGAAGACCCTCGGTGGGTAAGGCTACCTGCTGAGAGCCCTTCTGCTCATCCCTCTGCGAGCAGTTTGTCCTCTTATGTTCTTATACAGTTTTTTAACCAATAAGGGAATAAGGGATCATCGGGAGCGGGCAGGGAAGTGGAGCTGAGTCATGATCGGATCAGCCATGATCATGTTAAATGGCGGAGCAGGCTCGAGGGGCCGTATGGCCTATTCCTGCTCCTATTTCTTATGTTCTCTTCTTTGCTGCCTCTCCTCCATCTCCCTGTCATGCTTGAGCATGAGGGGGACTGCAAATAGAGTGCCAATGATTGGGAGCAAGTAGCGTGAGAAAAACCCTTGAAATCAGAAGCAAAGTGTTCTCCACTTGCAGCAATACTCCCTGTGAGCTCACCAACTTTAAACAACTCTAGAAAGCTCCAAACAATTGCACAAATTTACACAGAGCCAGTACAAATCAAAAAGCAAGTCAGCAGCAAATTGTTCCTGCTCCCTTTAAATATTGCTGTTTGCAATCCTTCCTGCTGCTTGTTAGATCTCTTAATTTTCAATGAAATGCGAACTCCGATTGTAGTTTTAATGTCATTTTATTCTGGCAGCAGCAACAAGCTTCTGGCTTTAAGCCAGACCTTTGTCCTTCTGAGACCACGTGGCCAAAATTGCTGTACTTATACATGACTCAGTTTACAGAAAAGAACGCGCCTTCTTTGACCTTATTGGCTCAATTGATATACAGTTACCCTTTAATTGGCTCGCTACCAAAGGTCCTAAAATGTCAAGTTGATTGATGACTTAATGCAACATGCTGAGTTGCACATAGCAGCTTTGACTTGGGGTCTGTAAATTTTCACATCCTGTCTGAATGCAGCCTGTTTGAATTCTCTATCATGCTGAACTCACATTCAGCTGTTCGTGATTTGGAGAGGGCATTAAATGGAGCAGCTGCAGCCAAAATGGTAGGTCGTGCATCAAAATGGTATTGCACACTCATTGAGGTCACAATCTGCCTCATTACCATTTCTCTAGTGAGTGCAGGCAACGGCCGCGCTGCCGACCTGCCCAAAATGGCGGCAGCCACAGGATACGCTGGAAGTGGGCGGAAGCGAGGCGGCCGCTTGTTGATTGTGAGGTGGAGCATGGCAGCGAGGAAGATTGAGAAGAGGGTTGGAGTGATGACGCAGCCCTGTTTGACCCCGGTCCGGATGTGGAAACCCACTCACTTAGCCTGTCTATATCCCTTTGCAGATTTTTTGTGTCCTCCTCACAACTTGCTTTCCCATCCATCTTTGCATCATCAGCAAACTTGGCTACATTACACTCGGTCCCTTCATCCAAATCATTAATGTAGATTGTAAATAGTTGAGGCCCCAGCAACGGTCCCTGAGGCACCTCACTAGTTGCAGTTTACCAACCGGAAAATGACCCATTTATCCCGACTCTCTGTTTTCTGTTAGTTAGCCAATCCACTATCCATGCTAATATATTACCCCCAACCCAGTGAGCATTTATCTTCTGCAGTAACCTTTTATGTGGCACCTTATCGAATGCCTTCTGGAAATCCAAATACACCACATCCACTGATTCCCCCATATCCACCCGACTTGTTACATCATCAAAGAACTCCAGAAAATTTGTCAAACATGATTTCCCTTTCATAAAACCATGCTGACTCTGCTTGACTGCATTATACTTTACCAAATGTCCTGCTACTGCTTCTTTAATAATGGACTCCAGTATTTTCCCAATGACAGATGTTGGGCTAACTGGTCTATATTTTTTGTTTTCTGTCTGCCTCCTTTTTTAAATAGGGGCATTACATTTGCGATTTTCCAATCCGTTGGGACCTCTCCAGAATCCAATGAATTTTGGTAGATTACGACCAATGCATCCACTATCTCTGCAGCCACTTGTTTTAAGACCCTAGGATGCAAGCGATCAGGTCCTGGGGACTTGTCCACCTTTTGTCCCATTATTTTACCATGTACTTTTTCTTTAGTGACAGTGATTGTTTTAAGTTGCTCCCTCCTATAGCCCCTTGATTATCCATTATTGGGATGTTTTTAGTGTCTTCTACCGTGAAGACCGATACAAAATATTTGTTCAAAGTCTCTGCCATTTCCCTATTTTCCATTATTAATTCTACAGTCTCATCCTTTAAGGGACCAACGTTTACTTTAGCTACTCCCTTCCTTTTATTTCGAAACCCTTACTATCTGTTTTTATATTTCTTGCTAGTTCATCTACTTCCCTCTCTTTATTATTTTTTTAGCCATCCTTTGCTGGTTTTTAAAAGTTTCCCAATCCTCTGGCCTCCCACTAATCTTGACCACTTTGTATGCCATTGTTTTCAATTTGATCCATCCTTTACTTCCTCAGTTAGCCACGGATGGTTCTCCCTTCTCTTAAAGTCTTTCCTTCTCACCGGAATATATTTTTGTTGAGAGTTATGAAATATCTTCTTAAATGTCTGCCACTGCTTATCAATCGTCTTACACTTTAATATATTTTCCCAGTCCACTTTCATCAACTCTGCTTCATACCTTTGTAAACTCCTTTATTTAAGCTCAAGACACTGGTTTGAGATCCAACTTTCTCACCCTCCAACTGAATTTGAAATTCAACCATGCTATGATCACTCTTTCCTAGAAGATCCTTTACTAGGAGATCATTTATTAATCCTGTCTCATTACACAGTACCAGATCTAAGATAGCCTGCTCCCTAGTTGGTTCCACAATGTACTGTTCAAGGAAACCATCCCGTATACATTCTATGAACTCTTCCTCAAGGCTACCTTGGCCAATTTGATTTGTCCAATCAATATGAAGATTAAAATCACCCATGATTATTGCCGTTCCTTTTTTACAAGCCACCATTATTTCTTGATTTATACTCCATCCAACAGTGTAGCTGCTGTTTGGGTGCCTATCGTCTGGAATAAAAAAGGAAAATGCTGGAACTACTTAGCAGGTCAGGCAGCACCTGAAAATTCATCAAGCTGAAATGTAAACTCTGTTTCTCTCTCCATGGATGCTGCCTGATCTGCTGAGTATTTCCGGCATTTTCTGTCTTCTCAGATGCCTTCGTTTAACATCCAAAGCTTTGAAAGCATTCAGCAGCACACCCTGCACTCCCTGTACACTTTAATAACTTTTTTAATGTATTGCACCCATATATTAAAACGTCCAAAAGCTGAAATCAAAACTTACTTAAAAGTAAGTAAATCAAAACTTACTCGAATCATCCGCCTGCAGTAATAGTAAGGGATTTCAACTACCCTAATATTAACTGGGATAAAATGAATGTAAAAGGTAGAAAGGGTGTGGAATTCCTAAAATGCATTCAGGAGAACTTTTTTAACCCAAATGTAACAAGCCCAACAAGGGAGGTAGTGGTTCTGGACTTAGTCTTAGGGAATGAAGCTGGGCAGGTGGAAGGGATATCAGTGGGAGAGCATTTTGGTGCAAAGTGATCATAATTTAGTTAGATTTAGGGTAGTTACGGAAAAGGACAAAGATAGACAAGGAATAAAAGTTCTTAAATGGAAAAGCCAAGTTTGCTAAGCTGAGATGAGATTTAGCCAGAGGAGTGGAAACAGCTACTTGAAGGTAAATCAGTGTCAGAGCAGTGGGAGGCATTCAAGGAAGATCCTGAGGGTTCAGAGCAACAAGTTAAGGTTCAGCAGTAACAAAGAAGATCGATGAGGGTCGTGTGTTTGATGTAGTGTATATGGATTTTAGCAAGGCTTTTGGTAAGGTCACAGATGGCAGACTGGTCAAGAAAGTAAAATCCCTTGGGATCCAGGGCAAAGTGGCAATTTGGATCCAAAATTGGCTCAGAGGCAGGAAGCAAAGGGTAATGCCTGATGGGTGTTTTTGTGAGTGGAAAGTTATTTCCAGTGGGGCTCTGCAGAGCTCAGTACTAGGCCCCTTTTTTGGGGGTCTATATCAATGATTTAGACTTGAATGTACGGGGTATGATTAAGAAGTTTGCAGATGATACTAAAATCGGCTGTGTGGTTGATAATGAAGAAGAAAGCTATAGACTGCAGGAAAATATCAATGAACTGGTTAGGTGGGCAGAAAAGTGGCAAATGCAATTCAATCCAGAGAAATGGGGAGGGCTAACAAGGCAAGGGCATACACATTAAATGTGTCATATATCTTACATTAATATATATCACTGTATCCTAACATGCTATACATGACTGTAATAAGATATGACCTGTAACCACCAGCATACCTTACCACCAGGGGTGCACTTGCAAGAGACAGGTATATAAGGGCAGGTCTCAGGCAAGTGCAGCATTCCAGAGCTGTGAAATAAAGGTGCAGGTCCAGAGTAACCTTGACTTCACTATATGCCTCGTGTGAATCTGTACTGAGGGGACAGGACTTTACAGTGGCGACGGGTTACAGGATTACAGAATCCACAGAATGGCGAACAACAGATCAGATGAAAAGTACAATGCGGGAGACAATGGGAGGACTTTATAGAAAGGCTCCAGCAAAGCTTTGTAACCAAAGACTAGTTAGGCGACGATAAGGCAGACAAGAGAAGAGCCCATCTCTTGACCAGCTGTGGCTCGAAAACATAAGCTTTAATGAAGGATCTGTTGGCACCGGAAAACCAGCAAGCAAGTCGTTTGAAGAATTGAGCACACTGGTAAGAGACCACCTGAAGCCAGTGAGCAGCCTACACATGGCCAGACACAGGTTCTACAACTACAGACGCTGTGTGGGCCAGAGCATACCCGACTTTGTGGCGGAACTTCAGATGTTGGCTAGTTTATGTGAGTTCTCCGATGAACTGAGGAGAGAAATGCTGAGAGACTTTTTCATTGAAGGAATAGACCACGCAGGCATATTCCGAAAACTCATAGAGACCAAGAACCTGACCTTAGAGGCAGCAGCACTGGTTGCACAGACATTCTTAGGAGGGGAAGAAGAAACGAGGTTGATTTACAATGCAGGTACGACAACTAACGAAATATTGGAACAAGTTCACAGCACTAAACAAGCTGCTACCCCCACACACAGACAAAACCGGGAGAACAGGTTCTCGACAGCAGGAAGAAGCCATCAAGGGCAACAGGAACGGCCGTTCACACCTCATCAACCCACAATGCGAGCAATCAACGACAAACTGAGAGCTGAGAGAAGCTCAAGAGAGATCAGCCAGATGCAGCTCATTCTTTGGAAACTCTTTCAACAATGGAACAGGTCTGTGCTGGAGGTGTGGGGGTGGGCACTCAGCAAGGGGATGTCGATTTCAGCAGGCTGTTTGCAGAAATTGTGAATATAAAGGGCATTTGGCCCGCATGTGCAAAAAAACGGCAGCTCGGCTGGTATACGAATCGGATGGGTCGGAAAGCGAACCAGAAGATGGTGGGGACAGTACCCGGGACACCGGTGTACAGTGGGTCAACACGATCAATGGCCGCTGCTCCTACAACAGGACGCCTCCTATAATGATGAGGGTCCTACTCAATGGGATACCTGTCAACATGGAGCTGGATACGGGAGTGAGTCAATCTCTCATGGGCGCTCAACAATTTGAACAACTGTGGCCACATAAAAGAGACAGACCAAAACTCACAAGGGTCGACACCACACTAAGGACCGATACCAAAGAAATCATACCAGTCCTCGGGAGCGCCATGCTCTCTGTCACACACAAAGGGACAGTGAACCGACTTCCCCTGTGGATTGTCACCGGAGACCCCCCAGCACTGCTGGGGAGAAGCTGGCTGGCAAAACTAAACTGGAAATGGGATGATGTCCATGCCATGTCATTAGAGGAACGGACCTCCTGCTCAACAGTTATAAAGCGATTTGAACAACTCTTTCAGCCAGGTGTGGGCACTTTCAAAGGGGCCAAAGTCAAAATCTACATCATACAGGAGGCTAGACCGGTCCATCACAAGGCCAGAGCTGTACCCTATGTGATGAGGGAAAAGATTGAACATGAACTAGACAGGCTTCTGCGGGAAGGCATTATATCACCTGTGGAATTCAGCGACTGGGCAAGTCCCATCGTCCCAGTCATGAAGCCTGATGGATCTGTACGAATCTATGGGGACTACAAATCTACCATAAACAGAGTCTCCCTACAGGACCAGTACCCGCTGACCAGAGTGGAGGACATATTTGCCACATTGGCTGGAGGTAAACTTTTCTCAAAATTAGACCTCACATCTGCGTATATGACGCAAG
Organism: Pristiophorus japonicus; assembly: GCF_044704955.1. Taxonomy (NCBI): domain Eukaryota; kingdom Metazoa; phylum Chordata; class Chondrichthyes; family Pristiophoridae; genus Pristiophorus; species Pristiophorus japonicus. Next base: position 383,374,155 of record NC_091977.1, on the reverse strand, counting down.
AATTGACCGAGGAATCCAAGCTACTCACCACCATCAACACACATCGAGGTCTTTTCATGTACAATCGATGCCCATTCGGCATAAGGTCGACAGCTGCCATATTCCAGCGCAACATGGAGAGTCTGCTCAAGTTCATCCCGGGGACGGTTGTATTTCAAGATGACATACTTATCACGGGCAGGGACCCCAACTCCCATCTCCGTAATTTGGAGGAAGTACTAAAGCGGTTGGATCGGGTAGGCCTATGAGTCAAGAAATCCAAGTGCCTGTTTCTTGCACCCGAGGTTGAATTTTTGGGCAGAAGGATTGCCGCTGATGGAATCCGCCCAACAGAGTCCAAAACAGAAGCAATTCGCCTGGCACCCAGGCCCCGGAATGTCTCAGAACTGCGCGTCTTTCTCGGGCTACTCAATTACTTTGGGAACTTTATGCAGAACTTAAGCACACTGCTGGAGCCTCTCCACGTGCTACTCAGAAAGGGGTGCGATTGGTTTTGGGGGGATGCCCAGGAACGCGCCTTCAATAAGGCACGCAACCTTTTATGTTCCAACAGTGTTTTTACTTTCTTTGACCCAGGTAAAAAGCTAGTCTCACACGTGATGCGTCAGCGTATGGGGTCAGGTGCGTTTTGCAACATGTAAATAGTGTGGGCAAATTACAACCTATAGCTTATGCCTCCAGGTCACTTTCGCGGGCGGAGCGTGGGTACGGACTGGTCGAGAAGGAGGCGCTCGCGTGAGTGTACGGTGTCAAAAAGATGCACCAATATCTTTTCGGGGCCAAGTTCATGTTAGAAACCGACCACAAGCCCCTCACGTCCCTCCTATCCAAGAGCGAGGCAATAAACGGCAATGCCTCGGCGCGAATTCAATGGTGGGCACTCATGCTGGCGTCCGACGACTATACCATAAGGCACAGACCAGGCACAGACAACTGTGCCGACGCGCTCAGCAGGCTACCCCTGGCGACCACGGAAGGGTCTGATGAACAGGACTGTGAGATAGTCATGGCAATCAATGCCTTTGAGTCCACAGGTTCGCCCATGATGGCTCGCCAAATCAGAGCCTGGACGGCCAGCGACCACACGTTATCCTTAGTAAAAAGATGTGTCCTAACCGGTGACAGGGCAGAGGCTCGCGATGCTTGCCCGAGGAATTAAAACCCTTTCACAGGCGCATGCATGAGCTATCACTACAAGCAGACTGCCTGATGTGGGGCAGCCGAGTAGTCATGCCTCTGCGAGGCAGAGGCATTTGTCCGGGAGCTCCACCGTGAGCACCCGGGGATCGTTCTCATGAAGGCCATAGCCAGATCCCACGTCTGGTGGCCTGGTATTGACACAGACCTGGAGCTCTGCATCCGAAGGTGCACCATTTGTGCCCAACTCAGCAATGCCCCCGAAGGTGCACCATTTGTGCCCAACTCAGCAATGCCCCCAGGGAGGCTCCACTGAGCCCCTGGCCCTGGCCTACCAAACCGTGGTTGCGGGTGCACGTAGACTATGTGGGCCCATTCATGGGCAAAATGTTCCTCGTAGTTGTAGATGCATTTTCAAAGTGGATCGAATGCACCATTTTAAACTCGAGCACAACCTCCACCACTGTGGAGAGCCTTGCAACCAAGTTTGCAATGCACGGAATCCCTGACATATTGGTCAGTGACAATGGTCCGTGCTTCACCAGTGCGGAATTCCAAGACTTTATAATTGACCATGGCATAAATCACGTCAAGACGGCACCATTCAAGTCGGCCTCCAACAGCCAGGCAGAGAGAGCAGTGCGAATCATTAAACAAGGCATGCTTAAAATCCAAGGTTCCACGCTGCAGGGTCGCCTGTCGCGACTGCTGCTGGCATACAGATCTCGTCCACACTCATTGACTGGGATCCCCCCCCGCGCAACTGTTGATGAAAAGTACTTTAAAAACAAGGCTCTCATTAATCCTCCCAGACGTGCACGAAATCGTTGAGGCAAAGCGCCGTAAGCTGACTGAGTACCATGACAGAAACTCGAGGGGGAGATGGAATGAGATAGGGGACAAAGTGTTTGTACTAAATTATGGCAGGGGTCCCAAATGGTTTGCAGGGACAGTAATGGGCAAGGAAGGAAACAGGCTACTGGTAGTACAAATGGACAACAGCAAAACCTGCTGGGGGCATATAGACCAAGTCAAAAGCAGATTTACCAACAACACTGTGGAACCAGAGGCAGACTACAATGTGGAACTCGCACCACACTTGGTGGACAGACCGCGGGAACAACCTGAGGAAAGGGCAATCCCAACAGACAGCCCAGGCGAGTCAACAACAATCACACCAATTGAAACAGACAGCCCAGGCGAGATACCAGCAACCACACCCAAAGAAAAACAGACACCAAGGCAAACAACTGAACCACAACTCAGACGCTCCACGCGAGAGCGTAGACCACCTGAGAGATTGAACCTATAAAGACAATAAGAGCTTGGGGGAGGGTGATGTCATGTATCTTGCATTATTATATATAACTGTATCCTAACATGCTATACATGACTGCAATAAGATATGACCTGTAACCACCAGCATACCTTACCACCATGGGTGCACTTGCAAGAGACAGGTATATAAGGACAGGTCTCAGGCAAGTGCAGCATTCCAGAGCTGTGAAATAAAGGTGCAGGTCCAGAGTGACCTTGACTTCACTACATGCCTCGTGTGAATCTGTACTGAGGGGACAGGACTTTACAAAATGGTAGGACACTGATAAATGTAGTGGAACAAAGGGACCTTGGAGTGTATGACCTCAGATCCCTGAAGTTCGCAGGCCAGGTTGATAAGGTGGTTAAGAAGGCATACGGAATACTTGCCTTCATTAGCCAAGGCATAGAATGCAAGAGCAGGTAGGTTATGCTTGAAATGTATAAAACATTAGTAAGGCCAAGATAGAGTACTGCATGCAGTTCTGGTCACTTACATTACAGGAAAGATGTGATTGCACTCGAGAGGGTACAGAGGAGATCTGCACAGTTGCCTGGACTGGAGAATTTTAGCGATGAGCAAAGATTGGATAGGCTAGGTTTGTTTTGTTTAGATCAGAGAAGGCTGAGGGGAGACCTTATTGAGGTGTATAAAATTACGAGGGGCCTCGATAATTGAAAAGGAAGGACCTATTTCACAGCAGAGGGATCAACAACCAGGGTGCATAGGACACTGGTTTGAGATCCAACTTTGTCACCCTTCAACACTTTTAAATGTTCACCTTCCAAGAGAGATTAATTAGCAGTCATTAACAATTATCATGTTGTTAAAAAGGCACTTATGCTATTAATTACGAGACTTAACTTTCTGTGGCAAGTTCAATCGGCAATTAATGTGAAAATCCAGCAACTTCATGAAATTCACAGGAAGGTAAAGGGTGAGATGAGGTTTTCGCGAAGCTGATTTGCAAATCGTGGTCATTCACATGGTGTTATTTTTTCAGCAAATTATTTTCTCCATTTCTTTCATACAAATCTTTGAAATACTGACTTAAAATGATCTGCATTTATAAAGCGCCATATTACATTTCTCAGAAATGTCTCAAAGTGCTTCCCATACATTCCCATTGCGTTCGCCGTACATTCCCTGTAGTTAGAAGGAATATCTGAAAAAAATGCTCCTTTTTAAATGTTTTTTACTCACTCCATGTTTGCAGTTATCCAATCACCTTGATCGAGTTTTAGAAGGTATGTGAAGAGTCTTTGGGATAGAATTTGTCCAATTAACGATATCAGTTCTTTTGATGTTATTCGCGGTTAATGATTTTTTTTGTCACCAAAATAACGCCAAAAAATAAGCGTGTAAATTTCGCCAAACATTTTGTACTGTTTGGCGAAGCGTTAAAAATTGTTGTATTTAATGACAAAAATGAAATACTTCATGATAAAAAAAAGGCCGTTCTACACATGTGCAGAATTTTTTTTCCCGCCCATTTTGCATGTGACGGGTGTATCCGCGCATGTGCAGTACATTTCCAGGTCTGAATCAGCCATTCTGAAAGGGAATTTAAAGTTCTAGGAGAGTTCTCCATACTTCCACACAGGTGCTGCAAGAACAAAAATGCAGGGTGATTTGGGAAGGAAGAGGGCTAGGAAATTTAGCCAGGATGCAAATGAGGCCTTGGTAGGTATTGTAGACAGAGGATGGGGCCAGATTAGAAAGAAGGATAAAGGGAAACTGCACCCATCTGCAATGGCAGAAGCATGGAAACACGTTGCTGAGCAGGTTACCTTTGTGGACTCCGTCAGGAAGACCTATCCGCAGTACAGGAAGAGATGGCCTAACCTTTGCGGGACAGCCAGAGTAAGTAATATTTTTATTTATGCATTCCAATTACTTAAATTGTAAATGTGACCCATTTTGGTATCGCTAGGCTTCTGATCGTCACACATTATAAAGACTGCTTTGTTTCTGCACTGCACTTCGATTTTTTCATGATGAGCAATGTGCAAGTAATGGGACATTATACAGATCACTTAATTAAATGCACACAGTATGATATAAGTGCTTTGATGACTATCTGTGTGTGCCACGACAGCAGAAGGCCCCTCTCTTAAAAATGTCTATTGCCATCTTTGCAGAGAAAGTTGTCCCAGAACTGGCGACAGCAGCGGCAAACTGGTGGGGTACGGCAATACTGGTCCCACTCACACACCTCGAAAGTCGTTTTGCAGGTCTGATTGGTGCATCGCAGATGCTGAGCCCATGTTCAGGAGTGACAGTAGTAAGTCCTGCAAAATCCAGTCTGGGTTGGCTCAATGTTAAGTACTGTGTGGGCTAGGCTTCGGTTTATGCGATGTACTCGCAGTTGGCTAGGCTTCGGTTTATGCGGTGTACTGTCATTTGTCGTGGTCCTTCAAATGAGCCTTCGCTATGTGAGCCTATTCATGTCACCCTGCTCCCTCCCCACTGTTAACCAGTCATCTGTTCTTTTATATTTTGCAGATGATTCAGAATGTCCAATACTGGAGAAGACCGTGCCAACTCGCCACAAGCAGAAGGGGATGACACCAACCTCAGCCATCCTGCAGAACCGCCACAGGAGGAGGAGGAGGAACAAATGGATATGGTGGTGGGGGGTGAAGGAGGGAGAGAAGGTGTTGTTCACTTTGGAGGATGCCACGCAGGCACAAAGGGATACATCTGCAGCCAGCACTATGCAGGTGAGTGCTAGTCAGAGTAGGAATCGCAGGATAGCTCAGATGAATACGTGGCTTGAGGAGTGGTGAAAAAGGGAGGGATTCAAATTCCTGGGACATTGGAACCAGTTCTGGGGGAGGTGGGACCAGTACAAACCAGTTGGTCTGCACCTGGGCAGGACCGGAACCAATGTCCTAGGGGGAGTGTTTGCTAGTGCTGTTGGGGAGGAGTTAAACTAATTTGGCAGGGGGATGGGAACCTATGCAGGGAGACAGAGGGAAGTAGAATGGGGGCAGAAGCAAAAGATAGAAAGAAGAAAAGTAAAAGTGGAGGGCAGAGAAACCGAAGGCAAAAAGCAAAAAGGGCCACATTACAGCAAAATCCTAAAATGCAAAGGGTGTTAAAAAGACAAGCCTGAAGACTCTGTGCCTCAATGCGAGGAGTATTCGGAATAAGGTGGATGAATTAACTGCGCAGATAGCAGTTAACGGATATGATGTAATTGGCATCACGGAGACATGGCTCCAGGGAGACCAAGGCTGGGAACTCAACATCCAGGGGTATTTAACATTTAGGAAGGATAGCTGGAAAGGAAGAGGAGGTGGGGTGGCACTGCTGGTTAAAGAGGAAATTAATGCAATAGTAAGGAAGGACATTAGCTTGGATGATGTGGAATCTGTATGGTTGGAGCTACGAAATACCAAAGGGCAGAAAACACTAGTGGGAGTTGTGTACAGACCACCAAACAGTAGTAATGAGGATGGGGACAGCATCAAACAAGAAATTAGGGATGCGTGCAATAAAGGTACAGCAGTTATCATGGGCAACTTTAATCTACATATTGATTGAGCTAACCAAACTGGTGGCAATGCGATGGAGGAGGATTTCCTGGAGTGTATTAGGGATGGTTTTCTCGACCAATATGTCGAGGAACCAACTAGAGAGCTGGCCATCCTAGACTGGGTGATGTGTAATGAGAAAGGAGCAATTAACAATCTTGTTGTGCGAGGCCCCTTGGGGAAGAGTGACCATAATATGGTAGAATTCTTTATTAAGGTGGAGAGTGACACAGTTAATTCAGAGACCAGGGTCCTGAACTTGGGGAAAGGTAACTTCGATGGTATGAGACGTGACTTGGCTAAAATAGACTGGCGAGTGATATTTAAAGGGTTGACTGTGGATAGGCAATGGCAAACATTTAAAGATCACATGGATGAATTTCAACAATTGTACATCCATGTCTGGAGTAAAAATAAAACGGGGAAGATGGCTCAACCGTGGCTAACAAGGGAAATTAAGGATAGTGTTAAATCCAAGAGGCATATAAATTGTCCAGAAAAAGCAGCAAACCTGAGGATTGGGAGAAATTTAGAATTCAGCAGAGGAGGACAAAGGGTTTAATTAGGAAGGGGAAAATAGAGTATGAAAGGAAGATTGCTGGGAACATAAAAACTGACTGCAAAAGCTTCTATAGATATGTGAAGAGAAAAAGATTAGTGAAAACAAACGTAGGTCCCTTGCAGTCAGATTCAGGTGAATTTATAATGGGGAACAAAGAAATGGCGGACCAGTTAAACAAATACTTTGGTTCTGTTTTCACGAAGGAAGACAGAAATAATCTTCTGGAAATACTATGGGACCGACGGTCTAGTGAGAAGGAGGAACTGAAGGATATCCTTATAAAAAGGGAAATTGTGTTCAGGAAATTGATGGGATTGAAGGCCGATAAATCCCCGGGGCCTGATAGTCCGCATCCCATAGTACTTAAGGAAGTGGCCCTAGAAATAGTGGATGCATTGGTGATCATTTTCCAACAGTCTATCGACTCTGGGTCCGTTCCTATAGACTGGAGGGTAGCTAATGTAACACCACTTTTTAAAAAAGGAGGGAGAGAGAAAACGGGTAATTATAGACTGGTTAGCCTGACATCACTAGTGGGGAACATGTTGGAATCAATTGTTAAAGATGTAATAGCAGCACATTTGGAAAGCAGTGACAGGATCGGTCTAAGTCAGCATGGATTTATGAAAGGGAAATCATGCTTGACAAATCTTTTAGAATTTTTTGAGGATGTAACTAGTAGAATGGACAAGGGAGAACCAATGGATGTGGTGTATTTGGACTTTTAAAAGGCTTTTGACAAGGTCCCACACAAGAGATTGGTGTGCAAAATCAAAATGATATTGGGAGTAATATACTGACGTGTATAGAGAACTGGTTGGCAGACAGGAAGCAGAGAGTCGGGATAAATGGATCCTTTTCAGAATGGCAGGCAGTGACTAATGGAGTGCTCAGTGCTGGGACCCCAGCTCTTTACAATATGCATCAATGATTTGGATGAAGGAATTGAGTGTCATATCTCCAAGTTTGCAGATGACACTAAACTGGGTGGCGGTGTGAGCTGTGAGGAGGATGCTAAGAGGCTGCAGGATAACGTGGACAGGTTAGGTGAGTGGGCAAATACATGGCAGATGCAGTATAATGTGGATAAATGTGAGGTTATCCACTTTGGGGGCAAAAATGCCAAGACAGAATATTATCTGAATGGCGGCAGATTAGGAAAAGGGGAGGTGCAACGAGACCTGGGTCTCATAGTTCATCAGTCATTGAAAGTTGGCATACAGGTACAGCAGGCGGTAAAGAAGGCAAATGGTATGTTGGCCTTTATAGCTAGGAGATTTGAGTATAGGAGCAGGGAGATCTTACTGCAATTGTACAGGGCCTTGGTGAGGCCTCACCTGGAATATTGTGTTCAGTTTTGGTCTCCTAATCTGAGGAAGGAAGTTCTTGTTATTGAGGGAGTGCAGCGAAGGTTCAGCAGACTGATTCCAGGGATGGCAGGACTGACATATGAGGAGAGACTGGATCAACTGGGCCTTTATACATTGGAGTTTAGAAGGATGAGAGGGGTTCTCATAGAAACATATAAGATTCTGACGGGACGGGACAGGTTAAATGTTGGTAGAATGTTCCCGATGTTGGCGAAGTCCAGAACCAGGGGACACAGTCTTAGGATAAGGGGTAGGCCATATTAGGACTGAGATGAGGAGAAACTTCTTCACTCAGAGAGTTGTTAACCTGTGGAATTCCCTACCGCAGAGAGTTGTTGATGCCAGTTCATTGGATATATTCAAGAGGGAGTTAGATATGGTTCTTATGGCTAAAGGTATCAAGGTGTATGGAGAGAAAGCAGGAAAGGGCTACTGAGGTGAATGATCAGCCATGATCTTATTGAATGGTGGTGCAGGCTCGAAGGGCCGAATGGCCTACTCCTGCATCTATTTTCTATGTTTCTATGTTTATATGTTTCAAGGTCAATCCCCAGACCAACCTTACCAGTCAGTATGCAGGTTGAGCAATAGACTGGAGTGTGCAAAGCTGGGCCTTCCGCAGCCCCAGGTTTTCAGCAGCTTCCATTGCTGTCTCCTTTGTCTGTCCCCCAACAAGCGCAGCGCCTCACCTGAAAACTACTAAAAGACAGCTTGGGCTCACCGAGACTAGCGGTAATGGGCAAGACTAATGCCAAGGGCAAATAGGGGCAGGTGGAAGGGGTTAAATAAAGGCGTGGGGGGTGGAGGGAGATGGCTGCAGCTGAAGTTTGTTTGCTGCTGTGGTTGTTCTTCTTCTTCTTTTGCTCTTCTTTTGTTGTTGATGTGGTCAGTTGGTTGTTTGATTTATTGTTATTTAAGTGACGTTATTTTAAAAGTTTAATACAATACAAAAATGTTTCATTAAAGTCAAAATTGTTTTTAAGTACAAATGTACAAATGTTTAATACATTTCAAATTATTTTTTCAACCGAACCAAACTTATGCAGTGTCTCATTCGCAGAATAACGGGGAAATAGTCAACATGGTGGGATACAGTGGGCAGTCCATGATGAAATGGCCGTTTAGCCTTCATGCAAAGCGGTAAAGTATCAGTTGCTGACGCAAGGCTCTTGCAATAGCGAAAGTTCCACGAGGCCTCCTCCCTTGTCCTCTTGGGAGTGGTAGTGGTGGCGTGAGTTCCTTGTCCTCCTCGTCCTCCTCCCACCCTCCCCCTTTCTCCTGAGATGCCTCTGCAATTTCCAGTGGCAAATCCTGTTCCCTCATGATGGCTAAGTTGTGTAGCATGCAGCACACCACAGTGAGGGAAGTATTGCAGGGAGCCGCCAGAGTGGTCCAGGTATCGGAAGCGCTGCTTGAGCACTCCAATTGTCTTCTCGACGATGTTGTGTGTGGCTATTTGGCACATATTGTAGCGACGCTCGCCTTATGTCTGCGGTTTGCAGAGGGGGGTCATGAGCCAGGTAGCAAACCCGTAACTTTTGTCCTCCAGCATCCCGCTCTGGCCTTCTGGCTGACGCTCAAGCAGGTGTGAGACACTGCTCCCACTCAAGATGAAAGCATCATGGATGCTCCCTCGAAATTTTGCATTTACTGCCATGATGCGCTGAGTATGGTCGCAGACGATCTGTACGTTGTAGGATTCACAAAATTCTGGGACCCAATTCAATGGACATGTGTCGGGAATTTAAAAGGGAACCGTGTTAGACTTTTGGAGGAGAAATGTGGACAGAAATATCTCACTATTAGGCACCTTTGGACTAAACTACGGCCTTTTAGATTGAATTTGGACATTTTAAATTGTATGCTGGGTCTGCATCGGGCTGCTAACCCATCTGGGAGGCAGGCCCCAGGGAGACATTAGCAGTTTAACAAAAGCCCACTTACCAGGGACCCAGATACATACATATTTTAATAGTACTTAAAATGGCTATACATAAAAGCCCTGGCATCAGAAAAACACACAATGGACAGTATCAAGACCTGATTACATTCGAACAGCATCATTCGAAAACGCCATCAACACCTTTGGGAATCTTGTACCATGTTAATGCTCAATCAGCCCATCAGAATTCTCACAAAGGGATCACATTAGAGTTGATCAGCCAGACAAAATCGCACAAAAGTCATCAAAAATCAATTGTGCACTCAAGTATAACTGGGGGCCTTGGTAGTAACTTTTGGGCTGAGGAAACACTTTTGAAGAAACGTACCTGAGAACACTCTGGAAAAGCACTTGGACTCTGGGCTCTTTGACTCTGGCTTTGAAACATCTAACTTGCCACACGAGGTTACAGCAACGCAACAAGAAGATCCTAACAAAAAGCCTCGGAGTCACTGAAAAACCAACAATCATCCAACGCTGACTCAAGGAAAAAAACTTATTTACCGTCAAAACGTCGACCAGTGCTAATACCGAAGACACCACAATCAGCCAAAGAATCCACAAGATTGAGGAGAGAGAAAGCAGTGTGCAACTGGTCTAAACTGTGGAGAAATTCTTTTGGTGAGCATAGTCCCTGCAATTTCAGAACCTAACTTAGTTAGTGTAGTGGTGGGAGATGTTTATTTTTTCACTGCATAACCTCTGTACCCGTTGCATATACGTTTTCCCCCTTTTTCTGTACATTTTGTTATATGCTATTAAGTTAATTAGTGTGGTGAGCTATTTTTTAAATAAAATATTTGTTCTTGCACCAAACAGTTGTCTGTCTACATCTATCACATCCCCTAAATAATTCCAAGCTCTAGAACCAGGGAGTGGGACGATTCGAACCATCAAGGTCAGAAAAGGCAGATAAACCCTGCATAAACCCTGAAACAGTTAATTCAGAGACCATGGTCCAGAACTTAAAGAAGGGTAACTTTGAAGGTATGAGGCGTGAATTGGCTAGGATAGATTGGCTAATGATACTTAAGGGGTTGACTGTGGATGGGCAATGGCAGACATTTAGAGACCGCATGGATGAACTACAACAATTGTACATTCCTGTCTGGCGTAAAAATAAAAAAGGGAAGGTGGCTCAACCGTGGCTATCAAGGGAAATCAGGGATAGCATTAAAGCCAAGGAAATGGCATACAAATTGGCCAGAAATAGCAGCGAACCTGGGGATTGGGAGAAATTTAGAACTCAGCAGAGGAGGACAAAGGGTTTGATTAGGGCAGGGAAAATGGAGTACGAGAAGAAGCTTGCAGGGAACATTAAAGCGGATTGCAAAAGTTTCTATAGGTATGTAAAGAGAAAAAGGTTAGTAAAGACAAACGTAGGTCCCCTGCAGTCAGAATCAGGGGAAGTCATAACGGGGAACAAAGAAATGACAGACCAATTGAACAAGTACTTTGGTTCAGTATTCACTAAGGAGGACACAAACAACCTTCCGGATATAAAAGTGATCAGAGGGTCTAGTAAGGAGGAGGAACTGAGGGAAATCTTTATTAGTCGGGAAATTGTGTTGGGGAAATTGATGGGATTGAAGGCCGATAAATTCCCAGGGCCTGATGGACTGCATCCCAGAGTACTTAAGGAGGTGGCCTTGGAAATAGCGGATGCATTGACAGTCATTTTCCAACATTCCATTGACTCTGGATCAGTTCCTATTGAGTGGAGGGTAGCCAATGTAACCCCACTTTTTAAAAAAGGAGGGAGAGAGAAAGCAGGGAATTACAGACCGGTCAGCCTGACCTCAGTAGTGGGTAAAATGATGGAATCAATTATTAAGGATGTCATAGCAGCGCATTTGGAAAATGGTGACATGATAGGTCCAAGTCAGCATGGATTTGTAAAAGGGAGATCATGCTTGACAAATCTTCTGGAATTTTTTGAGGATGTTTCCAATAAAGTGGACAAAGGAGTACCAGTTGATGTGGTATATTTGGACTTTCAGAAGGCTTTCGACAAGGTCCCACACAAGAGATTAATGTGCAAAGTTAAAGCACATGGGATTGGGGGTAGTGTGCTGACGTGGATTGAGAACTGGTTGTCAGACAGGAAGCAAAGAGTAGGAGTAAATGGGTACTTTTCGGAATGGCAGGCAGTGACTAGTGGGGTACCGCAGGGTTCTGTGCTGGGGCCCCAGTTGTTTACATTGTACATTAATGATTTAGACGAGGGGATTAAATGTAGTATCTCCAAATTTGCGGATGACACTAAGTTGGGTGGCAGTGTGAGCTGCGAGGAGGATGCTATGAGGCTGCAGAGTGACTTGGATAGGTTAGGTGAGTGGGCAAATGCGTGGCAGATGAAGTATAATGTGGATAAATGTGAGGTTATCCACTTTGGTGGTAAAAACAGAGAGACAGACTATTATCTGAATGGTGACAGATTAGGAAAAGGGAAGGTGCAACGAGACCTGGGTGTCATGGTACATCAGTCATTGAAGGTTGGCATGCAGGTACAGCAGGCGGTTAAGAAAGCAAATGGCATGTTGGCCTTCATAGCGAGGGGATTTGAGTACAGGGGCAGGGAGGTGTTGCTACAGTTGTACAGGGCCTTGGTGAGGCCACACCTGGAGTATTGTGTACAGTTTTGGTCTCCTAACTTGAGGAAGGACATTCTTGCTATTGAGGGAGTGCAGCGAAGATTCACCAGACTGATTCCTGGGATGGTGGGACTGACCTATCAAGAAAGACTGGATCAACTGGGCTTGTATTCACTGGAGTTCAGAAGAGTGAGAGGGGACCTCATAGAAACGTTTAAAATTCTGACGGGTTTGGACAGGTTGGATGCAGGAAGAATGTTCCCAATGTTGGGGAAGTCCAGAACCACAGGTCACAGTCTAAGGATAAGGGGTAAGCCATTTAGGACCGAGATAAGGAGAAACTTCTTCACCCAGAGAGTGGTGAACCTGTGGAATTCTCTACCACAGAAAGTAGTTGAGGCCAATTCACTAAATATATTCAAAAGGGAGTTAGATGAAGTCCTTACAACTCGGGGGATCAAGGGGTATGGCGTGAAAGCAGGAAGGGGGTACTGAAGTTGCATGTTCAGCCATGAACTCATTGAATGGCGGTGCAGGCTAGAAGCGCTGAATGGCCTGCTCCTGCACCTATTTTCTATGTTTCTATGTTTCTATTAACCCACCACCCCCTACAATGTTCAGCAAGTGGAATCCCTTTCGGTTTCGATAAACATCGGATCCTCAAAAGATGTTCGCAGGGCAATGTGCGTACAGCCAATGGCAGCCTGTACCTTGGGGAAGCCAGCAATTCGTGCAAAGCCTATAGCTCTCTCGCTCTGTGCCTCCCTGGTCATTGCAAAGTTGATGAAGTCCTTCCTGCGTGCAAACAGTGAAGTAGTCACCTGGCGAAGGCAGCGATGTGTAGCCTGCTACGAGATGCAGCATATGTCCCCTGCTGATACCTGAAAGGAGCCGGAGGCATAGAAGGCAAGTACCACAGTGACCTTGACCTTGACGGGCAGTGCAGTCCTCCTCACACTTGTAGGCTGTAGGTCTGCCTTTATGAGCTGGCATATCTCTGTAACCACCTCTTTTTGAAAGCGCAGCCTTCTAACGCACTGTGCCTCAGTCAGGTGCATGTACGAGCGCTTCTCCCTGTAAACTCGTTGGGGGTAAGGCCTCCTCCCCATAAGTCTACGACCTCTTTGATTACGCTGGTAATGCTGTTGAATAAGCCTTCTTCTAGCTCTCTGCTGGATAGCATAAGCAGTCAGCAAATATGGCACAGATAGAATAGGCCCCATTCTTGAAATGTCCTTAAATGCCCTTGAATGTTCTTAAAAATGAATAATAAACCCACAACAAGCTCAATCTGTAAAATGCAACCTTCACTTCAAAAACTTTCATTCACTGAACTGTAGCTTAGTTCTCCAAGATGGCGCCGTTATCGATGATTTTGATCCGACTCGACCAGGTAAGACAAGCTTTTGTTGTGCGGTATTTATCACTGTCTTTAAAAATGTTGTTAATTGAGCAAATTCACAAAACGGCGATATCACTGTTTTCGACGCCTAGTGACATCACAAAAACGGTTTTGGAAAAAGGCGGCTGTTATGTTTTAATGACGGCATTGAAGCACTGACCAAATTAGCAAAATGTTGTAAAATTTTTTGAACGACAAAAAAACACTTTTTACGTGGAAAAATGGCATTAAAAAAATGCGTCAGGCTGGCTAATTTCTGGCCCTAAAACATTACTCTTTCTTCCTGTGGTAGAATGCCCCATCTGGTGGCCTGGTTAAGAATTGACAAATTCTGTTAATTGTGAAGGATTTGTCAATTCTTGATTTGGGATGAATGCCCCAATTACACTGCACTTTTGACACTGATACCGCAGAATCTTACAGATTATTGAATCAAATAAAAAAAAGTTATTATGAACTTTCTGCTGGATGAACAGACTGGCATGTGATATTGATTCAATGGGGGCGAAATTCGGGTAAATTGTGCCTCGGGCGCAAATACATTTCTGCATGGGTGTGACGAGAACAGCGCCACCCGCTAAATTGGGTGGGGACTTTGCGGCGGTGTTAACAGCTAGCGCCCCGCTCGGTTGTGCCTGCCGATGATGACGTCATCACCATGCGCAGCGCCCCGTTACTGCCCCGGAAACTAAATATGGTCCCACACCCTGTTCCCGCCTGCCGCTGACAATGACAGCTGCAGCTGTCAAGTTTCAGTCAGGAGTCAGCTGGACGAGCGCTATCTAAAGGCACCACCTTTGGGAAAAATTTTAGTCGGCCATTACTGTATGCAGCTTACTTCCACATAGGTAGACAAGCTTTTTGACAGATTTCAGCGATTTCCAGTTGAAGGAGTGTCCTGGCTGTTAAACATTTGTGACTTTCATTGAGGGCAGATTTAAAAGGACAACATTTATATTATTTCATGAAGTCTGTGTTGGCACGAGATCTCCTGCACCAACGTCACATCGGAAGCTTCTTAGGAAGAGAGAAAGGCAGAGAAAGACAGCAAAACGTGGCCAGAGGGAGGAGGCCCAACAGGGCTGGCAAAAGGAGACCTTTCCCTCCCTGGGTATTCTGCCAGCTGTTCTCCTACATCAACTTCATTGAGGAACAGTGTGTTCGGAGGTTGGGCTTCAGCAAGGACATGGTCACAGAGCTCTGCTATATCCTGCAACCAGACCTCGAGCCTCAGACCAGGGTGAGGACAGCTCTCTCAGTGGCAGTCAAGGTCACCATCGCGCTCAATTCCTACGCCACTGTGCAACTGGAGACGTGTGCAACATCTCCCAGTTTGCCTTCACTGTATCTGCGAGGTCACAGATGATCTGTACAGAAGGCGAAGGGAATACATTTCCTTCCCCATGACCAGAGAGAAGCAGCTGGTGCGTGCATGTGGTTCTGTCAGCATAGTGGGCTTCCTCATGGTGCAAGGTACCGTTGACTGCACCCACATTGCTTTGCAGGCACCGCATCACAATCCTGAGGTATTCCGTAACCACAAAGGCTACCACTCACTAAATGTATGGTTGATGTGCGACCATACACGCATAATCCTCACTGTCAATGCCCGCTCTCCTGGCAGCAGCCACGATGCCTTCATCCTGCGCCAGACCGATGTGCCAGCTCACTTCCAGCCACCACATGAAGCTCGCAGCTGACCGCTCAGAAACAAGGGCTACCCACTCTCCACTTGGCACATGACTCTACTCTGTAATCCCAATACTCCTGCCCAGCACTCATATAATGAGAGTCATGCTGCCACCAGGAACATCACTGAGCGGACCATCAGACTGCTCAAGCAATGGTTCCGCTACCTTGCCCGCTCGGGAGGAGTCCTACAGTACTCGGCTCAGCGGGTGTCCTTTTTCTTTGTCGTCATCTGCTGCATGCTGCACAACTTGGCCATCATGAGGGCACAGCCATTGCCACCATGCATAGCTCCACCATCTCAAGAGCAGGAGGACGAGGAGGAGCAAGATCAGCAATACCAGCGACAGAGGAGCCAGCCACTCAATCGTGATTCTGCAAGGGCGGTCTGCGACGATCTCATCAGACTTCAGTTCCAGTGAATTCCATCACACTTCCCGATTGCTCTGCATGTCCCCATCAGCAAGCACATCAATTTCCCCTTTCATACTGCAGCCCCAAAACTGAAATGAGAGACACCATCAATATGCAATATTCAAATTAAAATTTATCTCATAACATTTAACAGTTTCATAACCAGCAATTATACTTAAGAATCACTCTTGTGCAACCCATTCTACAGCTCCTCTGCAATGTGTCCCCTGTGGCTGCAGCACAGCTGGTGGAAGATTGCTGTGTGTCAGAGCCATAGACTACAGATAGCCTTGTAGCATGCTCTTGATGAGCTCTGGGCCTGGAAGGCCAGGCTGTAGATTGCACCACCTCAGGTTGGGCAGTGGCTGTCTGGGCTGGCTGGGTGACAGGCAGCGACAAGTGCAATGGCAGAGTGGCAGTGGTGGGATCACGATTGCTGTCATCCTCAGAGAGGACAGCAGATTCCTGCTCCATTGACCTACTGCCACTCCCCCGGGGCAGCATCTCAGCATTCACACCAGTCTGCTGCAGCACAGATTGGTGGCCTACTGTGATACCATAAGATCCCCGGTGGACTGTGGTGGACCCAGCGGCGATGGCATAAGAGCAGTGTGAGACTCGATGCCAGCAACCATTGACTGCATTACAGCACTAAGAGCTAGATTTTCCTGTCATTTCTCGCGATTTTCTCGGCAGTGCAACTGTTTTTCCGCCCGGCGAAAGTTTCCCCTTAAGTGTTTTCATGGTATCGCCCACGTCTGAACACGCCCGCCGGGACCAAACCGCCTACATGCAATGCCGAGGACAACCACCAGGGCGTAAGTTTGGTGTCAACCGCCGACATCCAGATCGCCGAGAGAACCGGCCTGTAAAAGCTGCTTAAACAGGATGGTAGGTGCGTACTCTGCAAAGAAAGGTAAGGTAAAGGTTCTTTTTTTACATTTTAAAACGGCGATTAGGTATAAAAGTGTGTTGGGAATGCTTTGTACATTTTTAAATATTTTTATTGACATTTTTTTTTAAGTTTTCCCCCCTCCCTAGGCCCAACCGCAGCCTCGGACTACATTTTAAATACTTACCGTCCATTCCGGTAACGACCGTCTATGTTGCTAAGTTTCCACTTAACTGCCAAGAAAACCATCGACAATGAGTGTGCAACAACCATTTTCTCGCCAAGCGATTAGTTTTAATTACTTTAAACATAAAAATGGAAATTCTCGCCAGCGTTACTCACCGAACGTTAGCAGTTCTTCTCAGCGGGCAATTGGGCATTGAGGGGCTTTAGGGAAAGGCTAGCCCGAAGACATTGCTTTGCTTCCGCCTGTGCTGCAATGGAAGCTGCCACCTCGCCCATGACACACGTCTGGATCGGTACGGTCTCTCTGCAAGTCCACCATCGTCTGCAGACTGGAAATGATGGGCTCCATGGTATGAGCAGAGCTCTGTGCAATATTGGAGGCGGACTACTCCACTCTCCTTGCCATAGCGGAGAGGCTCTCGGGCACCCTTGCCATTGCACCTATCATCTCGGAGTGCATGGTCATCACCCTTCTTGTGAACACATCCCCATTGAGATCCTCATTTGAGTCCTGTGCAGCAGAACACACGTGCGAATTCTCCCTCTGAGGAGCTGGGTCCCAAGGTACCCTTTCCCCATGACCTTGCTGCAGCCCACTAGGCCCTGGTGCATCACCCAGTGTAGAACCCTCTGCTAAGCTATCATCTAAGGACCGCATAGTGCCAGTCTCTGAGCTGGTGCCTGCAGCTGAGCGATGCAATGACGCAGTGCTCGAGTCCTCCTCCTCTTCTCCCTTGTCAGTATCATGGGGGGGGGGGGGCTCAGATATAGGCTGCTCATCTGCTTGGTGATTATCTGAAAGCATAAATGGCACAAGACTCATGTTGAGGTGAGGGCAGGGGGGGCAGGAATGGAGCAAGGAAGGCAGACATTACCAGGAGCTGGAAAGTGACAAAGCCTTCTGATGTGAGGGGAAGTGGGATGAGAAAAGAAGAGGGGATGAAGATACCATTGTTGACCCCAGCAGGGTAGATATCACCAATGGCCACGGCACCAACCACATGTGCCCCATTGAGCTGCAGCACTCACTCCTCCAGATCAGACAACTCCTGAAGCTGAGGTTCACCCCAACCAGTCCTTTGTTGCTCCCTCCAATTAAGTGCCATCTTGGCCTCCACATGGCACTGAAGACCTGTGGAAATGGCTTCCTTCCCATTGCGGGTAACAGCGCATCCCTCCTTCTCTCAACTGCCCCCACCAATGTCTTCAATGCCACATCATTAAATCGCTTTGCCTCTCCCTTCCAGCTGGATTTGCAGCAGCCATCCCAGAAACTTGTAGCATTTGCTCACAGCTCTCCCTCAAATACAACTATTTTAGTTGTGCACCTTAATCAAGTGCCCCTTGTTAAAGGGGGGGCACACTCCAAACACTTTCAAACAAGTGCCCCCTTGTGTTTTTTTGAGGGCACTCAAAACACAAATTATACAAGTGCCCCCTGGCTAAAAGGGATGGGGGGCACTAAAACAGACAAACATAGTCAAATTGAACTTTAGACACTAATAGATTCAATTAAAATTTGGTTACCGGGGTGATGATGCACTCCAGTCCCTCTGGCGCCCACGTCTCGCGGAAGGCCGCGAGTGTGCCGGTGGACACCGCGTGCTCCATCTCCAGGGACACTCTGGCTCGGATGTAAGAGGCAGGCAGTCGGGCTGAATTACTCCCTCGATCGCCCTCTGCCTGGACCGGCCGATGGCTCCCTTGGCCATGCCCAGGAGCAGTCCTATGAGGAGGTCTTCCGACCTGCCCGCTCCCCTCCACACAGGGTGCCCAATGATCAGAAGTGTGGGACTGAAGTGCAACCAGAATTTGAGCAGCAGCACCTTCAAATATTGGAATAGGGGCTGCAACCTCGCACATTCACCAAAAACATGGAACAGGGACTCCTCTAGACCACAGAAATTGCAGGCGGCCTGGGAGCCCGTGACCCGACTTAAAAATGTATTGCATGGGACTGCTCCATGCAACGCCCTCCAGGCCAAGTCCCCAATAAATAGAGGGAGGACTCTCGCGTAGAGTGCACCCCCGCCTCCTCCGGACAACAAGATAATGTGCTATGGCATGTCCGGACACCAGACAAGGATGGCAACGTGGAGAGTGTGCAAGAGCAACCCGTACAGGGAACCCCTCCGCGCAGAACTGAAAAGCATGGAGGTGATTTCCCGGAGGAGGCTCAAGTTGTGAGGCGCCGGATCCCGAGGGAGGTTTCAGAGCTTGACGCAGATGAGGAATTCCGTCCGGACGGGGGTCAGTTGGGACGGGATCTCCCCACGTGCTTGAGCCTCCTCGACACACCGAACGGAGTCAGGGCACAGTGCTGTTTTTAGCGACTCGATGGCATTGGTTGCACGCCGGACGCCGGCCCAGGATAGGCGTCATGCCAACTCGTCTGCCGCCATCCAGCCCGCTCCCCTGCCATCGAGCAGGTCCCTGACCCTGGTCACCTCGCCAGTCACAACCTTCTCGTCTGCCTGGCACTTAAAACCACGGTTTATGATTTATGAGCAGCGGTTCTCGAAGGACAGCCGTCACAACAGACGGGGGAGAACTGCGTTTGGTGGGGACTCTGTTCCAGATCCTGATGAGTTCCTGGTAAAAGACAGGCAGCCCCCGCATGGCGGCCTTGACGCCCCCTAGGCTCACAAACAGGAGCTGCGTGTCATAATTGAGGCAATGCTGCTGAGGGAAGAAATACGTCGCCAGCGCACACCATCTAGAAGGGGGCTCGATGTACAAGTTTCTCTGCAGGGTCTGAAAATGAAACGTCGCATGCTGAGTGCTGACGCACACCAAAGCCTGACAGCCCCCCCTAAGCGGGAGACTCAAGACTGCAGCAGAGACCCAGTGCTTCCTGTTGTTCCAGAAGATGTCCACCAGCTTCTTCTGTATCTTGGCGACAAACGCAGGGGGAGGGGTTAAAGTGACCAACCGGTACCACAGCATAGCGGCCACCAGCTGGTTTATGACTTGCGTTCGACACCTGTAGGACAGCACTCGAAGCAGTCCTGTCCAGCGCCCTAGGCAAGCCTACAGCTCTTGCCAGTACGCCAGCCAGGCTTCCTCATCAGGGCTAAGGTAGAATCCCAGATAGAGGAGATGGGTCAACTCCCTCAAATACAACTATTTCAGTTGTATCAGTAATCAAGTGCCCTCCTGATTAAAGGGCGGGGCACACTCCAAAAACTTTTCAAGTGCCCCCTTGGTTTTTTTTGAGGGCACTAAAAACACAAATTATACAAGTCCCCCTGGCTAAAAGGTGGTGGGGCACTAAAACCGACAACTTAAACAAATTCAACTTTAAACATTAAGATCAAATTAAAATTTGGTTGCACTCCAGTCCCTCCGGCGCCCACCTCTCGTGGAAGACCATAAGCGTACCGGTGGACACCGCGTGCTCCATCTCCAGGGACACCCTGGCTCGGATGTAACCACGGAAGAGAGGCAGGCAGTTGGGCTGAATGACCCCCTCGACTGCCCGCTGCCTGGACCAGCTGATGGCCCCCTTGGCCGTGCCCAGGAGCAATTCTTCGAGGAGGCCTTCCGACCAGCCCGCTCCCCTCTGCACAAGGTGCCCAAAGATCAGGAGTGTGGGACTGGTGCAACCAGAATTTGAGGAGCAGCCCCTTCAAATAATGGAACAGGGGTTGCAACCTCACACATTCAATAAAAACGTGGAACACAAACTCCTCCAGACTGCAGAAATTACAGGTGGCCTGGGAGCCCGTGAACCGACCTAAAAACTTATTGCAAGGGACTGCTCCGTGCACCACCCTCCAGGCCAAGTCCCCAATAAATAGAGGGAGGACTCCCGCGTACAGTGCACTCCATTGGGGACCCCCGCCTCCTCTGGACAGCAAGCTGGTGTGCCAGGGCATGTCCGGACGGCAGGTGAGGATGGCAATGTGCAGAATGTGCAAGAGCAGCCCATACAGGAAACCCCTCTGCGCGGAACTGAAAGGCATGGAGGGAATTTCCCCGAGGAGGTTCAAGTTGTGAGGCGCTGGCTCCCAAGGGAGTTTTCGGGGCTTGGCACCGATGAGGAATTCCACCCGGATGGGGGTCAGTTCCGACAGGGTCTCCCCACGTGCTTGACCCTCCTTGACACACCTAATGGAGTCAGGGCCCAGAGCTGTTTTTAGTGACTCGATGGCATTGGCTGCGCGTTGGATGTCAGTCCAGGTTAGGCGCCGTGCCAGCACACCTGGTGCCATCCAGTGAGCTCGTCCACAATCGAGCAGGTCCCTGACCCTGGTCACCTCGCCAGCCACAGCCCTCTCATCCACCTGTCACCTAAAACTGGAGGTACGGATTCCTGAGCAGCGGCTCCCGAAGAACAGCCGCCACTCCAGACGGGGGAGAGCTGCACTTGGTGGCGACTCTGTTCCAAACCCTGATGAGTTTCTGGTAAAAGACAGGCAGCCCTCGCATGGTGGTCCTGATGCCCCCCAGGCTCACAAACAAGAGCTGCGTGTCATAATTGAGGCAATACTGCTGGCGGAAGAAATACGTCACCAGCATACACCATCTCGGAGGGAGCTCGACATAGAGGTATCTCTGCAGGGTCTGAAGGCAAGTCTTACACATTAGTAATATTTACATACATAACATCATTCCCCCCCCCCCCCGCCAAAGTCTTATATACAAGTTATTTACAAGTTGAGGTGAACTGGGGCTCTGCGTTCCTGGGTTGATTGCTTGAGTTGAAGTCCTGGGTGAGTTGGTTGGATCATTGCTGCACTGCGGTGTGGCTGGTCTGATCGGACTGTCGGGCATGGTGGGTTCATCCTCATAGAAAACATAGAAAATAGGTGCAGGAGTAGGCCATTCGGCCCTTCTAGCCTGCACCGCCATTCAATGAGTTCATGGCTGAACATTCAACTTCAGTACCCCATTCCTGCTTTCTCGCCATACCCCTTGATCCCCCTAGTAGTAAGGACCTCATCTAACTCCTTTTTGAATATAATCTCGGTCCTAAATGGCTTACCCCTTATCCTTAGACTGTGACCTCTGGTTCTGGACTTCCCCAACATTGGGAACATTCTTCCTGCATCTAACCTGTCTAACCCCGTCAGAATTTTAAATGTTTCTATGAGGTCCCCTCTCATTCTTCTGAACTCCAGTGAATACAAGCCCAGTTGATCCAGTCTTTCTTGATAGGTCAGTCCCGCCATCCCGAGAATCAGTCTGGTGAACCTTCGCTGCACTCCCTCAATAGCAAGAATGTCCTTCCTCAGGTTAGGAGACCAAAACTGTACACAATACTCCAGGTGTGGCCTCACCAATGCCCTGTACAACTGTAGCAACACCTCCCTGCCCCTGTACTCAAATCCCCTTGCTATGAAGGCCAACATGCCATTTGCTTTCTTAACTGCCTGCTGCACCTGCATGCCAACCTTCAATGACTGATGTACCATGACACCCAGGTCTCTTTGCACCTCTCCTTTTCCTAATCTGTCACCATTCAGATAATAGTCTGTCTCTCTGTTTTTACCACCAAAGTGGATAACCTCACATTTATCCACATTATACTTCATCTGCCATGCATTTGCCCACTCACCTAACCTATCCAAGTCGCTCTGCAGCCTCACAGCATCATCCTCGCAGCTCACACTGCCACCCAACTTAGTGTCATCCGCAAATTTGGAGATACTACATTTAATCCCCTCATCTAAATCATTAATGTACAGTGTAAACAGCTGGGGCCCCAGCACAGAACCTTGCGGTACCCCACTAGTCACTGCCTGCCATTCTGAAAAGTACCCATTTACTCCTACTCTTTGCTTCCTGTCTGACAACCAGTTCTCAATCCATGTCAGCACACTACCCCCAATCCCATGTGCTCTAACTTTGCACATCAATCTCTTGTGTGGGACCTTGTCGAACGCCTTCTGAAAGTCCAAATATACCACATCAACTGGTTCTCCCTTGTACACTCTACTGGAAACATCCTCAAAAAATTCCAGAAGATTTGTCAAGCATGATTTCCCTTTCACAAATCCATGCTGACTTGGACCTATCATGTCACCTCTTTCCAAATGCACTGCTATGACATCCTTAATAATTGATTCCATCATTTTACCCACTACCGATGTCAGGCTGACCGGTCTATAATTCCCTGTTTTCTCTCTCCCTCATTTTTTAAAAAGTGGGGTTACATTGGCTATCCTCCACTCTATAGGAACTGATCCAGAGTCAATGGAATGTTGGAAAATGACTGTCAATGCATCCACTATTTCCAAGGCCACCTCCTTAAGTACTCTGGGATGCAGTTCATCAGGCCCTGGGGATTTATCAGCCTTCAATCCCATCAATTTCCCCAACACAATTGTCTGGCTAATAAGGATTTCCCTCAGTTCCTCCTCCTTACTAGAGCCCCCGACCCCTTTTATAACCGGAAGATTGTTTGTGTCCTCCTTCGTGAATACCGAACCAAAGTACTTGTTCAATTGGTCCGCCATTTATTTGTTCCCCGTTATGACTTCCCCTGATTCTGACTGCAGGGGACCTACGTTTGTCTTTACTAACCTTTTTCTCTTTACATATCTATAGAAACTTTTGCAATCCGTCTTAATGTTCCCTGCAAGCTTCTTCTCGTACTCCATTTTCCCTGCCCTAATCAAACCCTTTGTCTTCCTCTGCTGAGTTCTAAATTTCTCCCAGTCCCCAGGTTCGCTGCTATTTCTGGCTAATTTGTATGCCACTTCCTTGGCTTTAATACTATCCCTGATTTCCCTTGATAGCCACGGTTGAGCCACCTTCCCTTTTTTATTTTTATGCCAGACAGGAATGTACAATTGTTGTAGTTCATCCATGCGGTCTCTAAATGTCTGCCATTGCCCATCCACAGTCAACCCCTTAAGTATCATTCGCCAATCCATCCCAGCCAATTCACGCCTCATACCTTCAAAGTTAGCCTTCTTGAAGTTCTGGACCATGGTCTCTGAATTAACTGTTTCATTCTCCATCCTAATGCAGAATTCCACCATATTATGGTCACTCTTCCCCAAGGGGCCTCGCACAACGAGATTGCTAATTAATCCTCTCTCATTACATAACACCCAGTCTAAGATGGCCTCCCCCCTAGTTGGTTCCTCAACATATTGGTCTAAAAAACCATCCCTTATGCACTCCAGGAAATCCTCCTCCACCGTATTGCTTCCAGTTTGGTTAGCCCAATCTATGTGCATATTAAAGTCACCCATTATAACTGCTGCATCTTTATTGCATGCACCCCTAATTTCCTGTTTGATGCCCTCCCGAACATCACTACTACTGTTTGGAGGTCTGTACACAACTCCCACTAACGTTTTTTGCCCTTTGGTGTTCTGCAGCTCTACCCATATAGATTCCACATCATCCAAGCTAATGTCCTTCCTAAATATTGCCTTAATCTCCTCCTTAACCAGCAATGCTACCCCACCTCTTTTTCCTTTTATTCTATCCTTCCTGAATGTTGAATACCCCTGGATGTTGAGTTCCCAGCCCTGATCATCCTGGAGCCATGTCTCCGTAATCCCAATCACATCATATTTGTTAACATCTACTTGCACAGTTAATTCATCCACCTTATTGCGGATACTCCTTGCATTAAGACACAAAGCGTTTAGGCTTGTTTTTTTAACACCCTTTGTCCTTTTAGAATTTTGCTGTACAATGGCCCTTTTTGTTCTTTACCTTGGGTTTCTCTGCCCTCCACTTTTCCTCATCTCCTTTCTGTCTTTTGCTTTTGCCTCCTTTTTGTTTCCCTCTATCTCCCTGCATTGGTTCCCATCCCCCTGCCATATTAGTTTAACTCCTCCCCAACAGCACTAGCAAACACTCCCCCGAGGACATTGGTTCCGATTCTGCCCAGGTGCAGACCGTCCGGATTGTACTGGTCCCACCTCCCCCAGAACCGGTTCCAATGCCCAGGAATTTGAATCCCTCCCTGCTGCACCATTGCTCAAGCCACGTATTCATCTGAGCTATCCTGCGATTCCTACTCTGACTAGCACGTGGCACTGGTAGCAATCCCGAGATTACTACTTTTGAGGTCCTACTTTTTAATTTAGCTCCTAGCTCTTTAAATTCATTTCGTAGGACCTCATCCCTTTTTTTTACCTATGTCGTTGGTTGACCGCGAGGTCGATTGCTGGTTGGGTGTGTGTGGGTGGATCAATGATGGTAATGTCCTCTTTAAACTGTTCTTGATTGTCAGTGAACCGCAGTTTGGTCTGATCCAAGTGCTTGCTGCACGTTTGTCCATTCAAAAGTTTGACAACAAACACTCTATTCCCCTCCTTGGCTAACACAGTGCCAGCAACCCATTTGGGACCATGACCATAATGAAGAACAAATACAGGGTCATTAACTTCAATGTTGCGTGATACAGCCGTGCGATCGTGGTACATAATATGCCGGTGATGCCGGGTTTCTACATGATCATTGAGATCTGGGTGGACTAAGGAGAGCCTGGTTTTGTGAGCTCTATTCATTAGCAATTCTGCCGGGGAACCCCGGTAAGCAAGCGAATGGGGTCGTGTGCGGTAGCTGAGCAGAATCAGAGATAGCCGGTCTGCAGAGAACCGTCCGTCACGCGTTTCAAGCTCTGCTTGATGGTTTGGACTGCCCATTCTGCTGAACCATTGGATGCGGGCTTAAACGGTGCAGACCTGACATGTTTAATGCCATTGCGGGTCATGAGCTCGTTGAATTCCGAGCTGCTGAAGCGTGGTCCATTGTCACTAACAAGGATGTCGGGCATGGGTGGCGAACATGACCCGGAGACTTTCAATGGTGGCAGTGGACGTACATAATGACATTATTGTACATTCAATCCATTTAGAGTAAGCGCCCACTGCTACAAGGAACGTCTTTCCTAGAAAAGGGCCAGCAAAATCTACGAGGAGCCTTGACCATGGTTTGAAGGGCCATGACCACAGACTCAGTGGGGCCTCCCTTGGTGAATTGCTCAACTGTGAGCAAATGTTGCCATGGTATATGCATGACTCCAATTCCATGTCAATGCTGGGCCACCAAACGTGCGACCTGGCGATAGCCTTCATCATGACTATACCTTGGTGGGTACTGTGAAGGTCACGGATAAACATTTCCCTGCCTTTTTTTTGGCAAAATGATACGATTCCCCCATAGGAGGCAGTCCGAATGGATGGACATTTCATCCTTGTGTCGGTGGAACGGCTTAATTTCGTCTTGCATTTCCCCTGGGAACCGCCGACCAGCTCCCATTGAGGACACAGCTTTTTATTAGTGATAGCACCGGGGAGTTCGAGGAGGAGGAGCGGGACGTCGAGGAGGCCTACAAAAGGCCCAGCGTCGTCGAGCAGCCAGCGGGTGCAGGGGCAGATGCAAAAAAGTTGAAAGAAATCGAAGGGTGACGTCACAGCCAAGGGGGTAATGGATTGGCTGGTGATTGGTGAGTAGTTTTTCTTTTTCTTTTCTTTATCAGTAGGTAACCTTTATCATTGTTGTTGCCAAATTAAGTTAAGCTAGGGTTGAAGTCATGGCAGGAGAGCTCGGACACGTGTCATGCTACTCCTGTGCTATGTGGGAACTCAGGGACGCTTCCAGTATCCCTGACGACTACATGTGCGGGAAGTGCATCCTACTGCAGCTCCTGACAGACCGCATTGTGGCACTGGAGCTGCAGGTGGATTCACTCTGGAGCATCCACGATGCTGAGGATGCCGTGAATAGCGCGTTTAGTGAGTCGGTCATACCGCAGGTAAAGGTTACACAGACAGATAGGGGATGGGTGACCAACAGGAAGAGCAGTGGAAGGAAGGTAGTGCAGGGGTCCCATTGCGGTCATCCCCCTCCGAAACAGATACACCATTTTGGGTACTGTTGGATAGGATGACTCATCAGGGGAGGGCTAAAAGGGGGATGGGGGGGGGGGGCAGCAAACTAAAACCGGCACAATAAACAAATTAAACTTTAGCTAGTTAAAATCAAATTAAAATTTGGTTGCCGGGGGTAATGATGCACTCCAGTCACTCTCCCACCTCTCGCGGAAGGCCACGAGCGTACCAGTGGACACCGCGTGCTCCATCTCCAAGGACACCCTGGCTCGGATGTAACCGCGGAAGAGAGTCAGGCAGTCGGGCTGAACGACCCCCTTGACCGCCTTGAGCGGCTGATGGCCCCCTTGGCCATGCCCAGGAGCAGTCCTACGAGAAGGCCTTCCGACCTGCCCGCTCCCCTATGCACAGGGTGCCCAAAGATCAGGAGTGTGGGACTGAAGTGCAACCAGAATTTGAGGAGCAACCCCTTCAAATAATGGAACAGGGGCTGCAACCTCACACATTCACTAAAAACATGGAACACGGACTCTTCCAGACCGCAGAAATTACAGGCAGCCTGGGAGCCCGTGAACCAACTTAAAAACTTATTGCACGGGACTGCTCCGTGCACCACCCTCCAGGCCAAGTCCCCAATAAATAGAGGGAGGACTTCTGCATAGAGTACAATCCATTGGGGACCCCTGCCTCCTCTGGACGGCAAGATGGTGCGCCATGGGGTGTCCGGACGGCAGACGAGTATGGCAAGGTGGAGGGTGTGCAAGAGCAGCCTGTACAGGAAACCCCTCTGCGCAGAACTGAAAGGCATGGAGGGGATTTCCCCGACGAGGCTCAAGTGGTGAGGCGCCGCCTCCGGAGGGAGGTTCCAGGGTTTGGCGCCGATGAGGAATTTCGTCCGGACGGGGGTCAGTTCGGACGGGATCTCCCCACGTGCTTGAGCTTCCTCGACACAACTAAAGGAGTCAGCGCCCTGCGCAGTTTTTAGTGATTCAATGGCATTGGTCACGCACCGGACGTCGACCTAGTTTAGGCGCCGTGCCAACACATCTGGCGCCATCCAGCCCGCTCCTCCTCCATCGAGTGAGTCCCTGACCCTGGTCACCTCGCCAGCCACAGCCCTCTCGCCTGCCTGCCACCTAAAACCGCGGTCGTGGAGGTACGGATTCTTGAGCAGCAGCTCCTGCAGGACAGCCGCCACTCGAGATGGGGGAGAGCTGCACTTGGTGGCGACTCGATTCCAAACCCTGATGAGTTCCTGGTAAACGACAGGCAGCCCCTGCATGGCGGTCCTGATGCCCCCCAGGCTCACCAACAGGAGCTGCGTGTCATAATTGAGGCTGTACTGCTGGCGGAAGAAATACGTCGCCAGCGCACGCCACCTAGGAGGGGGATCGATGTAAAGGTATCACTGCAGGGTCTGAAGATGGAAAGTCGAAAGCTGGGTGCCTGACGCCCTCCCTAAGCGGGAGACTCAAGACTGCAGCAGAGATACAGTGCTTCCTGTTGTTCCAGAAGAAATCCACCAGCTCCTTCTGTATCTTGGCAACAAACACAGGGGGAAGGGGTCAAAGTGACCAGCCAGTACCGCAGCATAGCGGCCACCAGCTGATTTATGACTAGCGCTCAACCCCTGTAGGACAGCACTCGTTGCATTCCTGTCTTGCGCCCTAGGCGAGCGGCGACCTTGACCTCCAGCTCTTGCCAGTTCGCAGGTCAGGCTTCCTTATCAGGGCTAAGGTAGACTCCCAGATAGAGGATATTGTGTTCCTAACACAGATGAGACTGCACACAGGGAGGTTAAAGTAACAGTGACCTCAGTCTTTAATAAGATACTCCAGAGTGAGGAACAGGCCTTCGGGGCCGGCTTATATACAGTGCTCCCAAAGGATGCTGGGATCCTTTGGGACTTCAGGGGATGCGCTCCCTGGTGGCGGAACATGGGAGTGCATGCTTTACAGATACACAACATCACTCCCCGTCAAAGTCAAAGTGAAAACTATTTACAAGGTGAGGCGGTCGGGAGCCTTTCTTTCCCTGGTGGACCGCCTCGGTACAAATGTCTATTCTGGTGTGTTGGCTGTGCCCTCGCTGGGCTGGCGTGTTGTTGGCCCTGCAGGGCTGCTGGGTGAGCCTGGCCTTGCTGTGCTGTTGGATGTGAGGGGTTCGATTTCCTGGTCCAGCGTGGTGTCGTTGATCCTTTGGGTGGGTGTTGTGGGCTCGAAAAAGGTGGTGTCTGCTTTGGTTGTTCAGGGCAGTCTGTGAACTGCAGCCTCATTTGGTCCAGGTGCTATCTGCAAATTTGTCCATTGTCTAGTTTGACTACAAACACCCTACTCCCCTCTTTAGCTATCACCGTGCCCGCGATCCACTTGGGACCATGTCCATAGTTTAGTACATACACAGGGTCATTCAGATCAATTTCCTGTGACAGTGGTGCGACCATCGTTTATATTTTGTTGCTGTTGCCTGCTCTCTATTTGATCATGCAGGTTTGCGTGAACCAGCGAGAGTCTGGTTTTGAGTGTCATTTTCATGAGTAGCTCAGCCGGGCGCATCCCTGTGAGCGAGTGGGGTCTTGTGCGGTAGCTGAGCAATACTCGGGACAGGCGGGTTTGGAGTGAGCCTTCTGTGACTCGTTTAAGGCTCTGTTTGATGGTTTGTACTGCCCGCTCTGCCTGCCCGTTGGAGGCTGGTTTAAACGGGGCCGAGGTGACACGTTTGATCCCATTGCGGGTCATGAATTCTTTAAATTCGGCACTGGTGAAACATAGTCCGTTGTAACTGACCAGTATGTCAGGCAGGCCGTGGGTGGCAAACATGGCCCTCAGGCTTTCAATGGTGGCGGTGGCGGTGCTTCACGACATTATTTCACATTCAATTCATTTTGAAAAAGCATCCACCACCACCACCAGGAACATTTTACTGACAAAAGGGGCCTGCGTAGTCGACATGGATCCTCGAGCATGGTCTGGAGGGCCAGGACCACAAACTTAGTGGTGCCTCTCTGGGCGTGTTGCTCAACTGAGCACACACGCTGCACGGCCATACACAGGACTCTAATTCAGAGTCGATACCGGGCCACCACACGTGGGATCTGGCTATCACTTTCATCATTACTATACCCGGGTGTGTGCTGTGAAGATCCGAGATGAACGTCTCCCTGCCCTTTTTGGGTAGAAGTATGCGGTTACTCCACAACAGGCAGTCTGCCTGAATGGACAGCTCGTCCTTTCGCCACTGGAATGGCTTGATTCGCTCTTGCATTTCAACGGGGATACTGACCCAGCTCCTATGCAGTACACAGTTTTTTACTCGGGACAGCAGAGGATCTTGGCTGGTCCAAGTCCTAATCTGTGGGCCATGACAGGTGATTTATCATTTTCAAACACTTCCATGACCATCAACAAGTCTGCGGGCTGCGCCACCATCAACAAGTTTGCAGGCTGCGCCATTTCCACCCCCGTAATGGCAATTGGTAGCAGACTGAGAGCATCCGCACAGTTCTCAGTGCCTGGCATGTGGCGGATGATATAGTTATAAGCTGAAACCACGAGTGCCCACCTTTGTATGCAGGCTGAGACATTAGTGTTTATTCCCTTGTTTTCAGCGAACAGGGATATGAGGGGCTTCTGATCAGTTTCTGGCTCAAATTTGAGGCCAAACAGGTACTGATGCATTTTCTTTACCCCAAACACACACGCTAATGCCTCTTTCTCAATCGTGCTGTAGGCCCTCTCGGCCTTAGACAAGCTCCTGGAGGCAGAGGCGGCAGGTTGCAACTTCCCCGCAACGTTAGCTTGTTGTAATGCACACCCGACTCCGTACGACGATGCATCACATGCTCGCACAAGTCTTTTGCACGGGTTATACGATACAAGCAGCTTGTTGGAGCATAAAATGTTTCTGGCTTTCTCAAAAGCAATTACTTGTTTTTTTTCTCCATACCCAGTTCTCACCTTTATGCAATAACACATGTAGGGGCTCTAAGAGGGTGCTTAACCCCGGTAGGAAGTTACAAAAATCGTTGAGGAGTCTCAGGAACGACCGCAGCTCCGTGACATTCTGTGGCCTGGGTGTGTTCCTGATAGCCTCTGTCTTGGCATCTGTGGGCCAAATGCCGTCCGCCGCGATCTTTCTCCCCAAAAACTCCACTTCTGTTGCCATGAAGACGTATTTCAACCTCTTCAGCCACAGCCCTACGCGATCCAGTCGCTAGAGGACCTCCTCCAGGTTTTGTAGGTGCTCGACGGTGTCCCGACCCGTGACCAATATGTCGTCCTGAAAAACCACCATGTGTAGTACTGACTTGAGTAGGCTCTCCATGTTTCTCTGGAAGATCGCTGCAGCCGACCGAATTCCAAACGGGCATCTGTTGTAGATGAACAGTCCCTTGTGTGTGTTGATGCAGGTGAGGCCTTTCGAAGACTCCTTCATCATGTAGGCTGAAGCCAGGTCGAGCCTGCCAGCGTCACAAATAGGTCGTCTGCCTTAGGTAGCGGGTATTGGCCCTCTAGCGAGAAACGATTAATAGTTACTTTATAATCGCCGCAAATCCTGACCGTGCCATCACTTTTGAGTACTGGAACAATTGGGCTGACCCACTTGCTGAATTCCACTGGGGAGATGATGCCCTCGCATTGCAGCCTGTCCAGCTCGATTTCCACTCTCTCCCTCTTCATGTGAGGTACCGCTCGCACCTTGTGGTGAATGGGTCGTGCCTCTAGGACCAAGTGAATCCACACCTTTGCCCAGAAAAGTTTCCAATGCCTGGCTCAAAAAGGGAAGGAAATTTGTTAAGAACCTGGGTACATGAAGCCTCATCAACATGTGATAGCGCTCGGATGTCATCCCAGTTCCAGCGGATTTTGCCCAACCAGCTCCTTCCAAGCAGTGTGGGGCCATTGCCCGGGACAATCCAGAGAGGCAGTTCATGCACCATGCCCTCATAGGTGACCTTGACCATGGTGCTGCCCAGGACAGTGATAAGCTCTTTGGTGGAAGTTCTCAGTTTCGTGTGGATTGCGCTCAGGGCTGGTCTGAGTGCCTTGTTGCACCACAGTCTCTCAAACATCTTTTTACTCATGATAGATTGGATTAAATCAAGTGCCCCCTGAATAAAGGGGGGCACATTCCAAACAGTTTCTAAGTGCCCTTTTTTGGTTTTTGGTTTTTTTTTTCTGGGGTATTTTTGTTACGGCAGTATAAACACAAATTATACAAGTGCCCCCTGGCTAAAAGGGGGCAGGAGACTAAAACCGGCAATTAAACAAATTAAACTTTAAAACATATAAAATCAAATCAAAATTTGGTTGCCGGTGGTGATGTTGCACTCCAGTCCGTCCGGCGCTCACGTCTCGCGGAAGGCCGCGAGCGTACCGGTGGACACCACGTGCTCCATCTCCAGGGATACCCTGGCTCGAATGTAACCTCGAAAGAGAGGCAGGAAGTTGGGCTGAATGACCCCCTCGACTGCCCGCTGCCTGGACCGGCTGATGGCGCCATTGGCCATGCCCAGGAGCAGTCCTATGAGAAGGCCCTCGGACCTACCCTCTCCCCTCCGCACAGGTTGCCCAAAGATCAGGAGTGTGAGACTGAAGTCCAACCAGAATTTGAGGAGCAACTCTTTTAAATAATGTAATAGGGGCTGCAACCTCGCACATTCCATAAAAACGTGGAACACGGACTCCTCCAGACCGCAGAAATTACAGGTGGCCTGGGAGCCCGTGAACCGATTTAAAAATTTATTGCACGGGACTGCTCCGTACACCACCCTCCAGGCCAAGTCCCCAATAAATAGTAGGAGGACTCCCGTGTAGAGTGCACTCCATCGAGGACCCCCGCCTCCTCCAGACGGCAAGATGGTGCGCCATGGCGTGTCCGGACGGCAGACGAGGATGGCGAGGTTGAGAGTGTGCAGGAGCAGCCCGGAGAGGAAACCCCTCTGCGTAGAACTGTAAGGAAGGGAGGGGATTTCCCCAAGGGGCTCAAGTTGGGAGGCACCGGCTCCTGACGGAGGTTCCGGGGCTTGGCGCCGATGAGTACTTCTGTCCGGACGGGGGTCAGTTTGGACGGGATCTTCCCACTTGCTTGAGCCTCCTCGACACACCTAACGGAGTCAGAGCCCAGCGCTGCTTTTAGCGACTCGATGGCATTGGCTGCGCGCCGGATGTCGGCCCAGTTTAGGCGTCGTGCCAGCACATCTGGTGCCATCGAGCCCGCTCCTCCGCCATCGAGCAGGTCCCTGACCCTGGTCATCTTGCCAGCCACAGCCCTCTCGTCCGCCCGCCACCTAAAGTCCACCAGCTTCTTCTGCATCTTGCCGACAAATACTGGGGGAGGGGTCTAAGCGACCAGTCAATACCACAGCATAGCAGCCACCAGCTGGTTTATGACTAGTGCTCGACCCCTATAGGACAGCACTCGGAGCAGTCCTGTCCAGCGCCCTAGGTGAGCGGCGACCTTGGCCTCCAGCTCTTGCCAGCTCGCCGGCCAGGCTTCCTCATCAGGGCTAAGGTAGACTCCCAGATAGCGGAGATGGGTCGTCTCCCTCAAATACAGCACTGGTGAAAATGACCAGGTGCAGCTTGATATAACCTCCCCTTTTAGAGCTGGAATGAGCCAGTGTCAAGGATTGAAGAATGATTACTGAATAGAAGTCACCTGAAATTGGGTAATGCTCTGCTATTAATATCCCTGCAGCAACCCCGCTGAGTTCATTAGTGATTCATTTACTGTCCCCTTCCTTCCTAGTGCTCTAATCCCAATTTAGAAGAAATCATGAATCATTTGCGCCTGGCGCTAACATTTCAACATTTTAAAAGTTAATGCCCCAAATGGGGCACTATCAAATTTCTCCACTATATTTTGTTCACTTTAACAATTATGGAAATCTATGTCAGTGAACATTCCAATACTAAGTGAATGCATGAGAATTTCCCTTTTAGGCATCAATATTCAGTGAAACTGCACATCAGCTGCAATTTTCTGTGGGGAAAGGATTAAATAAATAGCTGTGATACAGCAATAGCACAGTTATCACCAGTTCAAAGCTTCTTTAGCAGTAAAGTTTTTGCCAACAAATAATCTATTAATTAAGGATGTGCATGAGTTCTCTGCCCCCTCCTGAACACATCACTACCATCATGGGAATCTGCAATTACAGTTTGATCTATTCAATTACAAACTTTTACAATAAACTCTGGGAGTGATTTTGATTTTTGGTGATAGTGCAAAATGGCCGAGGTCGAATCAGCTGCCCATTATACATCTCTCCCGATTTTAATTTATTTTCAAGCCATTGATTAAAGCCACCTGGGCGTGATTTGATAGTGCCTGTTTTACACTCACCCAAAGTCAAAATTACTCCACTCAATTTACCCCTTCCAATTTTCTTTTGTCCTGAAGGCACTGATTCATACTAAAGTACAATAGTTCGGGAACTGAGCACCATCAGTAACACATTGACATGTTCATTCATTCATTATCACAATTCCTCTGAGAATTGAACCATCCAGCTTATAGCAGAGCCTCGATAACATCGAGGCAGGTAACACGCACATCATATAATTTCCAGGCGGTGACCATCTTGAACAAGATAAAGCCCAGCTATCTCCCTCAATGGCACAACCGTCTCTGAGCCCCCTCTCCCTCTATCAAGATCTTGGGGGTTCGGGATCACCATTGACCAAAAACTTAACTCGACCAACCATATCAACATCATGGCTACATAATGAGGACAGTGACTGGATACTTTGCGATGAGTGGCTCACTTTCTGACCCTCAAAGCCTCTCCACCATCTACAAGACTATGCTCAGGAGTGTGAGTCACCACTTGCTTGAATGGGTGCAGTGACAAAGACACTCAAGCAGCTTGAGACCATGTGGGGCAGAGCAATTGACTGAGCAGTCCCCCACCACTGGACTCAATATGCACCCGCTAAATCACTGGTGAACTGTGGCTGCAGTCAGTAGGACCTTGGGATGCAGTGCAGCAACTCACCAAACTTACTTCGACAGTACTTCCCTCCTCTGTGACCTCTATCACCAAAAGGGACAAGACCAATAATGTCATGTGATCTACAAGTCATATACCATTTGAACATGGACATATATCACCATTCCTTCATCGTCAGCAGCTCAAAATCCTGGAATTCCATACCTAACACCATCATCAAGACAAAATCTACAGCAGTTCCAGGAGAAGGCCCACCTAGAACTTATCAGGGTAACTAGGGAAGGGCAATAAATTAAATCGAAACAGTTTCAGCTAAATCATTTTAAGATTTTTTTTTAAAGCATGCATAAGAACATAAGTACATAAGAACATATAAGTATTAGGAACAGGAGTAGGCCATCTAGCCCCTCGAGCCTGCTCCGCCATTCAACAAGATCATGGCTGATCTGGCCATGGACTCAACTCCACTTACCCGCCCGCTCCCCATAACCCTTAATTCCCTTATTGGTTAAAAATCTATCTATCTGTGTTTTGAATAAATTCAATGAGCTAGCCTCAACTGCTTCCTTGGGCAGAGAATTCCACAGATTCAGAACCCTCTGGGAGAAGAAATTCCTTCTCAACTCGGTTTTAAATTGGCTCCCCCGTATTTTGAGGCTGTGCCCCCTAGTTCTAGTCTCCCCGACCAGTGGAAACAACCTCTCTGCCTCTATCTTGTCTATCCCTTTCATTATTTTAAATGTTTCTACAAGATCACCCCTCATCCTTCTGAACTCCAACGAGTAAAGACCCAGTCTACTCAATCTATTACCATAAGGTAACCCATTCATCTCCGGAATCAGCCTAGTGAATCGTCTCTGTACCCCCTCCAAAGCTAGTATATCCTTCCTTAAGTAAGGTGACCAAAACTGCAAGCAGGACTCTAGGTGCGGCCTCACCAATACCCTGTACAGTTGCAGCAGGACCTCCATGCTTTTGTACTCCATCCCTCTTGCAATGAAGGCCAACATTCCATTCGCCTTCCTGATTATCTGCTGCACCTGCAAACTATCCTTCTGTCATTCATGCACAAGGACCAATGGTAGAGCAGTAGAGGCGTGTCCTGCTCAGTAGGAGCTGTGAGCTGTGAGAGGAGCTGCTATCAACTTGAGCTCCTGCCTGTAGAGCCCTGAGACCAGCCAGGAAGAGAAGGAAGGAAGGGGCTTCACCTACAACTTTATCCAGAGGGAGAGGAGGAAAAAGCAGAAAACTCTTTTAACATCTTTTACCATTTCTGCAAAGAGTTGGAGAGAGGGGGAAAAACCACAACAACATCCAGTGTGGAAGGAGGGAGACTCAACTACTCTACAGGTGGGTGTGGGTGTGGGTGCATTTCCCAAAAAAGACTTTGTTATATCGGTGGGGGGAGGAAAGAAGACCACTGAGGGCCGGAACATCGCGGGGGGTGTGTGTGTGTGTGGTAGTGTGTGTGGGGGCCTTGCTTACAACTAGGCCCCCCCCCACAATTGGAACCCCCCCCACCCCCCACATTTGCCTAGCCTGGGATAGCTGGAGCTACCAGGCTGAAGATTGTTGTTTTTCTTAAACACCCAATTAAAGATCGTTAGGAGTGCCTGGTGGCTCCAGCTACCCC
Organism: Pristiophorus japonicus; assembly: GCF_044704955.1. Lineage (NCBI taxonomy): Eukaryota > Metazoa > Chordata > Chondrichthyes > Pristiophoridae > Pristiophorus > Pristiophorus japonicus. The sequence goes on along the minus strand of NC_091977.1, from coordinate 383,337,720 downwards.
AGGTGAAGACATCTTCTCCCCCCACCTGAAGACCACCCCAAAGACTTTTGTGTTTTGCCATCTGGGGAGTGCACCCACCCACAGCTGCGAGGGGAGACCTGCCCTCGCAGTCCCCCCCCCCCTTCCCACCCCCCCTCTCTCTTTCTCTGCTACTCTGTTTCTCCCCTCTCTCTCTGAGGCCTCTTCCTTCCAAATTTACAAAAAAAAAACAAAAAAACAAAACCAATTAAGACAACTGAGCAGAGGGAGCAAGGCCCCTCCCCAATTGCCAACTAGGGGAGAGGTACCTCATTAAGGGCTCCTCTGCTCAGTCAATCTACAAGAGGCCTAATAAAGACCATTAAGGCCTGTGACTTTGGGGTGGGTGTAGCCCTTAAAGGGACCCCGTGATGGCGACCCCATCCACGCCGGTGGCAGGGCCAGCAAGGTCGTATGCGCAGGCGGTGTCCACATCCACGGCACCTCCTGCGCCAGCCGCTGCCCTGCCACCTTTCAGACTAATAACAAAAAAACACGGGGTCAAGAGCTACACTCACCCCACAATGAGCATCGAGGAGTGCGTGCGGGCGATGGCTGGGGTAGTCGGCCCCTCGGCCATTGTCGCAGCCTCCAAGATGTCTGGGAAGGCCGTGTTCTTCCTGGGGTCGGAGCGGGCGGTGTCCCTGGCCCTTGAAAAGGGGCTCACGGTGGGCGGGACGTTCCTGCCGGTGGACCCTCTCGAGGCCACCGCGCAGAGGGTCATCATTTCAAACGTCCCGCCCTTTGTTCCCGCTGAGCTCCTCCTCCCTCACCTACACCAACTGGGGGAGGTAAGGTCGGGGATCAACCCCATACCGCTCGGCCTCAGGGAGAACAGCCTGCGCCACGTGTTCTCCTTCCGCCGCCAGCTCTTTGTCCGGCTGGCGCGGGAGGAGACGACGGAGGGGAACTTTAATGTGGTGCACGAGGGGACTGCCTACCGCGTCTTCTGGACGTCGGACGGCGTGCGGTGCCATGCCTGTAGGGAGGTGGGGCATGTTCGTAAGAACTGCCCCGCCTCCAAGGCCGCCAAACCACCGAAGGCGGCCAAGGCTGGCACCGCCGCCACCCCTCCCCCTAGTTGCGTCCGCGTGCCGGGAGCCATGGGTGCGCGGGCATCGTCGGAGGCCTTTGTTTTCAGGGCCTCCGGCGGGGGGGAGGGAGAGCGTTCGACCGGAAAGAAGGCGCGGAAGAAGGCGAAACATCTCGAGGCGGGTCCCCTCGGTGCGCCGGAAAGTCTGACCACCGCGCTCAGCCCAACCCAGTCACCGGCGAGCGCGGGGTGCCCCGAGCCCGTGCCCGGGCCCTTGAATACCACCACAGAGGGGCCCAGGCGCGGGCAAGAAAAGGAAAAGGGGGGGGCGGAGCGGGAGGCCTCGGCAGACATGGAGGTCTCCCTGACTCCGCGCGCCCCCAGGAACAAAAAGAGGCACCGCCCCAATGAGGCGGAGGGGGAACAACATCCCTCCGCGGAGGAGGCGGTGCCCGCCGCGTGTCCCGCGTCCCCCACCAGCGCCCCCAAATTGCGCTGCAGGCGCGAGGAGTCTTTCCCCGGGGAGGGTGAGACAGTTGAGGCTGCCCAGCCTCTGCCTCCCGGGGATGGAGTGGAAGATCTGCCTGTCGTGGGGGGCGTGGGGACCGCGGAGGAATGCGTAGCCGCCGGGCCGGGCGTCCCGGGGACTGAGGCGGGCGAGGCCGAAAAGGCCGAACCTGAGCCCGCCCAGCTATTACCCAACTTCCCCCGGGATTTGCTCGACCCGGCAGAGAATGAAACAAATAATTATGACACTGTAGATGCTGGGCCGGGGGGTGGCAGCGGGGAGGGGGAGGAACACCCACCCTCGCCCCTTACTTTGGAGCTGGAGCACTTGGAGGGCCTGGGGATTTCCTATGGCCGGGTCTCTCCTTGTTCTCCGGTTCCTGGGGCGGAGGGGGAACCCCTTCCGCTGTCATTTCCCGACCCAGCACCATTTTTAAAAGAGCCCAGTGGGGACTCCTCTGCCGACGATCCTGGGGGTGGGATCGGGGCAGTGCCAGGGCCGGTTGGAGCGGCCGGTTCATTTGCCGTACCTTGTGCGGTCGATGGGCCGGCTGCTGGCGGCCACCTCCCGGAGGAGGACGGGGACTCGGTGGGGGACGCGGGTGAAGACCTAGAGACCACCGCCAGTGAGGCGGTGGATCTGCTCGCGGCCGCCGCTGAGGCCCTCCTCGTTCCTGCAAAGGAACTCCGGGACTTTTTGGCCCAGAGCCGGGGTCGCCGCGACCAAGCCCGACTGGCCCTGGAAAAATGGTCCGAGCCGGAGCTGATCAAGGGGTCCGTCCGCGCCGCCGTTAAAACCTTGGCCGCGGGCGGGCCCTTGACAAAGGAGCAGCACCTTGAGCTGCGCGAGCTCGAGGGACTCCTCGCTGGGCTGCGGAGGGAGCGGAGTTCAACAAAAGACTCCGCTCCCTCCCCCACAATAGGTTAAGGTAGAGGTTGCACTATGCTTTTGCCATGAAGATAACCATAGCCAGCCTCAACATCAACGGCGGCAGAGGGGCACGCCGTAGATTTGACAATTTTTCGCTCCTGCGGGAGGGGAAATATGCGGTGTGCTTCCTGCAAGAAACCCACACCGTTCCGGGAGACGAAGCCACGTGGCTCCTGGAATGGCAAGGAGAGGTCCGCATGAGCCACCTCACCGCCATTTCTAGTGGGGTGGCCATCTTGCTGGGCCCGCATTTTCAGCCGGAGATCTTGAGGGTCGAGGAGCCCGTGCCAGGCCGCTTGCTGCACGTAACGGTTCGCCTGGGGGACGTGCCGCTCCATCTCGTGAACGTGTACGCCCCTCATCCCGGCCCGCAGCAAACGCGCTTCTTTGAAGAGGTGTCCGCTCTTCTTGGCTCCGTCGACGTCGGCGACTGCATTGTCCTCGGGGGGGATTTTAACTGCACCCTCGAGGCGAGGGACCGCTCCGGTGCCCCGCAGTGCATGACGGCGATGGAGAAGTTGAGGGACCTGGTCGGGTCCTTCGACTTGGTGGACGTCTGGCGAAATCTCCACCCCGACTCCAGCGCCTTTACTTGGGTGAGGCCTGGAGTTGGATGGTCTAGAGTCGACCGCCTTTACGTGTCTCGGGCGTACGTTTCCTGCGTCCCGGCGGCCTCCATGCGGCCGGTGCCGTGTTCGGACCACCACCTGGTGTGGGCGGAGCTCGCTTCGCTCCGCGCGAGGACGGGGTCCGCGTACTGGCACTTTAACAACCGGCTGCTGGAGGACGTGCGGTTCCAGGACTCGTTCCGTCGATTCTGGTCCGACTGGAGAAGGAAGCAGGGGGGCTTCCCCTCCTTGAGGCTATGGTGGGACGTGGGCAAGGCTCACGTCCGCGTCTTCTGTCAAGAGTACGCGAGGGGGTCGACCAAGAGGCGGGCGGCCAGAGTCGGGCGCCTAGAAAAAGAGGTGCTCGACCTGGAAGCCCGTCTCGGTCAAGTCGTCCAGGACCCGGCCCTGCGGACGGTGTACGAAGCGAAGAAGGCCGCGCTGAAGGACCTGCAGCTCGTCGGGTCCCGAGGCGCGTTCGTGAGGTCGCGGATCCGGTTCCTGCGGGATCTGGACCGCGGCTCCCCCTTCTTCTACTCGCTGGAAAAAAGGCAGAGTGTCCGTAAGCAGCTCTTGACGCTGCTGGCCGACGACGGCTCTCTCGTCTCGGATCCGGAGGGCGTCAACAACAGGGTCCGTGAATATTACGGGGCTCTGTTCTCTCCGGATCCGTCCAGCGAGGAAGCGCGTAGAGTTTTGTGGGAGGACCTGCCGAAGGTCAGCCCGGAGGGCGCCGAAAATCTGGAAGCTCCGCTAAGCCTGGCGGAGCTGACCGGTGCCCTCGCCCGGCTCTCGAGGGGAAAATCCCCGGGGCTGGACGGGCTGACCGTGGAGTTCCACAGGGCGTTCTGGGACGTCCTGGGGAGCGACTACGCGCGGGTCCTGGGGGAAAGTCTGGCGACCGGGGAGATGCCCCTCTCTTGGCGCAGGGCAGTCATCGTCCTGCTGCCTAAGAAGGGCGATCTCCGCCTCCTTAAGAACTGGCGCCCGGTCTCCCTCCTCAGCACGGACTACAAAATCTTCGCCAGGGCGATGTCTGCTCGCCTTGGTGCCGTGCTGGACCACATGATCCACCCCGACCAGTCCTACACGGTCCCGGGCCGGACAATCCACGACAACATCCATCTGGTCCGGGACCTCATCCATTGCTCCCAGGAGGCTGGTCTGTCGGTCGCCTTCCTATCCCTCGACCAAGAGAAGGCGTTCGACAGGGTGGATCACGACTATCTGCTCGGAACTCTGCGCGCTTTCGGGTTCGGGACGCATTTCGTCGCCCGGATCCGACTTTTGTACGCCGCCGCGGAGTGTCTGATTAAGGTTAACGGGTCCTTGACGGCGCCCCTTCGCTTTAGGAGAGGGGTGCGCCAGGGATGCCCCATGTCCGGCCAGTTATACGCTGTTTGCGTGGAGCCTTTCCTGCGCCTCTTGCGGACGAGGTTGACGGGACTGGCTCTGCAAGGGCCGGGCGTGGAGGTCGTCCTCTCGGCTTACGCCGATGACGTGCTCCTCGCGGTAGAGGATCCCGCTGACCTGCGGAGGATGCGTGAGTGCCAGGAGATTTACTCGGCCGCGTCCTCCGCCAGGATCAACTGGGAGAAATGTTCCGGACTCCTGGTGGGTCAGTGGCGGGTGGACTCCCTGCCGGAGGAGCTCAGGCCTTTTGCCTGGAGCACGACCCATCTCCTCTATCTGGGAGTCTACCTTAGCCCCGACGAGGAAGCCTGGCCGGCGAACTGGCAGGAGCTGGAGGCCAAGGTCACCGCTCGCCTAGGGCGCTGGACAGGACTGCTCCGAGTGCTGTCCTACAGGGGTCGAGCGCTAGTCATAAACCAGCTGGTGGCCGCAATGCTGTGGTACCGGCTGGTCACTTTGACCCCTCCCCCTGCGTTTGTCGCCAAGATACAGAAGAAGCTGGTGGACTTCTTCTGGAACAACAGGAAGCACTGGGTCTCTGTCGCGGTCTTGAGTCTCCCGCTTGAGGAGGGCGGTCAGTCGTTGGTGTGCGTCAGCGCCCAGCTCGCGACTTTCCGTCTTCAGACCCTGCAGAGATACCTTTACGTCGAGCCCCCTCCTAGGTGGTGTGCTCTGGCGAGGTATTTCTTCCGCCAGCAGCTCGACCTCAATTATGACACGCAGCTCCTGTTTGTGAACTTGGGGGGTGCCAGGACCGCCCTCCGGGAGCTGCCTGTCTTTTACAGGGAACTCATCAGGGTCTGGAACAAAGTCTCCACCAAGCGCAGCTCTCCACCGGCTGGAGTGGCGGCCGTCCTGCAGGAGCCGCTGCTCGGGAATCCGTACCTCCACGGCCGAGGTTTTATGTGGCGGTCGGAAGAGAGGGCTGTGGCTGGTGAGGTGACCAGGGTCAGGGACCTGCTCGATGGCGGAGGAGCGGGCTGGATGGCGCCAGTCACGCTGGCGCGGCGCCTAAATTCTGCCAACGTCCGCCGCGCGGCCGATGCCATCGAGTCGCTAAAAACAGCTCTGGGCCCTGACTCCGTTAGGTGTATCGAGGAGGCTCAAGCACGTGGGGAGATCCCGTCCGAACTGACCCCCGTCCGGACGGAATTCCTCATCGGCGCCAAACCCCGGAACCTCCCTCGGGGGCCGGCGCCTCACAACTTGAGCCGCCTCGGGGAAATCCCCTCCGTGCCTTTCAGTTCCGCGCGGAGGGGTTTCCTGTACGGGCTGCTCCTGCACACCCTCAACTTTGCCATCCTCGCCGGCCGTCCGGACACGCCATGGCGTACCATCTTGCCGTCCGGAGGAGGCGGGGGTCCCCGATGGAGGGCACTCTACGCAGGGGTCCTCCCACTATTCATCGGGGACTTGGCCTGGAGGGTGGTGCACGGAGCAGTGCCGTGCAATAAATTTTTAAGCCGGTTCACGGACTCCCAGGCCGCCTGCAATTTCTGCGGTCTGGAGGAGTCCGTGTTCCATGTTTTTATTGAATGCACGAGGTTGCAGCCCCTGTTCCACTATTTGAAGGGGCTGCTCCTGAAATTCTGGCTGCACTTCAGTCCCACTCTCCTGATCTTTGGGCACCCTGTGCGGAGGGGAGCGGGTAGGTCCGAAGGCCTCCTCGTAGGACTGCTCCTGGGCACGGCCAAGGGTGCCATCAGCCGGTCCAGGCAGCGGGCGGTCGAGGGGGTCGTTCAACCTGACTGCCTGCCTCTCTTCCGCTCTTACATCCGGTCCAGGGTGTCCTTGGAGATGGAGCACGCGGTGTCCACCGGTACGCTCGCGGCCTTCCGCGAGAGGTGGGCACCGGAGGGACTGGAGTGCATCATCACGCCCGGCAACCAAATTTTAATTTGATTTTACGTTTTAAAGTTAATTTGTTTTAATTGCCGGTGCTTTTAGTGTCCCCTTCCCTTTTATAGGGGGCACTGGGGAAAAATTGTGATTTTAGTGCCCAAAAAAAAAAAACAAAAAAAAAAAGAAAAAACACAAAAAAAACACAAAAAAGGGGGAAAAAAAAAAAAATGGGCCTTGTAAATGTCTGGAGTGTCACCCAGGTCGGGTGGCACCGTTTAATGTTTTATGTTTTCACAGATAAACTCAAAAGAGTTTCATGCACAAGGACCAATGGTAGAGCAGTAGAGGCGTGTCCTGCTCAGTAGGAGCTGTGAGCTGTGAGAGGAGCTGCTATCAACTTGAGCTCCTGCCTGGAGAGCCCTGAGACCAGCCAGGAAGAGAAGGAAGGAAGGGGCTTCACTACAACTTCTACCCAGAGGGAGAGGAGGAGAAAAGAAAACTTTACAACATCTTTATCATTTCTGCAAGGAGTTGGAGAGAGGGGGAAAAGACAAACAACATCCAGTGTGGAAGGAGGGAGACTCAACATTTCTACAGGTGGGTGTGGGTGCATTTCCCCAAACAGACTTTGTTGTATCGGTGGGGGGAGGAAAGAAGACCACTGAGGGCCGGAACATCGCGGGGGGTGTGTGTGTGTGTGGTAGTGTGTGTGGGGGCCTTGCTTACAACTAGGCCCCCCCCACAATTGGAACCCCCCCCACCCCCCCCCATTTGCCTAGCCTGGGATAGCTGGAGCTACCAGGCTGAAGATTGTTTGTTTTTCTTAAACACCCAATTAAAGATCGTTAGGAGTGCCTGGTGGCTCCAGCTACCCCAGGTGAAGACATCTTCTCCCCCCACCTGAAGACCACCCCAAAGACTTTTGTGTTTTGCCATCTGGGGAGTGCACCCACCCACAGCTGCGAGGGGAGACCTGCCCTCGCAGTCCCCCCCCCCTTCCCACCCCCCTCTCTCTTTCTCTGCTACTCTGTTTCTCCCCTCTCTCTCTGAGGCCTCTTCCTTCCAAATTTACAAAAAAAAAACAAAAAAACAAAACCAATTAAGACAACTGAGCAGAGGGAGCAAGGCCTCTCCCCAATTGTCAACGAGGGGAGAGGTACCTCGTTAAGAGCTCCTCTGCTTCAGTCTTTTAGATAAGAGGCCTAATTAAGACCATTAAGGCCTGTGACTTTGGGGTGGGTGTAGCCCTTAAAGGGACCCCGTGATGGCGACCCCATCCACGCCGGTGGCAGGGCCAGCAAGGACGTATGCGCAGGCGGTGTCCACATCCACGGCACCTCCTGCGCCACCCGCTGCCCTGCCACCATTCAGACTTATAACCAGGAAACACGGGGTCAAGAGCTACACTCACCCCACAATGAGCATTGAGGAGTGCGTGCGGGCGATGGCTGGGGTAGTCGGCCCCTCGGCCGTTGTCGCAGCCTCCAAGATGTCTGGGAAGGCCGTGTTCTTCCTGGGGTCGGAGCGGGCGGTGTCCCTGGCCCTTGAAAAGGGGCTCACGGTGGGCGGGACGTTCCTGCCGGTGGACCCTCTCGAGGCCACCGCGCAGAGGGTCATCGTTTCAAACGTCCCGCCCTTTGTTTCCGCTGGGCTCCTCCTCCCTCACCTACAACAACTGGGGGAGGTAAGGTCGGGGATCAACCCCATACCGCTCGGCCTCAGGGAGAACAGCCTGCGCCACGTGTTCTCCTTCCGCCGCCAGCTCTTTGTCCGGCTGGCGCGGGAGGAGACGACGGAAGGTCATTTTAATGTGGTGCACGAGGGGACTGCCTACCGCGTCTTCTGGACGTCGGACGGCGTGCGGTGCCATGCCTGCAGGGAGGTGGGGCACGTTCGCAAGAACTGCCCCGCCTCCAAGGCCGCCAAACCACCGAAGGCGGCCAAGGCTGGCGCCGCCGCCACCCCTCCCCCTAGTTGCGTCCGCGTGCCGGGAGCCATGGGTGCGCGGGCATCGTCGGAGGCCTTTGTTTTCAGGGCCTCCGGCGGGGGGGAGGGAGAGCGTCCGACCGGAAAGAAGGCGCGGAAGAAGACAAAACATCAAGAGGCGGGTCCCCTCAGTGCGCCGGATAATTTGACCACCGCGCTCAGCCCAACCCCGTCACCGGCGAGCGCGGGGTGCCCCGAGCCCGTGCCCGAGCCCTTGAATACCACCACAGAGGGGCCCAGGCGCGGGCAAGAAAAGGAAAAGGGGGGGGCGGAGCGGGAGGCCTCGGCAGACATGGAGGTCTCCCTGACTCCGCGCGCCCCCAGGAACAAAAAGAGGCACCGCCCCAATGAGGCGGAGGGGGAACAACATCCCTCCGCGGAGGAGGCGGTGCCCGCCGCGTGTCCCGCGTCCCCCACCAGCGCCCCCAAATTGCGCTGCAGGCGCGAGGAGTCTTTCCCCGGGGAGGGTGAGACAGTTGAGGCTGCCCAGCCTCTGCCTCCCGGGGATGGAGTGGAAGATCTGCCTGTCGTGGGGGGCGTGGGGACCGCGGAGGAATGCGTAGCCGCCGGGTCGAGCGTCCCGGGGACCGAGGCGGGCGGGGCCGAAAAGGCCGAACCTGAGCCCGCCCGGCTATTATCCAACTTCCCCCGGGAGTCGCTCGACCCGGCAGAAAAACAAACAAATAACTATGACACTGTAGATGCTGGGCCGGGGGGTGGCAGCGGGGAGGGGGAGGAACACCCACCCTCGCCCCTTACTTTGGAGCTGGAGCACTTGGAGGGCCTGGGGATTTCCTATGGCCGGGTCTCTCCTTGTTCTCCGGTTCCTGGGGTGGAGGGGGAACCCCTTCCGCTGTCATTTCCCGACCCAGCACCATTTTTAAAAGAGCCCAGTGGGGACTCCTCTGCCGACGATCCTGGGGGTGGGATCGGGGCAGTGCCAGGGCCGGTTGGAGCGGCCGGTTCATTTGCCGTACCTTGTGCGGTCGATGGGCCGGCTGCTGGCGGCCACCTCCCGGAGGAGGACGGGGACTCGGTGGGGGACGCGGGTGAAGACCTAGAGACCACCGCCAGGGAGGCGGTGGATCTGCTCGCGGCCGCCGCTGAGGCCCTCCTCGTTCCTGCAAAGGAACTCCGGGACTTTTTGGCCCAGAGCCGGGGTCGCCGCGACCAAGCCCGACTGGCCCTGGAAAAATGGTCCGAGCCGGAGCTGATCAAGGGGTCCGTCCGCGCCGCCGTTAAAACCTTGGCCGCGGGCGGGCCCTTGACAAAGGAGCAGCACCTTGAGCTGCGCGAGCTCGAGGGACTCCTCGCTGGGCTGCGGAGGGAGCGGAGTTCAACAAAAGACTCCGCTCCCTCCCCCACAATAGGTTAAGGTAGAGGTTGCACTATGCTTTTGCCATGAAGATAACCATAGCCAGCCTCAACATCAACGGCGGCAGAGGGGCACGCCGTAGATTTGACAATTTTTCGCTCCTGCGGGAGGGGAAATATGCGGTGTGCTTCCTGCAAGAAACCCACACCGTTCCGGGAGACGAAGCCACGTGGCTCCTGGAATGGCAAGGAGAGGTCCGCATGAGCCACCTCACCGCCATTTCAAGTGGGGTGGCCATCTTGCTGGGCCCGCATTTTCAGCCGGAGATCTTGGGGGTCGAGGAGCCCGTGCCAGGCCGCTTGCTGCACGTAACGGTTCGCCTGGGGGACGTGCCGCTCCATCTCGTGAACGTGTACGCCCCTCATCCCGGCCCGCAGCAGACGCGCTTCTTTGAAGAGGTGTCCGCTCTTCTTGGCTCCGTCGACGTCGGCGACTGCATTGTCCTCGGGGGGGATTTTAACTGCACCCTCGAGGCGAGGGACCGCTCCGGTGCCCCGCAGTGCATGACGGCGATGGAGAAGTTGAGGGACCTGGTCGGGTCCTTCGACTTGGTGGACGTCTGGCGAAATCTCCACCCCGACTCCAGCGCCTTTACTTGGGTGAGGCCTGGAGTTGGATGGTCTAGAGTCGACCGCCTTTACGTGTCTCGGGCGTACGTTTCCTGCGTCCCGGCGGCCTCCATGCGGCCGGTGCCGTGCTCGGACCACCACCTGGTGTGGGCGGAGCTCGCTTCGCTCCGCGCGAGGACGGGGTCCGCGTACTGGCACTTTAACAACCGGCTGCTGGAGGACGTGCGGTTCCAGGACTCGTTCCGTCGATTCTGGTCCGACTGGAGAAGGAAGCAGGGGGGCTTCCCCTCCTTGAGGCTATGGTGGGACGTGGGCAAGGCTCACGTCCGCGTCTTCTGTCAAGAGTACGCGAGGGGGTCGACCAAGAGGCGGGCGGCCAGAGTCGGGCGCCTAGAAAAAGAGGTGCTCGACCTGGAAGCCCGTCTCGGTCAAGTCGTCCAGGACCCGGCCCTGCGGACGGTGTACGAAGCGAAGAAGGCCGCGCTGAAGGACCTGCAGCTCGTCGGGTCCCGAGGCGCGTTCGTGAGGTCGCGGATCCGGTTCCTGCGGGATCTGGACCGCGGCTCCCCCTTCTTCTACTCGCTGGAAAAAAGGCAGAGTGTCCGTAAGCAGCTCTTGACGCTGCTGGCCGACGACGGCTCTCTCATCTCGGATCCGGAGGGCGTCAACAACAGGGTCCGTGAATATTACGGGGCTCTGTTCTCTCCGGATCCGTCCAGCGAGGAAGCGCGTAGAGTTTTGTGGGAGGACCTGCCGAAGGTCGGCCCGGAGGGCGCCGAAAATCTGGAAGCTCCGCTAAGCCTGGCGGAGCTGACCGGTGCCCTCGCCCGGCTCTCGAGGGGAAAATCCCCGGGGCTGGACGGGCTGACCGTGGAGTTCCACAGGGCGTTCTGGGACGTCCTGGGGGGCGACTACGCGCGGGTCCTGGGGGAAAGTCTGGCGACCGGGGAGATGCCCCTCTCTTGGCGCAGGGCAGTCATCGTCCTGCTGCCTAAGAAGGGCGATCTCCGCCTCCTTAAGAACTGGCGCCCGGTCTCCCTCCTCAGCACGGACTACAAAATCTTCGCCAGGGCGATGTCTGCTCGCCTTGGTGCCGTGCTGGACCACATGATCCACCCCGACCAGTCATACACGGTCCCGGGCCGGACGATCCACGACAACATCCATCTGGTCCGGGACCTCATCCATTGCTCCCAGGAGGCTGGTCTGTCGGTCGCCTTCCTATCCCTCGACCAAGAGAAGGCGTTCGACAGGGTGGATCACGACTATCTGCTCGGAACTCTGCGCGCTTTCGGGTTCGGGACGCATTTCGTCGCCCGGATCCGACTTTTGTACGCCGCCGCGGAGTGTCTGATTAAGGTTAACGGGTCCTTGACGGCGCCCCTTCGCTTTAGGAGAGGGGTGCGCCAGGGATGCCCCATGTCCGGCCAGTTATACGCCGTTTGCGTGGAGCCTTTCCTGCGCCTCTTGCGGACGAGGTTGACGGGACTGGCTCTGCAAGGGCCGGGCGTGGAGGTCGTCCTCTCGGCTTACGCCGATGACGTGCTCCTCGCGGTAGAGGATCCCGCTGACCTGCGGAGGATGCGTGAGTGCCAGGAGATTTACTCGGCCGCGTCCTCCGCCAGGATCAACTGGGAGAAATGTTCCGGACTCCTGGTGGGTCAGTGGCGGGTGGACTCCCTGCCGGAGGAGCTCAGGCCTTTTGCCTGGAGCACGACCCATCTCCTCTATCTGGGAGTCTACCTTAGCCCCGACGAGGAAGCCTGGCCGGCGAACTGGCAGGAGCTGGAGGCCAAGGTCGCCGCTCGCCTAGGGCGCTGGACAGGACTGCTCCGAGTGCTGTCCTACAGGGGTCGAGCGCTAGTCATAAACCAGCTGGTGGCCGCAATGCTGTGGTACCGGCTGGTCACTTTGACCCCTCCCCCTGCGTTTGTCGCCAAGATACAGAAGAAGCTGGTGGACTTCTTCTGGAACAACAGGAAGCACTGGGTCTCTGTCGCGGTCTTGAGTCTCCCGCTTGAGGAGGGCGGTCAGTCGTTGGTGTGCGTCAGCGCCCAGCTCGCGACTTTCCGTCTTCAGACCCTGCAGAGATACCTTTACGTCGAGCCCCCTCCTAGGTGGTGTGCTCTGGCGAGGTATTTCTTCCGCCAGCAGCTCGACCTCAATTATGACACGCAGCTCCTGTTTGTGAACTTGGGGGGTGCCAGGACCGCCCTCCGGGAGCTGCCTGTCTTTTACAGGGAACTCATCAGGGTCTGGAACAAAGTCTCCACCAAGCGCAGCTCTCCGCCGGCTGGAGTGGCGGCCGTCCTGCAGGAACCGCTGCTCGGGAATCCGTACCTCCACGGCCGAGGCTTCATGTGGCGGTCGGAAGAGAGGGCTGTGGCTGGTGAGGTGACCAGGGTCAGGGACCTGCTCGATGGCGGAGGAGCGGGCTGGATGGCGCCAGTCACGCTGGCGCGGCGCCTAAATTCTGCCAACGTCCACCGCGCGGCCGATGCCATCGAGTCGCTAAAAACAGCTCTGGGCCCTGACTCCGTTAGGTGTATCGAGGAGGCTCAAGCACGTGGGGAGATCCCGTCCGAACTGACCCCCGTCCGGACGGAATTCCTCATCGGCGCCAAACCCCGGAACCTCCCTCGGGGGCCGGCGCCTCACAACTTGAGCCGCCTCGGGGAAATCCCCTCCGTGCCTTTCAGTTCCGCGCGGAGGGGTTTCCTGTACGGGCTGCTCCTGCACACCCTCAACTTTGCCATCCTCGCCGGCCGTCCGGACACGCCATGGCGTACCATCTTGCCGTCCGGAGGAGGCGGGGGTCCCCGATGGAGGGCACTCTACGCAGGGGTCCTCCCACTATTCATCGGGGACTTGGCCTGGAGGGTGGTGCACGGAGCAGTGCCGTGCAACAAATTTTTAAGCCGGTTCACGGACTCCCAGGCCGCCTGCAATTTCTGCGGTCTGGAGGAGTCCGTGTTCCATGTTTTTATTGAATGCACGAGGTTGCAGCCCCTGTTCCACTATTTGAAGGGGCTGCTCCTGAAATTCTGGCTGCACTTCAGTCCCACTCTCCTGATCTTTGGGCACCCTGTGCGGAGGGGAGCGGGTAGGTCCGAGGGCCTCCTCGTAGGACTGCTCCTGGGCACGGCCAAGGGTGCCATCAGCCGGTCCAGGCAGCGGGCGGTCGAGGGGGTCGTTCAACCTGACTGCCTGCCTCTCTTCCGCTCTTACATCCGATCCAGGGTGTCCTTGGAGATGGAGCACGCGGTGTCCACCGGTACGCTCGCGGCCTTCCGCGAGAGGTGGGCACCGGAGGGACTGGAGTGCATCATCACGCCCGGCAACCAAATTTTAATTTGATTTTACGTTTTAAAGTTTAATTTGTTTTAATTGCCGGTGCTTTTAGTGTCCCCCTCTCCTTTTATAGGGGGCACTGGAAAAAGGAAAAATTTGATTTTAGTGCCCCAAAAAAAAACACAAAAAAATAAATAAAAAAGGGGCCTTGTAAATGTCTTGTGTGTGTCATCCAGGTCGGGTGGCACGGATACATGTTTTATGTTTTTGCAGGTGAACTCCAAAAAGAGTTTTCATGCACAAGGACCAATGGTAGAGCAGTAGAGGCGTGTCCTGCTCAGTAGGAGCTGTGAGCTGTGAGAGGAGCTGCTATCAACTTGAGCTCCTGCCTGGAGAGCCCTGAGACCAGCCAGGAAGAGAAGGAAGGAAGGGGCTTCACTACAACTTCTACCCAGAGGGAGAGGAGGAGAAAAGAAAACTTTACAACATCTTTATCATTTCTGCAAGGAGTTGGAGAGAGGGGGAAAAGACAAACAACATCCAGTGTGGAAGGAGGGAGACTCAACATTTCTACAGGTGGGTGTGGGTGCATTTCCCCAAACAGACTTTGTTGTATCGGTGGGGGGAGGAAAGAAGACCACTGAGGGCCGGAACATCGCGGGGGGTGTGTGTGTGTGTGGTAGTGTGTGTGGGGGCCTTGCTTACAACTAGGCCCCCCCCACAATTGGAACCCCCCCCACCCCCCCCCATTTGCCTAGCCTGGGATAGCTGGAGCTACCAGGCTGAAGATTGTTTGTTTTTCTTAAACACCCAATTAAAGATCGTTAGGAGTGCCTGGTGGCTCCAGCTACCCCAGGTGAAGACATCTTCTCCCCCCACCTGAAGACCACCCCAAAGACTTTTGTGTTTTGCCATCTGGGGAGTGCACCCACCCACAGCTGCGAGGGGAGACCTGCCCTCGCAGTCCCCCCCCCCTTCCCACCCCCCTCTCTCTTTCTCTGCTACTCTGTTTCTCCCCTCTCTCTCTGAGGCCTCTTCCTTCCAAATTTACAAAAAAAAAACAAAAAAACAAAACCAATTAAGACAACTGAGCAGAGGGAGCAAGGCCTCTCCCCAATTGTCAACGAGGGGAGAGGTACCTCGTTAAGAGCTCCTCTGCTTCAGTCTTTTAGATAAGAGGCCTAATTAAGACCATTAAGGCCTGTGACTTTGGGGTGGGTGTAGCCCTTAAAGGGACCCCGTGATGGCGACCCCATCCACGCCGGTGGCAGGGCCAGCAAGGACGTATGCGCAGGCGGTGTCCACATCCACGGCACCTCCTGCGCCACCCGCTGCCCTGCCACCATTCAGACTTATAACCAGGAAACACGGGGTCAAGAGCTACACTCACCCCACAATGAGCATTGAGGAGTGCGTGCGGGCGATGGCTGGGGTAGTCGGCCCCTCGGCCGTTGTCGCAGCCTCCAAGATGTCTGGGAAGGCCGTGTTCTTCCTGGGGTCGGAGCGGGCGGTGTCCCTGGCCCTTGAAAAGGGGCTCACGGTGGGCGGGACGTTCCTGCCGGTGGACCCTCTCGAGGCCACCGCGCAGAGGGTCATCGTTTCAAACGTCCCGCCCTTTGTTTCCGCTGGGCTCCTCCTCCCTCACCTACAACAACTGGGGGAGGTAAGGTCGGGGATCAACCCCATACCGCTCGGCCTCAGGGAGAACAGCCTGCGCCACGTGTTCTCCTTCCGCCGCCAGCTCTTTGTCCGGCTGGCGCGGGAGGAGACGACGGAAGGTCATTTTAATGTGGTGCACGAGGGGACTGCCTACCGCGTCTTCTGGACGTCGGACGGCGTGCGGTGCCATGCCTGCAGGGAGGTGGGGCACGTTCGCAAGAACTGCCCCGCCTCCAAGGCCGCCAAACCACCGAAGGCGGCCAAGGCTGGCGCCGCCGCCACCCCTCCCCCTAGTTGCGTCCGCGTGCCGGGAGCCATGGGTGCGCGGGCATCGTCGGAGGCCTTTGTTTTCAGGGCCTCCGGCGGGGGGGAGGGAGAGCGTCCGACCGGAAAGAAGGCGCGGAAGAAGACAAAACATCAAGAGGCGGGTCCCCTCAGTGCGCCGGATAATTTGACCACCGCGCTCAGCCCAACCCCGTCACCGGCGAGCGCGGGGTGCCCCGAGCCCGTGCCCGAGCCCTTGAATACCACCACAGAGGGGCCCAGGCGCGGGCAAGAAAAGGAAAAGGGGGGGGCGGAGCGGGAGGCCTCGGCAGACATGGAGGTCTCCCTGACTCCGCGCGCCCCCAGGAACAAAAAGAGGCACCGCCCCAATGAGGCGGAGGGGGAACAACATCCCTCCGCGGAGGAGGCGGTGCCCGCCGCGTGTCCCGCGTCCCCCACCAGCGCCCCCAAATTGCGCTGCAGGCGCGAGGAGTCTTTCCCCGGGGAGGGTGAGACAGTTGAGGCTGCCCAGCCTCTGCCTCCCGGGGATGGAGTGGAAGATCTGCCTGTCGTGGGGGGCGTGGGGACCGCGGAGGAATGCGTAGCCGCCGGGTCGAGCGTCCCGGGGACCGAGGCGGGCGGGGCCGAAAAGGCCGAACCTGAGCCCGCCCGGCTATTATCCAACTTCCCCCGGGAGTCGCTCGACCCGGCAGAAAAACAAACAAATAACTATGACACTGTAGATGCTGGGCCGGGGGGTGGCAGCGGGGAGGGGGAGGAACACCCACCCTCGCCCCTTACTTTGGAGCTGGAGCACTTGGAGGGCCTGGGGATTTCCTATGGCCGGGTCTCTCCTTGTTCTCCGGTTCCTGGGGTGGAGGGGGAACCCCTTCCGCTGTCATTTCCCGACCCAGCACCATTTTTAAAAGAGCCCAGTGGGGACTCCTCTGCCGACGATCCTGGGGGTGGGATCGGGGCAGTGCCAGGGCCGGTTGGAGCGGCCGGTTCATTTGCCGTACCTTGTGCGGTCGATGGGCCGGCTGCTGGCGGCCACCTCCCGGAGGAGGACGGGGACTCGGTGGGGGACGCGGGTGAAGACCTAGAGACCACCGCCAGGGAGGCGGTGGATCTGCTCGCGGCCGCCGCTGAGGCCCTCCTCGTTCCTGCAAAGGAACTCCGGGACTTTTTGGCCCAGAGCCGGGGTCGCCGCGACCAAGCCCGACTGGCCCTGGAAAAATGGTCCGAGCCGGAGCTGATCAAGGGGTCCGTCCGCGCCGCCGTTAAAACCTTGGCCGCGGGCGGGCCCTTGACAAAGGAGCAGCACCTTGAGCTGCGCGAGCTCGAGGGACTCCTCGCTGGGCTGCGGAGGGAGCGGAGTTCAACAAAAGACTCCGCTCCCTCCCCCACAATAGGTTAAGGTAGAGGTTGCACTATGCTTTTGCCATGAAGATAACCATAGCCAGCCTCAACATCAACGGCGGCAGAGGGGCACGCCGTAGATTTGACAATTTTTCGCTCCTGCGGGAGGGGAAATATGCGGTGTGCTTCCTGCAAGAAACCCACACCGTTCCGGGAGACGAAGCCACGTGGCTCCTGGAATGGCAAGGAGAGGTCCGCATGAGCCACCTCACCGCCATTTCTAGTGGGGTGGCCATCTTGCTGGGCCCGCATTTTCAGCCGGAGATCTTGGGGGTCGAGGAGCCCGTGCCAGGCCGCTTGCTGCACGTAACGGTTCGCCTGGGGGACGTGCCGCTCCATCTCGTGAACGTGTACGCCCCTCATCCCGGCCCGCAGCAAACGCGCTTCTTTGAAGAGGTGTCCGCTCTTCTTGGCTCCGTCGACGTCGGCGACTGCATTGTCCTCGGGGGGGATTTTAACTGCACCCTCGAGGCGAGGGACCGCTCCGGTGCCCCGCAGTGCATGACGGCGATGGAGAAGTTGAGGGACCTGGTCGGGTCCTTCGACTTGGTGGACGTCTGGCGAAATCTCCACCCCGACTCCAGCGCCTTTACTTGGGTGAGGCCTGGAGTTGGATGGTCTAGAGTCGACCGCCTTTACGTGTCTCGGGCGTACGTTTCCTGCGTCCCGGCGGCCTCCATGCGGCCGGTGCCGTGTTCGGACCACCACCTGGTGTGGGCGGAGCTCGCTTCGCTCCGCGCGAGGACGGGGTCCGCGTACTGGCACTTTAACAACCGGCTGCTGGAGGACGTGCGGTTCCAGGACTCGTTCCGTCGATTCTGGTCCGACTGGAGAAGGAAGCAGGGGGGCTTCCCCTCCTTGAGGCTATGGTGGGACGTGGGCAAGGCTCACGTCCGCGTCTTCTGTCAAGAGTACGCGAGGGGGTCGACCAAGAGGCGGGCGGCCAGAGTCGGGCGCCTAGAAAAAGAGGTGCTCGACCTGGAAGCCCGTCTCGGTCAAGTCGTCCAGGACCCGGCCCTGCGGACGGTGTACGAAGCGAAGAAGGCCGCGCTGAAGGACCTGCAGCTCGTCGGGTCCCGAGGCGCGTTCGTGAGGTCGCGGATCCGGTTCCTGCGGGATCTGGACCGCGGCTCCCCCTTCTTCTACTCGCTGGAAAAAAGGCAGAGTGTCCGTAAGCAGCTCTTGACGCTGCTGGCCGACGACGGCTCTCTCGTCTCGGATCCGGAGGGCGTCAACAACAGGGTCCGAGAATATTACGGGGCTCTGTTCTCTCCGGATCCGTCCAGCGAGGAAGCGCGTAGAGTTTTGTGGGAGGACCTGCCGAAGGTCGGCCCGGAGGGCGCCGAAAATCTGGAAGCTCCGCTAAGCCTGGCGGAGCTGACCGGTGCCCTCGCCCGGCTCTCGAGGGGAAAATCCCCGGGGCTGGACGGGCTGACCGTGGAGTTCCACAGGGCGTTCTGGGACGTCCTGGGGGGCGACTACGCGCGGGTCCTGGGGGAAAGTCTGGCGACCGGGGAGATGCCCCTCTCTTGGCGCAGGGCAGTCATCGTCCTGCTGCCTAAGAAGGGCGATCTCCGCCTCCTTAAGAACTGGCGCCCGGTCTCCCTCCTCAGCACGGACTACAAAATCTTCGCCAGGGCGATGTCTGCTCGCCTTGGTGCCGTGCTGGACCACATGATCCACCCCGACCAGTCATACACGGTCCCGGGCCGGACAATCCACGACAACATCCATCTGGTCCGGGACCTCATCCATTGTTCCCAGGAGGCTGGTCTGTCGGTCGCCTTCCTATCCCTCGACCAAGAGAAGGCGTTCGACAGGGTGGATCACGACTATCTGCTCGGAACTCTGCGCGCTTTCGGGTTCGGGACGCATTTCGTCGCCCGGATCCGACTTTTGTACGCCGCCGCGGAGTGTCTGATTAAGGTTAACGGGTCCTTGACGGCGCCCCTTCGCTTTAGGAGAGGGGTGCGCCAGGGATGCCCCATGTCCGGCCAGTTATACGCCGTTTGCGTGGAGCCTTTCCTGCGCCTCTTGCGGACGAGGTTGACGGGACTGACTCTGCAAGGGCCGGGCGTGGAGGTCGTCCTCTCGGCTTACGCCGATGACGTGCTCCTCGCGGTAGAGGATCCCGCTGACCTGCGGAGGATGCGTGAGTGCCAGGAGATTTACTCGGCCGCGTCCTCCGCCAGGATCAACTGGGAGAAATGTTCCGGACTCCTGGTGGGTCAGTGGCGGGTGGACTCCCTGCCGGAGGAGCTCAGGCCTTTTGCCTGGAGCACGACCCATCTCCTCTATCTGGGAGTCTACCTTAGCCCCGACGAGGAAGCCTGGCCGGCGAACTGGCAGGAGCTGGAGGCCAAGGTCGCCGCTCGCCTAGGGCGCTGGACAGGACTGCTCCGAGTGCTGTCCTACAGGGGTCGAGCGCTAGTCATAAACCAGCTGGTGGCCGCAATGCTGTGGTACCGGCTGGTCACTTTGACCCCTCCCCCTGCGTTTGTCGCCAAGATACAGAAGAAGCTGGTGGACTTCTTCTGGAACAACAGGAAGCACTGGGTCTCTGTCGCGGTCTTGAGTCTCCCGCTTGAGGAGGGCGGTCAGTCGTTGGTGTGCGTCAGCGCCCAGCTCGCGACTTTCCGTCTTCAGACCCTGCAGAGATACCTTTACGTCGAGCCCCCTCCTAGGTGGTGTGCTCTGGCGAGGTATTTCTTCCGCCAGCAGCTCGACCTCAATTATGACACGCAGCTCCTGTTTGTGAACTTGGGGGGTGCCAGGACCGCCCTCCGGGAGCTGCCTGTCTTTTACAGGGAACTCATCAGGGTCTGGAACAAAGTCTCCACCAAGCGCAGCTCTCCGCCGGCTGGAGTGGCGGCCGTCCTGCAGGAGCCGCTGCTCGGGAATCCGTACCTCCACGGCCGAGGCTTCATGTGGCGGTCGGAAGAGAGGGCTGTGGCTGGTGAGGTGACCAGGGTCAGGGACCTGCTCGATGGCGGAGGAGCGGGCTGGATGGCGCCAGTCACGCTGGCGCGGCGCCTAAATTCTGCCAACGTCCGCCGCGCGGCCGAAGCCATCGAGTCGCTAAAAACAGCTCTGGGCCCTGACTCCGTTAGGTGTATCGAGGAGGCTCAAGCACGTGGGGAGATCCCGTCCGAACTGACCCCCGTCCGGACGGAATTCCTCATCGGCGCCAAACCCCGGAACCTCCCTCGGGGGCCGGCGCCTCACAACTTGAGCCGCCTCGGGGAAATCCCCTCCGTGCCTTTCAGTTCCGCGCGGAGGGGTTTCCTGTACGGGCTGCTCCTGCACACCCTCAACTTTGCCATCCTCGCCGGCCGTCCGGACACGCCATGGCGCACCATCTTGCCGTCCGGAGGAGGCGGGGGTCCCCGATGGAGGGCACTCTACGCAGGGGTCCTCCCACTATTCATCGGGGACTTGGCCTGGAGGGTGGTGCACGGAGCAGTGCCGTGCAACAAATTTTTAAGCCGGTTCACGGACTCCCAGGCCGCCTGCAATTTCTGCGGTCTGGAGGAGTCCGTGTTCCATGTTTTTATGGAATGCACGAGGTTGCAGCCCCTGTTCCATTATTTGAAGGGGCTGCTCCTGAAATTCTGGCTGCACTTCAGTCCCACTCTCCTGATCTTTGGGCACCCTGTGCGGAGGGGAGCGGGTAGGTCCGAAGGCCTCCTCGTAGGACTGCTCCTGGGCACGGCCAAGGGTGCCATCAGCCGGTCCAGGCAGCGGGCGGTCGAGGGGGTCGTTCAACCTGACTGCCTGCCTCTCTTCCGCTCTTACATCCGGTCCAGGGTGTCCTTGGAGATGGAGCACGCGGTGTCCACCGGTACGCTCGCGGCCTTCCGCGAGAGGTGGGCACCGGAGGGACTGGAGTGCATCATCACGCCCGGCAACCAAATTTTAATTTGATTTTACGTTTTAAAGTTAATTTGTTTTAATTGCCGGTGCTTTTAGTGTCCCCTTCCCTTTTATAGGGGGCACTGGGGAAAAATTGTGATTTTAGTGCCCAAAAAAAAAACAAAAAAAAAAGAAAAAAAAACACAAAAAAAACACAAAAAAGGGGGAAAAAAAAAAAATGGGCCTTGTAAATGTCTGGAGTGTCACCCAGGTCGGGTGGCACCGTTTAATGTTTTTTATGTTTTCACAGATAAACTCAAAAGAGTTTCATGCACAAGGACCAATGGTAGAGCAGTAGAGGCGTGTCCTGCTCAGTAGGAGCTGTGAGCTGTGAGAGGAGCTGCTATCAACTTGAGCTCCTGCCTGGAGAGCCCTGAGACCAGCCAGGAAGAGAAGGAAGGAAGGGGCTTCACTACAACTTCTACCCAGAGGGAGAGGAGGAGAAAAGAAAACTTTACAACATCTTTATCATTTCTGCAAGGAGTTGGAGAGAGGGGGAAAAGACAAACAACATCCAGTGTGGAAGGAGGGAGACTCAACATTTCTACAGGTGGGTGTGGGTGCATTTCCCCAAACAGACTTTGTTGTATCGGTGGGGGGAGGAAAGAAGACCACTGAGGGCCGGAACATCGCGGGGGGTGTGTGTGTGTGTGGTAGTGTGTGTGGGGGCCTTGCTTACAACTAGGCCCCCCCCACAATTGGAACCCCCCCCACCCCCCCCCATTTGCCTAGCCTGGGATAGCTGGAGCTACCAGGCTGAAGATTGTTTGTTTTTCTTAAACACCCAATTAAAGATCGTTAGGAGTGCCTGGTGGCTCCAGCTACCCCAGGTGAAGACATCTTCTCCCCCCACCTGAAGACCACCCCAAAGACTTTTGTGTTTTGCCATCTGGGGAGTGCACCCACCCACAGCTGCGAGGGGAGACCTGCCCTCGCAGTCCCCCCCCCCTTCCCACCCCCCTCTCTCTTTCTCTGCTACTCTGTTTCTCCCCTCTCTCTCTGAGGCCTCTTCCTTCCAAATTTACAAAAAAAAAACAAAAAAACAAAACCAATTAAGACAACTGAGCAGAGGGAGCAAGGCCTCTCCCCAATTGTCAACGAGGGGAGAGGTACCTCGTTAAGAGCTCCTCTGCTTCAGTCTTTTAGATAAGAGGCCTAATTAAGACCATTAAGGCCTGTGACTTTGGGGTGGGTGTAGCCCTTAAAGGGACCCCGTGATGGCGACCCCATCCACGCCGGTGGCAGGGCCAGCAAGGACGTATGCGCAGGCGGTGTCCACATCCACGGCACCTCCTGCGCCACCCGCTGCCCTGCCACCATTCAGACTTATAACCAGGAAACACGGGGTCAAGAGCTACACTCACCCCACAATGAGCATTGAGGAGTGCGTGCGGGCGATGGCTGGGGTAGTCGGCCCCTCGGCCGTTGTCGCAGCCTCCAAGATGTCTGGGAAGGCCGTGTTCTTCCTGGGGTCGGAGCGGGCGGTGTCCCTGGCCCTTGAAAAGGGGCTCACGGTGGGCGGGACGTTCCTGCCGGTGGACCCTCTCGAGGCCACCGCGCAGAGGGTCATCGTTTCAAACGTCCCGCCCTTTGTTTCCGCTGGGCTCCTCCTCCCTCACCTACAACAACTGGGGGAGGTAAGGTCGGGGATCAACCCCATACCGCTCGGCCTCAGGGAGAACAGCCTGCGCCACGTGTTCTCCTTCCGCCGCCAGCTCTTTGTCCGGCTGGCGCGGGAGGAGACGACGGAAGGTCATTTTAATGTGGTGCACGAGGGGACTGCCTACCGCGTCTTCTGGACGTCGGACGGCGTGCGGTGCCATGCCTGCAGGGAGGTGGGGCACGTTCGCAAGAACTGCCCCGCCTCCAAGGCCGCCAAACCACCGAAGGCGGCCAAGGCTGGCGCCGCCGCCACCCCTCCCCCTAGTTGCGTCCGCGTGCCGGGAGCCATGGGTGCGCGGGCATCGTCGGAGGCCTTTGTTTTCAGGGCCTCCGGCGGGGGGGAGGGAGAGCGTCCGACCGGAAAGAAGGCGCGGAAGAAGACAAAACATCAAGAGGCGGGTCCCCTCAGTGCGCCGGATAATTTGACCACCGCGCTCAGCCCAACCCCGTCACCGGCGAGCGCGGGGTGCCCCGAGCCCGTGCCCGAGCCCTTGAATACCACCACAGAGGGGCCCAGGCGCGGGCAAGAAAAGGAAAAGGGGGGGGCGGAGCGGGAGGCCTCGGCAGACATGGAGGTCTCCCTGACTCCGCGCGCCCCCAGGAACAAAAAGAGGCACCGCCCCAATGAGGCGGAGGGGGAACAACATCCCTCCGCGGAGGAGGCGGTGCCCGCCGCGTGTCCCGCGTCCCCCACCAGCGCCCCCAAATTGCGCTGCAGGCGCGAGGAGTCTTTCCCCGGGGAGGGTGAGACAGTTGAGGCTGCCCAGCCTCTGCCTCCCGGGGATGGAGTGGAAGATCTGCCTGTCGTGGGGGGCGTGGGGACCGCGGAGGAATGCGTAGCCGCCGGGTCGAGCGTCCCGGGGACCGAGGCGGGCGGGGCCGAAAAGGCCGAACCTGAGCCCGCCCGGCTATTATCCAACTTCCCCCGGGAGTCGCTCGACCCGGCAGAAAAACAAACAAATAACTATGACACTGTAGATGCTGGGCCGGGGGGTGGCAGCGGGGAGGGGGAGGAACACCCACCCTCGCCCCTTACTTTGGAGCTGGAGCACTTGGAGGGCCTGGGGATTTCCTATGGCCGGGTCTCTCCTTGTTCTCCGGTTCCTGGGGTGGAGGGGGAACCCCTTCCGCTGTCATTTCCCGACCCAGCACCATTTTTAAAAGAGCCCAGTGGGGACTCCTCTGCCGACGATCCTGGGGGTGGGATCGGGGCAGTGCCAGGGCCGGTTGGAGCGGCCGGTTCATTTGCCGTACCTTGTGCGGTCGATGGGCCGGCTGCTGGCGGCCACCTCCCGGAGGAGGACGGGGACTCGGTGGGGGACGCGGGTGAAGACCTAGAGACCACCGCCAGGGAGGCGGTGGATCTGCTCGCGGCCGCCGCTGAGGCCCTCCTCGTTCCTGCAAAGGAACTCCGGGACTTTTTGGCCCAGAGCCGGGGTCGCCGCGACCAAGCCCGACTGGCCCTGGAAAAATGGTCCGAGCCGGAGCTGATCAAGGGGTCCGTCCGCGCCGCCGTTAAAACCTTGGCCGCGGGCGGGCCCTTGACAAAGGAGCAGCACCTTGAGCTGCGCGAGCTCGAGGGACTCCTCGCTGGGCTGCGGAGGGAGCGGAGTTCAACAAAAGACTCCGCTCCCTCCCCCACAATAGGTTAAGGTAGAGGTTGCACTATGCTTTTGCCATGAAGATAACCATAGCCAGCCTCAACATCAACGGCGGCAGAGGGGCACGCCGTAGATTTGACAATTTTTCGCTCCTGCGGGAGGGGAAATATGCGGTGTGCTTCCTGCAAGAAACCCACACCGTTCCGGGAGACGAAGCCACGTGGCTCCTGGAATGGCAAGGAGAGGTCCGCATGAGCCACCTCACCGCCATTTCTAGTGGGGTGGCCATCTTGCTGGGCCCGCATTTTCAGCCGGAGATCTTGGGGGTCGAGGAGCCCGTGCCAGGCCGCTTGCTGCACGTAACGGTTCGCCTGGGGGACGTGCCGCTCCATCTCGTGAACGTGTACGCCCCTCATCCCGGCCCGCAGCAAACGCGCTTCTTTGAAGAGGTGTCCGCTCTTCTTGGCTCCGTCGACGTCGGCGACTGCATTGTCCTCGGGGGGGATTTTAACTGCACCCTCGAGGCGAGGGACCGCTCCGGTGCCCCGCAGTGCATGACGGCGATGGAGAAGTTGAGGGACCTGGTCGGGTCCTTCGACTTGGTGGACGTCTGGCGAAATCTCCACCCCGACTCCAGCGCCTTTACTTGGGTGAGGCCTGGAGTTGGATGGTCTAGAGTCGACCGCCTTTACGTGTCTCGGGCGTACGTTTCCTGCGTCCCGGCGGCCTCCATGCGGCCGGTGCCGTGTTCGGACCACCACCTGGTGTGGGCGGAGCTCGCTTCGCTCCGCGCGAGGGCGGGGTCCGCGTACTGGCACTTTAACAACCGGCTGCTGGAGGACGTGCGGTTCCAGGACTCGTTCCGTCGATTCTGGTCCGACTGGAGAAGGAAGCAGGGGGGCTTCCCCTCCTTGAGGCTATGGTGGGACGTGGGCAAGGCTCACGTCCGCGTCTTCTGTCAAGAGTACGCGAGGGGGTCGACCAAGAGGCGGGCGGCCAGAGTCGGGCGCCTAGAAAAAGAGGTGCTCGACCTGGAAGCCCGTCTCGGTCAAGTCGTCCAGGACCCGGCCCTGCGGACGGTGTACGAAGCGAAGAAGGCCGCGCTGAAGGACCTGCAGCTCGTCGGGTCCCGAGGCGCGTTCGTGAGGTCGCGGATCCGGTTCCTGCGGGATCTGGACCGCGGCTCCCCCTTCTTCTACTCGCTGGAAAAAAGGCAGAGTGTCCGTAAGCAGCTCTTGACGCTGCTGGCCGACGACGGCTCTCTCGTCTCGGATCCGGAGGGCGTCAACAACAGGGTCCGTGAATATTACGGGGCTCTGTTCTCTCCGGATCCGTCCAGCGAGGAAGCGCGTAGAGTTTTGTGGGAGGACCTGCCGAAGGTCGGCCCGGAGGGCGCCGAAAATCTGGAAGCTCCGCTAAGCCTGGCGGAGCTGACCGGTGCCCTCGCCCGGCTCTCGAGGGGAAAATCCCCGGGGCTGGACGGGCTGACCGTAGAGTTCCACAGGGCGTTCTGGGACGTCCTGGGGAGCGACTACGCGCGGGTCCTGGGGGAAAGTCTGGCGACCGGGGAGATGCCCCTCTCTTGGCGCAGGGCAGTCATCGTCCTGCTGCCTAAGAAGGGCGATCTCCGCCTCCTTAAGAACTGGCGCCCGGTCTCCCTCCTCAGCACGGACTACAAAATCTTCGCCAGGGCGATGTCTGCTCGCCTTGGTGCCGTGCTGGACCACATGATCCACCCCGACCAGTCATACACGGTCCCGGGCCGGACAATCCACGATAACATCCATCTGGTCCGGGACCTCATCCATTGTTCCCAGGAGGCTGGTCTGTCGGTCGCCTTCCTATCCCTCGACCAAGAGAAGGCGTTCGACAGGGTGGATCACGACTATCTGCTCGGAACTCTGCGCGCTTTCGGGTTCGGGACGCATTTCGTCGCCCGGATCCGACTTTTGTACGCCGCCGCGGAGTGTCTGATTAAGGTTAACGGGTCCTTGACGGCGCCCCTTCGCTTTAGGAGAGGGGTGCGCCAGGGATGCCCCATGTCCGGCCAGTTATACGCCGTTTGCGTGGAGCCTTTCCTGCGCCTCTTGCGGACGAGGTTGACGGGACTGGCTCTGCAAGGGCCGGGCGTGGAGGTCGTCCTCTCGGCTTACGCCGATGACGTGCTCCTCGCGGTAGAGGATCCCGCTGACCTGCGGAGGATGCGTGAGTGCCAGGAGATTTACTCGGCCGCGTCCTCCGCCAGGATCAACTGGGAGAAATGTTCCGGACTCCTGGTGGGTCAGTGGCGGGTGGACTCCCTGCCGGAGGAGCTCAGGCCTTTTGCCTGGAGCACGACCCATCTCCTCTATCTGGGAGTCTACCTTAGCCCCGACGAGGAAGCCTGGCCGGCGAACTGGCAGGAGCTGGAGGCCAAGGTCGCCGCTCGCCTAGGGCGCTGGACAGGACTGCTCCGAGTGCTGTCCTACAGGGGTCGAGCGCTAGTCATAAACCAGCTGGTGGCCGCAATGCTGTGGTACCGGCTGGTCACTTTGACCCCTCCCCCTGCGTTTGTCGCCAAGATACAGAAGAAGCTGGTGGACTTCTTCTGGAACAACAGGAAGCACTGGGTCTCTGTCGCGGTCTTGAGTCTCCCGCTTGAGGAGGGCGGTCAGTCGTTGGTGTGCGTCAGCGCCCAGCTCGCGACTTTCCGTCTTCAGACCCTGCAGAGATACCTTTACGTCGAGCCCCCTCCTAGGTGGTGTGCTCTGGCGAGGTATTTCTTCCGCCAGCAGCTCGACCTCAATTATGACACGCAGCTCCTGTTTGTGAACTTGGGGGGTGCCAGGACCGCCCTCCGGGAGCTGCCTGTCTTTTACAGGGAACTCATCAGGGTCTGGAACAAAGTCTCCACCAAGCGCAGCTCTCCGCCGGCTGGAGTGGCGGCCGTCCTGCAGGAGCCGCTGCTCGGGAATCCGTACCTCCACGGCCGAGGCTTCATGTGGCGGTCGGAAGAGAGGGCTGTGGCTGGTGAGGTGACCAGGGTCAGGGACCTGCTCGATGGCGGAGGAGCGGGCTGGATGGCGCCAGTCACGCTGGCGCGGCGCCTAAATTCTGCCAACGTCCGCCGCGCGGCCGATGCCATCGAGTCGCTAAAAACAGCTCTGGGCCCTGACTCCGTTAGGTGTATCGAGGAGGCTCAAGCACGTGGGGAGATCCCGTCCGAACTGACCCCCGTCCGGACGGAATTCCTCATCGGCGCCAAACCCCGGAACCTCCCTCGGGGGCCGGCGCCTCACAACTTGAGCCGCCTCGGGGAAATCCCCTCCGTGCCTTTCAGTTCCGCGCGGAGGGGTTTCCTGTACGGGCTGCTCCTGCACACCCTCAACTTTGCCATCCTCGCCGGCCGTCCGGACACGCCATGGCGTACCATCTTGCCGTCCGGAGGAGGCGGGGGTCCCCGATGGAGGGCACTCTACGCAGGGGTCCTCCCACTATTCATCGGGGACTTGGCCTGGAGGGTGGTGCACGGAGCAGTGCCGTGCAACAAATTTTTAAGCCGGTTCACGGACTCCCAGGCCGCCTGCAATTTCTGCGGTCTGGAGGAGTCCGTGTTCCATGTTTTTATGGAATGCACGAGGTTGCAGCCCCTGTTCCATTATTTGAAGGGGCTGCTCCTGAAATTCTGGCTGCACTTCAGTCCCACTCTCCTGATCTTTGGGCACCCTGTGCGGAGGGGAGCGGGTAGGTCCGAAGGCCTCCTCGTAGGACTGCTCCTGGGCACGGCCAAGGGTGCCATCAGCCGGTCCAGGCAGCGGGCGGTCGAGGGGGTCGTTCAACCTGACTGCCTGCCTCTCTTCCGCTCTTACATCCGGTCCAGGGTGTCCTTGGAGATGGAGCACGCGGTGTCCACCGGTACGCTCGCGGCCTTCCGCGAGAGGTGGGCACCGGAGGGACTGGAGTGCATCATCACGCCCGGCAACCAAATTTTAATTTGATTTTACGTTTTAAAGTTAATTTGTTTTAATTGCCGGTGCTTTTAGTGTCCCCTTCCCTTTTATAGGGGGCACTGGGGAAAAATTGTGATTTTAGTGCCCAAAAAAAAAAACAAAAAAAAAGAAAAAACACAAAAAAAAACACAAAAAAGGGGGAAAAAATGGGCCTTGTAAATGTCTGGAGTGTCACCCAGGTCGGGTGGCACCGTTTAATGTTTTTATGTTTTCACAGATAAACTCAAAAGAGTTTCATGCACAAGGACCAATGGTAGAGCAGTAGAGGCGTGTCCTGCTCAGTAGGAGCTGTGAGCTGTGAGAGGAGCTGCTATCAACTTGAGCTCCTGCCTGGAGAGCCCTGAGACCAGCCAGGAAGAGAAGGAAGGAAGGGGCTTCACTACAACTTCTACCCAGAGGGAGAGGAGGAGAAAAGAAAACTTTACAACATCTTTATCATTTCTGCAAGGAGTTGGAGAGAGGGGGAAAAGACAAACAACATCCAGTGTGGAAGGAGGGAGACTCAACATTTCTACAGGTGGGTGTGGGTGCATTTCCCCAAACAGACTTTGTTGTATCGGTGGGGGGAGGAAAGAAGACCACTGAGGGCCGGAACATCGCGGGGGGTGTGTGTGTGTGTGGTAGTGTGTGTGGGGGCCTTGCTTACAACTAGGCCCCCCCCACAATTGGAACCCCCCCCACCCCCCCCCATTTGCCTAGCCTGGGATAGCTGGAGCTACCAGGCTGAAGATTGTTTGTTTTTCTTAAACACCCAATTAAAGATCGTTAGGAGTGCCTGGTGGCTCCAGCTACCCCAGGTGAAGACATCTTCTCCCCCCACCTGAAGACCACCCCAAAGACTTTTGTGTTTTGCCATCTGGGGAGTGCACCCACCCACAGCTGCGAGGGGAGACCTGCCCTCGCAGTCCCCCCCCCCTTCCCACCCCCCTCTCTCTTTCTCTGCTACTCTGTTTCTCCCCTCTCTCTCTGAGGCCTCTTCCTTCCAAATTTACAAAAAAAAAACAAAAAAACAAAACCAATTAAGACAACTGAGCAGAGGGAGCAAGGCCTCTCCCCAATTGTCAACGAGGGGAGAGGTACCTCGTTAAGAGCTCCTCTGCTTCAGTCTTTTAGATAAGAGGCCTAATTAAGACCATTAAGGCCTGTGACTTTGGGGTGGGTGTAGCCCTTAAAGGGACCCCGTGATGGCGACCCCATCCACGCCGGTGGCAGGGCCAGCAAGGACGTATGCGCAGGCGGTGTCCACATCCACGGCACCTCCTGCGCCACCCGCTGCCCTGCCACCATTCAGACTTATAACCAGGAAACACGGGGTCAAGAGCTACACTCACCCCACAATGAGCATTGAGGAGTGCGTGCGGGCGATGGCTGGGGTAGTCGGCCCCTCGGCCGTTGTCGCAGCCTCCAAGATGTCTGGGAAGGCCGTGTTCTTCCTGGGGTCGGAGCGGGCGGTGTCCCTGGCCCTTGAAAAGGGGCTCACGGTGGGCGGGACGTTCCTGCCGGTGGACCCTCTCGAGGCCACCGCGCAGAGGGTCATCGTTTCAAACGTCCCGCCCTTTGTTTCCGCTGGGCTCCTCCTCCCTCACCTACAACAACTGGGGGAGGTAAGGTCGGGGATCAACCCCATACCGCTCGGCCTCAGGGAGAACAGCCTGCGCCACGTGTTCTCCTTCCGCCGCCAGCTCTTTGTCCGGCTGGCGCGGGAGGAGACGACGGAAGGTCATTTT
This sequence comes from Pristiophorus japonicus, assembly GCF_044704955.1. Taxonomy (NCBI): domain Eukaryota; kingdom Metazoa; phylum Chordata; class Chondrichthyes; family Pristiophoridae; genus Pristiophorus; species Pristiophorus japonicus. Next base: position 383,307,914 of record NC_091977.1, on the reverse strand, counting down.
AATGTGGTGCACGAGGGGACTGCCTACCGCGTCTTCTGGACGTCGGACGGCGTGCGGTGCCATGCCTGCAGGGAGGTGGGGCACGTTCGCAAGAACTGCCCCGCCTCCAAGGCCGCCAAACCACCGAAGGCGGCCAAGGCTGGCGCCGCCGCCACCCCTCCCCCTAGTTGCGTCCGCGTGCCGGGAGCCATGGGTGCGCGGGCATCGTCGGAGGCCTTTGTTTTCAGGGCCTCCGGCGGGGGGGAGGGAGAGCGTCCGACCGGAAAGAAGGCGCGGAAGAAGACAAAACATCAAGAGGCGGGTCCCCTCAGTGCGCCGGATAATTTGACCACCGCGCTCAGCCCAACCCCGTCACCGGCGAGCGCGGGGTGCCCCGAGCCCGTGCCCGAGCCCTTGAATACCACCACAGAGGGGCCCAGGCGCGGGCAAGAAAAGGAAAAGGGGGGGGCGGAGCGGGAGGCCTCGGCAGACATGGAGGTCTCCCTGACTCCGCGCGCCCCCAGGAACAAAAAGAGGCACCGCCCCAATGAGGCGGAGGGGGAACAACATCCCTCCGCGGAGGAGGCGGTGCCCGCCGCGTGTCCCGCGTCCCCCACCAGCGCCCCCAAATTGCGCTGCAGGCGCGAGGAGTCTTTCCCCGGGGAGGGTGAGACAGTTGAGGCTGCCCAGCCTCTGCCTCCCGGGGATGGAGTGGAAGATCTGCCTGTCGTGGGGGGCGTGGGGACCGCGGAGGAATGCGTAGCCGCCGGGTCGAGCGTCCCGGGGACCGAGGCGGGCGGGGCCGAAAAGGCCGAACCTGAGCCCGCCCGGCTATTATCCAACTTCCCCCGGGAGTCGCTCGACCCGGCAGAAAAACAAACAAATAACTATGACACTGTAGATGCTGGGCCGGGGGGTGGCAGCGGGGAGGGGGAGGAACACCCACCCTCGCCCCTTACTTTGGAGCTGGAGCACTTGGAGGGCCTGGGGATTTCCTATGGCCGGGTCTCTCCTTGTTCTCCGGTTCCTGGGGTGGAGGGGGAACCCCTTCCGCTGTCATTTCCCGACCCAGCACCATTTTTAAAAGAGCCCAGTGGGGACTCCTCTGCCGACGATCCTGGGGGTGGGATCGGGGCAGTGCCAGGGCCGGTTGGAGCGGCCGGTTCATTTGCCGTACCTTGTGCGGTCGATGGGCCGGCTGCTGGCGGCCACCTCCCGGAGGAGGACGGGGACTCGGTGGGGGACGCGGGTGAAGACCTAGAGACCACCGCCAGGGAGGCGGTGGATCTGCTCGCGGCCGCCGCTGAGGCCCTCCTCGTTCCTGCAAAGGAACTCCGGGACTTTTTGGCCCAGAGCCGGGGTCGCCGCGACCAAGCCCGACTGGCCCTGGAAAAATGGTCCGAGCCGGAGCTGATCAAGGGGTCCGTCCGCGCCGCCGTTAAAACCTTGGCCGCGGGCGGGCCCTTGACAAAGGAGCAGCACCTTGAGCTGCGCGAGCTCGAGGGACTCCTCGCTGGGCTGCGGAGGGAGCGGAGTTCAACAAAAGACTCCGCTCCCTCCCCCACAATAGGTTAAGGTAGAGGTTGCACTATGCTTTTGCCATGAAGATAACCATAGCCAGCCTCAACATCAACGGCGGCAGAGGGGCACGCCGTAGATTTGACAATTTTTCGCTCCTGCGGGAGGGGAAATATGCGGTGTGCTTCCTGCAAGAAACCCACACCGTTCCGGGAGACGAAGCCACGTGGCTCCTGGAATGGCAAGGAGAGGTCCGCATGAGCCACCTCACCGCCATTTCTAGTGGGGTGGCCATCTTGCTGGGCCCGCATTTTCAGCCGGAGATCTTGGGGGTCGAGGAGCCCGTGCCAGGCCGCTTGCTGCACGTAACGGTTCGCCTGGGGGACGTGCCGCTCCATCTCGTGAACGTGTACGCCCCTCATCCCGGCCCGCAGCAAACGCGCTTCTTTGAAGAGGTGTCCGCTCTTCTTGGCTCCGTCGACGTCGGCGACTGCATTGTCCTCGGGGGGGATTTTAACTGCACCCTCGAGGCGAGGGACCGCTCCGGTGCCCCGCAGTGCATGACGGCGATGGAGAAGTTGAGGGACCTGGTCGGGTCCTTCGACTTGGTGGACGTCTGGCGAAATCTCCACCCCGACTCCAGCGCCTTTACTTGGGTGAGGCCTGGAGTTGGATGGTCTAGAGTCGACCGCCTTTACGTGTCTCGGGCGTACGTTTCCTGCGTCCCGGCGGCCTCCATGCGGCCGGTGCCGTGTTCGGACCACCACCTGGTGTGGGCGGAGCTCGCTTCGCTCCGCGCGAGGACGGGGTCCGCGTACTGGCACTTTAACAACCGGCTGCTGGAGGACGTGCGGTTCCAGGACTCGTTCCGTCGATTCTGGTCCGACTGGAGAAGGAAGCAGGGGGGCTTCCCCTCCTTGAGGCTATGGTGGGACGTGGGCAAGGCTCACGTCCGCGTCTTCTGTCAAGAGTACGCGAGGGGGTCGACCAAGAGGCGGGCGGCCAGAGTCGGGCGCCTAGAAAAAGAGGTGCTCGACCTGGAAGCCCGTCTCGGTCAAGTCGTCCGGGACCCGGCCCTGCGGACGGTGTACGAAGCGAAGAAGGCCGCGCTGAAGGACCTGCAGCTCGTCGGGTCCCGAGGCGCGTTCGTGAGGTCGCGGATCCGGTTCCTGCGGGATCTGGACCGCGGCTCCCCCTTCTTCTACTCGCTGGAAAAAAGGCAGAGTGTCCGTAAGCAGCTCTTGACGCTGCTGGCCGACGACGGCTCTCTCGTCTCGGATCCGGAGGGCGTCAACAACAGGGTCCGTGAATATTACGGGGCTCTGTTCTCTCCGGATCCGTCCAGCGAGGAAGCGCGTAGAGTTTTGTGGGAGGACCTGCCGAAGGTCGGCCCGGAGGGCGCCGAAAATCTGGAAGCTCCGCTAAGCCTGGCGGAGCTGACCGGTGCCCTCGCCCGGCTCTCGAGGGGAAAATCCCCGGGGCTGGACGGGCTGACCGTGGAGTTCCACAGGGCGTTCTGGGACGTCCTGGGGAGCGACTACGCGCGGGTCCTGGGGGAAAGTCTGGCGACCGGGGAGATGCCCCTCTCTTGGCGCAGGGCAGTCATCGTCCTGCTGCCTAAGAAGGGCGATCTCCGCCTCCTTAAGAACTGGCGCCCGGTCTCCCTCCTCAGCACGGACTACAAAATCTTCGCCAGGGCGATGTCTGCTCGCCTTGGTGCCGTGCTGGACCACATGATCCACCCCGACCAGTCATACACGGTCCCGGGCCGGACAATCCACGACAACATCCATCTGGTCCGGGACCTCATCCATTGCTCCCAGGAGGCTGGTCTGTCGGTCGCCTTCCTATCCCTCGACCAAGAGAAGGCGTTCGACAGGGTGGATCACGACTATCTGCTCGGAACTCTGCGCGCTTTCGGGTTCGGGACGCATTTCGTCGCCCGGATCCGACTTTTGTACGCCGCCGCGGAGTGTCTGATTAAGGTTAACGGGTCCTTGACGGCGCCCCTTCGCTTTAGGAGAGGGGTGCGCCAGGGATGCCCCATGTCCGGCCAGTTATACGCCGTTTGCGTGGAGCCTTTCCTGCGCCTCTTGCGGACGAGGTTGACGGGACTGGCTCTGCAAGGGCCGGGCGTGGAGGTCGTCCTCTCGGCTTACGCCGATGACGTGCTCCTCGCGGTAGAGGATCCCGCTGACCTGCGGAGGATGCGTGAGTGCCAGGAGATTTACTCGGCCGCGTCCTCCGCCAGGATCAACTGGGAGAAATGTTCCGGACTCCTGGTGGGTCAGTGGCGGGTGGACTCCCTGCCGGAGGAGCTCAGGCCTTTTGCCTGGAGCACGACCCATCTCCTCTATCTGGGAGTCTACCTTAGCCCCGACGAGGAAGCCTGGCCGGCGAACTGGCAGGAGCTGGAGGCCAAGGTCGCCGCTCGCCTAGGGCGCTGGACAGGACTGCTCCGAGTGCTGTCCTACAGGGGTCGAGCGCTAGTCATAAACCAGCTGGTGGCCGCAATGCTGTGGTACCGGCTGGTCACTTTGACCCCTCCCCCTGCGTTTGTCGCCAAGATACAGAAGAAGCTGGTGGACTTCTTCTGGAACAACAGGAAGCACTGGGTCTCTGTCGCGGTCTTGAGTCTCCCGCTTGAGGAGGGCGGTCAGTCGTTGGTGTGCGTCAGCGCCCAGCTCGCGACTTTCCGTCTTCAGACCCTGCAGAGATACCTTTACGTCGAGCCCCCTCCTAGGTGGTGTGCTCTGGCGAGGTATTTCTTCCGCCAGCAGCTCGACCTCAATTATGACACGCAGCTCCTGTTTGTGAACTTGGGGGGTGCCAGGACCGCCCTCCGGGAGCTGCCTGTCTTTTACAGGGAACTCATCAGGGTCTGGAACAAAGTCTCCACCAAGCGCAGCTCTCCGCCGGCTGGAGTGGCGGCCGTCCTGCAGGAGCCGCTGCTCGGGAATCCGTACCTCCACGGCCGAGGCTTCATGTGGCGGTCGGAAGAGAGGGCTGTGGCTGGTGAGGTGACCAGGGTCAGGGACCTGCTCGATGGCGGAGGAGCGGGCTGGATGGCGCCAGTCACGCTGGCGCGGCGCCTAAATTCTGCCAACGTCCGCCGCGCGGCCGATGCCATCGAGTCGCTAAAAACAGCTCTGGGCCCTGACTCCGTTAGGTGTATCGAGGAGGCTCAAGCACGTGGGGAGATCCCGTCCGAACTGACCCCCGTCCGGACGGAATTCCTCATCGGCGCCAAACCCCGGAACCTCCCTCGGGGGCCGGCGCCTCACAACTTGAGCCGCCTCGGGGAAATCCCCTCCGTGCCTTTCAGTTCCGCGCGGAGGGGTTTCCTGTACGGGCTGCTCCTGCACACCCTCAACTTTGCCATCCTCGCCGGCCGTCCGGACACGCCATGGCGTACCATCTTGCCGTCCGGAGGAGGCGGGGGTCCCCGATGGAGGGCACTCTACGCAGGGGTCCTCCCACTATTCATCGGGGACTTGGCCTGGAGGGTGGTGCACGGAGCAGTGCCGTGCAACAAATTTTTAAGCCGGTTCACGGACTCCCAGGCCGCCTGCAATTTCTGCGGTCTGGAGGAGTCCGTGTTCCATGTTTTTATGGAATGCACGAGGTTGCAGCCCCTGTTCCATTATTTGAAGGGGCTGCTCCTGAAATTCTGGCTGCACTTCAGTCCCACTCTCCTGATCTTTGGGCACCCTGTGCGGAGGGGAGCGGGTAGGTCCGAAGGCCTCCTCGTAGGACTGCTCCTGGGCACGGCCAAGGGTGCCATCAGCCGGTCCAGGCAGCGGGCGGTCGAGGGGGTCGTTCAACCTGACTGCCTGCCTCTCTTCCGCTCTTACATCCGGTCCAGGGTGTCCTTGGAGATGGAGCACGCGGTGTCCACCGGTACGCTCGCGGCCTTCCGCGAGAGGTGGGCACCGGAGGGACTGGAGTGCATCATCACGCCCGGCAACCAAATTTTAATTTGATTTTACGTTTTAAAGTTAATTTGTTTTAATTGCCGGTGCTTTTAGTGTCCCCTTCCCTTTTATAGGGGGCACTGGGGAAAAATTGTGATTTTAGTGCCCAAAAAAAAAAACAAAAAAAAAGAAAAAACACAAAAAAAAACACAAAAAAGGGGGAAAAAATGGGCCTTGTAAATGTCTGGAGTGTCACCCAGGTCGGGTGGCACCGTTTAATGTTTTTATGTTTTCACAGATAAACTCAAAAGAGTTTCATGCACAAGGACCAATGGTAGAGCAGTAGAGGCGTGTCCTGCTCAGTAGGAGCTGTGAGCTGTGAGAGGAGCTGCTATCAACTTGAGCTCCTGCCTGGAGAGCCCTGAGACCAGCCAGGAAGAGAAGGAAGGAAGGGGCTTCACTACAACTTCTACCCAGAGGGAGAGGAGGAGAAAAGAAAACTTTACAACATCTTTATCATTTCTGCAAGGAGTTGGAGAGAGGGGGAAAAGACAAACAACATCCAGTGTGGAAGGAGGGAGACTCAACATTTCTACAGGTGGGTGTGGGTGCATTTCCCCAAACAGACTTTGTTGTATCGGTGGGGGGAGGAAAGAAGACCACTGAGGGCCGGAACATCGCGGGGGGTGTGTGTGTGTGTGGTAGTGTGTGTGGGGGCCTTGCTTACAACTAGGCCCCCCCCACAATTGGAACCCCCCCCACCCCCCCCCATTTGCCTAGCCTGGGATAGCTGGAGCTACCAGGCTGAAGATTGTTTGTTTTTCTTAAACACCCAATTAAAGATCGTTAGGAGTGCCTGGTGGCTCCAGCTACCCCAGGTGAAGACATCTTCTCCCCCCACCTGAAGACCACCCCAAAGACTTTTGTGTTTTGCCATCTGGGGAGTGCACCCACCCACAGCTGCGAGGGGAGACCTGCCCTCGCAGTCCCCCCCCCCTTCCCACCCCCCTCTCTCTTTCTCTGCTACTCTGTTTCTCCCCTCTCTCTCTGAGGCCTCTTCCTTCCAAATTTACAAAAAAAAAACAAAAAAACAAAACCAATTAAGACAACTGAGCAGAGGGAGCAAGGCCTCTCCCCAATTGTCAACGAGGGGAGAGGTACCTCGTTAAGAGCTCCTCTGCTTCAGTCTTTTAGATAAGAGGCCTAATTAAGACCATTAAGGCCTGTGACTTTGGGGTGGGTGTAGCCCTTAAAGGGACCCCGTGATGGCGACCCCATCCACGCCGGTGGCAGGGCCAGCAAGGACGTATGCGCAGGCGGTGTCCACATCCACGGCACCTCCTGCGCCACCCGCTGCCCTGCCACCATTCAGACTTATAACCAGGAAACACGGGGTCAAGAGCTACACTCACCCCACAATGAGCATTGAGGAGTGCGTGCGGGCGATGGCTGGGGTAGTCGGCCCCTCGGCCGTTGTCGCAGCCTCCAAGATGTCTGGGAAGGCCGTGTTCTTCCTGGGGTCGGAGCGGGCGGTGTCCCTGGCCCTTGAAAAGGGGCTCACGGTGGGCGGGACGTTCCTGCCGGTGGACCCTCTCGAGGCCACCGCGCAGAGGGTCATCGTTTCAAACGTCCCGCCCTTTGTTTCCGCTGGGCTCCTCCTCCCTCACCTACAACAACTGGGGGAGGTAAGGTCGGGGATCAACCCCATACCGCTCGGCCTCAGGGAGAACAGCCTGCGCCACGTGTTCTCCTTCCGCCGCCAGCTCTTTGTCCGGCTGGCGCGGGAGGAGACGACGGAAGGTCATTTTAATGTGGTGCACGAGGGGACTGCCTACCGCGTCTTCTGGACGTCGGACGGCGTGCGGTGCCATGCCTGCAGGGAGGTGGGGCACGTTCGCAAGAACTGCCCCGCCTCCAAGGCCGCCAAACCACCGAAGGCGGCCAAGGCTGGCGCCGCCGCCACCCCTCCCCCTAGTTGCGTCCGCGTGCCGGGAGCCATGGGTGCGCGGGCATCGTCGGAGGCCTTTGTTTTCAGGGCCTCCGGCGGGGGGGAGGGAGAGCGTCCGACCGGAAAGAAGGCGCGGAAGAAGACAAAACATCAAGAGGCGGGTCCCCTCAGTGCGCCGGATAATTTGACCACCGCGCTCAGCCCAACCCCGTCACCGGCGAGCGCGGGGTGCCCCGAGCCCGTGCCCGAGCCCTTGAATACCACCACAGAGGGGCCCAGGCGCGGGCAAGAAAAGGAAAAGGGGGGGGCGGAGCGGGAGGCCTCGGCAGACATGGAGGTCTCCCTGACTCCGCGCGCCCCCAGGAACAAAAAGAGGCACCGCCCCAATGAGGCGGAGGGGGAACAACATCCCTCCGCGGAGGAGGCGGTGCCCGCCGCGTGTCCCGCGTCCCCCACCAGCGCCCCCAAATTGCGCTGCAGGCGCGAGGAGTCTTTCCCCGGGGAGGGTGAGACAGTTGAGGCTGCCCAGCCTCTGCCTCCCGGGGATGGAGTGGAAGATCTGCCTGTCGTGGGGGGCGTGGGGACCGCGGAGGAATGCGTAGCCGCCGGGTCGAGCGTCCCGGGGACCGAGGCGGGCGGGGCCGAAAAGGCCGAACCTGAGCCCGCCCGGCTATTATCCAACTTCCCCCGGGAGTCGCTCGACCCGGCAGAAAAACAAACAAATAACTATGACACTGTAGATGCTGGGCCGGGGGGTGGCAGCGGGGAGGGGGAGGAACACCCACCCTCGCCCCTTACTTTGGAGCTGGAGCACTTGGAGGGCCTGGGGATTTCCTATGGCCGGGTCTCTCCTTGTTCTCCGGTTCCTGGGGTGGAGGGGGAACCCCTTCCGCTGTCATTTCCCGACCCAGCACCATTTTTAAAAGAGCCCAGTGGGGACTCCTCTGCCGACGATCCTGGGGGTGGGATCGGGGCAGTGCCAGGGCCGGTTGGAGCGGCCGGTTCATTTGCCGTACCTTGTGCGGTCGATGGGCCGGCTGCTGGCGGCCACCTCCCGGAGGAGGACGGGGACTCGGTGGGGGACGCGGGTGAAGACCTAGAGACCACCGCCAGGGAGGCGGTGGATCTGCTCGCGGCCGCCGCTGAGGCCCTCCTCGTTCCTGCAAAGGAACTCCGGGACTTTTTGGCCCAGAGCCGGGGTCGCCGCGACCAAGCCCGACTGGCCCTGGAAAAATGGTCCGAGCCGGAGCTGATCAAGGGGTCCGTCCGCGCCGCCGTTAAAACCTTGGCCGCGGGCGGGCCCTTGACAAAGGAGCAGCACCTTGAGCTGCGCGAGCTCGAGGGACTCCTCGCTGGGCTGCGGAGGGAGCGGAGTTCAACAAAAGACTCCGCTCCCTCCCCCACAATAGGTTAAGGTAGAGGTTGCACTATGCTTTTGCCATGAAGATAACCATAGCCAGCCTCAACATCAACGGCGGCAGAGGGGCACGCCGTAGATTTGACAATTTTTCGCTCCTGCGGGAGGGGAAATATGCGGTGTGCTTCCTGCAAGAAACCCACACCGTTCCGGGAGACGAAGCCACGTGGCTCCTGGAATGGCAAGGAGAGGTCCGCATGAGCCACCTCACCGCCATTTCTAGTGGGGTGGCCATCTTGCTGGGCCCGCATTTTCAGCCGGAGATCTTGGGGGTCGAGGAGCCCGTGCCAGGCCGCTTGCTGCACGTAACGGTTCGCCTGGGGGACGTGCCGCTCCATCTCGTGAACGTGTACGCCCCTCATCCCGGCCCGCAGCAAACGCGCTTCTTTGAAGAGGTGTCCGCTCTTCTTGGCTCCGTCGACGTCGGCGACTGCATTGTCCTCGGGGGGGATTTTAACTGCACCCTCGAGGCGAGGGACCGCTCCGGTGCCCCGCAGTGCATGACGGCGATGGAGAAGTTGAGGGACCTGGTCGGGTCCTTCGACTTGGTGGACGTCTGGCGAAATCTCCACCCCGACTCCAGCGCCTTTACTTGGGTGAGGCCTGGAGTTGGATGGTCTAGAGTCGACCGCCTTTACGTGTCTCGGGCGTACGTTTCCTGCGTCCCGGCGGCCTCCATGCGGCCGGTGCCGTGTTCGGACCACCACCTGGTGTGGGCGGAGCTCGCTTCGCTCCGCGCGAGGACGGGGTCCGCGTACTGGCACTTTAACAACCGGCTGCTGGAGGACGTGCGGTTCCAGGACTCGTTCCGTCGATTCTGGTCCGACTGGAGAAGGAAGCAGGGGGGCTTCCCCTCCTTGAGGCTATGGTGGGACGTGGGCAAGGCTCACGTCCGCGTCTTCTGTCAAGAGTACGCGAGGGGGTCGACCAAGAGGCGGGCGGCCAGAGTCGGGCGCCTAGAAAAAGAGGTGCTCGACCTGGAAGCCCGTCTCGGTCAAGTCGTCCGGGACCCGGCCCTGCGGACGGTGTACGAAGCGAAGAAGGCCGCGCTGAAGGACCTGCAGCTCGTCGGGTCCCGAGGCGCGTTCGTGAGGTCGCGGATCCGGTTCCTGCGGGATCTGGACCGCGGCTCCCCCTTCTTCTACTCGCTGGAAAAAAGGCAGAGTGTCCGTAAGCAGCTCTTGACGCTGCTGGCCGACGACGGCTCTCTCGTCTCGGATCCGGAGGGCGTCAACAACAGGGTCCGTGAATATTACGGGGCTCTGTTCTCTCCGGATCCGTCCAGCGAGGAAGCGCGTAGAGTTTTGTGGGAGGACCTGCCGAAGGTCGGCCCGGAGGGCGCCGAAAATCTGGAAGCTCCGCTAAGCCTGGCGGAGCTGACCGGTGCCCTCGCCCGGCTCTCGAGGGGAAAATCCCCGGGGCTGGACGGGCTGACCGTGGAGTTCCACAGGGCGTTCTGGGACGTCCTGGGGAGCGACTACGCGCGGGTCCTGGGGGAAAGTCTGGCGACCGGGGAGATGCCCCTCTCTTGGCGCAGGGCAGTCATCGTCCTGCTGCCTAAGAAGGGCGATCTCCGCCTCCTTAAGAACTGGCGCCCGGTCTCCCTCCTCAGCACGGACTACAAAATCTTCGCCAGGGCGATGTCTGCTCGCCTTGGTGCCGTGCTGGACCACATGATCCACCCCGACCAGTCATACACGGTCCCGGGCCGGACAATCCACGACAACATCCATCTGGTCCGGGACCTCATCCATTGCTCCCAGGAGGCTGGTCTGTCGGTCGCCTTCCTATCCCTCGACCAAGAGAAGGCGTTCGACAGGGTGGATCACGACTATCTGCTCGGAACTCTGCGCGCTTTCGGGTTCGGGACGCATTTCGTCGCCCGGATCCGACTTTTGTACGCCGCCGCGGAGTGTCTGATTAAGGTTAACGGGTCCTTGACGGCGCCCCTTCGCTTTAGGAGAGGGGTGCGCCAGGGATGCCCCATGTCCGGCCAGTTATACGCCGTTTGCGTGGAGCCTTTCCTGCGCCTCTTGCGGACGAGGTTGACGGGACTGGCTCTGCAAGGGCCGGGCGTGGAGGTCGTCCTCTCGGCTTACGCCGATGACGTGCTCCTCGCGGTAGAGGATCCCGCTGACCTGCGGAGGATGCGTGAGTGCCAGGAGATTTACTCGGCCGCGTCCTCCGCCAGGATCAACTGGGAGAAATGTTCCGGACTCCTGGTGGGTCAGTGGCGGGTGGACTCCCTGCCGGAGGAGCTCAGGCCTTTTGCCTGGAGCACGACCCATCTCCTCTATCTGGGAGTCTACCTTAGCCCCGACGAGGAAGCCTGGCCGGCGAACTGGCAGGAGCTGGAGGCCAAGGTCGCCGCTCGCCTAGGGCGCTGGACAGGACTGCTCCGAGTGCTGTCCTACAGGGGTCGAGCGCTAGTCATAAACCAGCTGGTGGCCGCAATGCTGTGGTACCGGCTGGTCACTTTGACCCCTCCCCCTGCGTTTGTCGCCAAGATACAGAAGAAGCTGGTGGACTTCTTCTGGAACAACAGGAAGCACTGGGTCTCTGTCGCGGTCTTGAGTCTCCCGCTTGAGGAGGGCGGTCAGTCGTTGGTGTGCGTCAGCGCCCAGCTCGCGACTTTCCGTCTTCAGACCCTGCAGAGATACCTTTACGTCGAGCCCCCTCCTAGGTGGTGTGCTCTGGCGAGGTATTTCTTCCGCCAGCAGCTCGACCTCAATTATGACACGCAGCTCCTGTTTGTGAACTTGGGGGGTGCCAGGACCGCCCTCCGGGAGCTGCCTGTCTTTTACAGGGAACTCATCAGGGTCTGGAACAAAGTCTCCACCAAGCGCAGCTCTCCGCCGGCTGGAGTGGCGGCCGTCCTGCAGGAGCCGCTGCTCGGGAATCCGTACCTCCACGGCCGAGGCTTCATGTGGCGGTCGGAAGAGAGGGCTGTGGCTGGTGAGGTGACCAGGGTCAGGGACCTGCTCGATGGCGGAGGAGCGGGCTGGATGGCGCCAGTCACGCTGGCGCGGCGCCTAAATTCTGCCAACGTCCGCCGCGCGGCCGATGCCATCGAGTCGCTAAAAACAGCTCTGGGCCCTGACTCCGTTAGGTGTATCGAGGAGGCTCAAGCACGTGGGGAGATCCCGTCCGAACTGACCCCCGTCCGGACGGAATTCCTCATCGGCGCCAAACCCCGGAACCTCCCTCGGGGGCCGGCGCCTCACAACTTGAGCCGCCTCGGGGAAATCCCCTCCGTGCCTTTCAGTTCCGCGCGGAGGGGTTTCCTGTACGGGCTGCTCCTGCACACCCTCAACTTTGCCATCCTCGCCGGCCGTCCGGACACGCCATGGCGCACCATCTTGCCGTCCGGAGGAGGCGGGGGTCCCCGATGGAGGGCACTCTACGCAGGGGTCCTCCCACTATTCATCGGGGACTTGGCCTGGAGGGTGGTGCACGGAGCAGTGCCGTGCAACAAATTTTTAAGCCGGTTCACGGACTCCCAGGCCGCCTGCAATTTCTGCGGTCTGGAGGAGTCCGTGTTCCATGTTTTTATTGAGTGCACAAGGTTGCAGCCCCTGTTCCATTATTTGAAGGGGCTGCTCCTGAAATTCTGGCTGCACTTCAGTCCCACTCTCCTGATCTTTGGGCACCCTGTGCGGAGGGGAGCGGGTAGGTCCGAAGGCCTCCTCGTAGGACTGCTCCTGGGCACGGCCAAGGGTGCCATCAGCCGGTCCAGGCAGCGGGCGGTCGAGGGGGTCGTTCAACCTGACTGCCTGCCTCTCTTCCGCTCTTACATCCGGTCCAGGGTGTCCTTGGAGATGGAGCACGCGGTGTCCACCGGTACGCTCGCGGCCTTCCGCGAGAGGTGGGCACCGGAGGGACTGGAGTGCATCATCACGCCCGGCAACCAAATTTTAATTTGATTTTACGTTTTAAAGTTAATTTGTTTTAATTGCCGGTGCTTTTAGTGTCCCCTTCCCTTTTATAGGGGGCACTGGGGAAAAATTGTGATTTTAGTGCCCAAAAAAAAAAACAAAAAAAAAAGAAAAAACAAAAAAAAAACACAAAAAAGGGGGAAAAAAATGGGCCTTGTAAATGTCTGGAGTGTCACCCAGGTCGGGTGGCACCGTTTAATGTTTTATGTTTTGCAGGTGAACTCCCAAAAGAGTTTCATGCCCAAGGACCAATTGGGGAGCTGTGGAGGCGTGTCCTGCTCAGTTGGAGCTGTGAGCAGTGAGGGAAGCTGCAAGCAACTTGAGCTCCTGCCTGTAGAGCCCTGAGACCAGCCCAGGAACAGAAGGAAGGAAGGGGCTTCACCACAACTTTAACCAGAGGGAGAGGAGGAAAAAGCAGAAAACTTTATCAACTTTTATCATTTCTGCAAGGAGTTGGAGAGAGGGGGAAAAGACCAACAACCAACATCCAGTGTGGAAGGAGGGAGACTCAACATTTCTACAGGTGGGTGTGGGTGCATTTCCCAAAAAAGACTTTGTTATATCGGTGGGGGGAGGAAAGAAGACCACTGAGGGCCGGAACATCGCGGGGGGTGTGTGTGTGTGTGGTAGTGTGTGTGGGGGCCTTGCTTACAACTAGGCCCCCCCCCACAATTGGAACCCCCCCCACCCCCCACATTTGCCTAGCCTGGGATAGCTGGAGCTACCAGGCTGAAGATTTTCATTAATCACCCAATTAAAGATCGTTAGGAGTGCCTGGTGGCTCCAGCTACCCCAGGTGAAGACATCTTCTCCCCCCACCTGAAGACCACCCCAAAGACTTTTGTGTTTTGCCATCTGGGGAGTGCACCCACCCACAGCTGCGAGGGGAGACCTGCCCTCGCAGTCCCCCCCCCCTTCCCACCCCCCCTCTCTCTTTCTCTGCTACTCTGTTTCTCCCCTCTCTCTCTGAGGCCTCTTCCTTCCAAATTTACAAAAAAAAACAAAAAAAAAAAACAAAAAAACAAAACCAATTAAGACAACTGAGCAGAGGGAGCAAGGCCTCTCCCCAATTGTCAACGAGGGGAGAGGTACCTCGTTAAGAGCTCCTCTGCTTCAGTCTTTCTACAAGAGGCCTAATAAAGACCATTAAGGCCTGTGACTTTGGGGTGGGTGTAGCCCTTAAAGGGACCCCGTGATGGCGACCCCATCCACGCCGGTGGCAGGGCCAGCAAGGACGTATGCGCAGGCGGTGTCCACATCCACGGCACCTCCTGCGCCACCCGCTGCCCTGCCACCATTCAGACTTATAACCAGGAAACACGGGGTCAAGAGCTACACTCACCCCACAATGAGCATTGAGGAGTGCGTGCGGGCGATGGCTGGGGTAGTCGGCCCCTCGGCCATTGTCGCAGCCTCCAAGATGTCTGGGAAGGCCGTGTTCTTCCTGGGGTCGGAGCGGGCGGTGTCCCTGGCCCTTGAAAAGGGGCTCACGGTGGGCGGGACGTTCCTGCCGGTGGACCCTCTCGAGGCCACCGCGCAGAGGGTCATCGTTTCAGACGTCCCGCCCTTTGTTTCCGCTGAGCTCCTCCTCCCTCACCTACAACAACTGGGGGAGGTAAGGTCGGGGATCAACCCCATACCGCTCGGCCTCAGGGAGAGCAGCCTGCGCCACGTGTTCTCCTTCCGCCGCCAGCTCTTTGTCCGGCTGGCGCGGGAGGAGACGACGGAAGGTCATTTTAATGTGGTGCACGAGGGGACTGCCTACCGCGTCTTCTGGACGTCGGACGGCGTGCGGTGCCATGCCTGCAGGGAGGTGGGGCACGTTCGCAAGAACTGCCCCGCCTCCAAGGCCGCCAAACCACCGAAGGCGGCCAAGGCTGGCGCCGCCGCCACCCCTCCCCCTAGTTGCGTCCGCGTGCCGGGAGCCATGGGTGCGCGGGCATCGTCGGAGGCCTTTGTTTTCAGGGCCTCCGGCGGGGGGGAGGGAGAGCGTCCGACCGGAAAGAAGGCGCGGAAGAAGACAAAACATCAAGAGGCGGGTCCCCTCAGTGCGCCGGATAATTTGACCACCGCGCTCAGCCCAACCCCGTCACCGGCGAGCGCGGGGTGCCCCGAGCCCGTGCCCGAGCCCTTGAATACCACCACAGAGGGGCCCAGGCGCGGGCAAGAAAAGGAAAAGGGGGGGGCGGAGCGGGAGGCCTCGGCAGACATGGAGGTCTCCCTGACTCCGCGCGCCCCCAGGAACAAAAAGAGGCACCGCCCCAATGAGGCGGAGGGGGAACAACATCCCTCCGCGGAGGAGTCGGTGCCCGCCGCGTGTCCCGCGTCCCCCACCAGCGCCCCCAAATTGCGCTGCAGGCGCGAGGAGTCTTTCCCCGGGGAGGGTGAGACAGTTGAGGCTGCCCAGCCTCTGCCTCCCGGGGATGGAGTGGAAGATCTGCCTGTCGTGGGGGGCGTGGGGACCGCGGAGGAATGCGTAGCCGCCGGGCCGGGCGTCCCGGGGACTGAGGCGGGCGAGGCCGAAAAGGCCGAACCTGAGCCCGCCCAGCTATTACCCAACTTCCCCCGGGATTTGCTCGACCCGGCAGAGAATGAAACAAATAATTATGACACTGTAGATGCTGGGCCGGGGGGTGGCAGCGGGGAGGGGGAGGAACACCCACCCTCGCCCCTTACTTTGGAGCTGGAGCACTTGGAGGGCCTGGGGATTTCCTATGGCCGGGTCTCTCCTTGTTCTCCGGTTCCTGGGGCGGAGGGGGAACCCCTTCCGCTGTCATTTCCCGACCCAGCACCATTTTTAAAAGAGCCCAGTGGGGACTCCTCTGCCGACGATCCTGGGGGTGGGATCGGGGCAGTGCCAGGGCCGGTTGGAGCGGCCGGTTCATTTGCCGTACCTTGTGCGGTCGATGGGCCGGCTGCTGGCGGCCACCTCCCGGAGGAGGACGGGGACTCGGTGGGGGACGCGGGTGAAGACCTAGAGACCACCGCCAGGGAGGCGGTGGATCTGCTCGCGGCCGCCGCTGAGGCCCTCCTCGTTCCTGCAAAGGAACTCCGGGACTTTTTGGCCCAGAGCCGGGGTCGCCGCGACCAAGCCCGACTGGCCCTGGAAAAATGGTCCGAGCCGGAGCTGATCAAGGGGTCCGTCCGCGCCGCCGTTAAAACCTTGGCCGCGGGCGGGCCCTTGACAAAGGAGCAGCACCTTGAGCTGCGCGAGCTCGAGGGACTCCTCGCTGGGCTGCGGAGGGAGCGGAGTTCAACAAAAGACTCCGCTCCCTCCCCCACAATAGGTTAAGGTAGAGGTTGCACTATGCTTTTGTCATGAAGATAACCATAGCCAGCCTCAACATCAACGGCGGCAGAGGGGCACGCCGTAGATTTGACAATTTTTCGCTCCTGCGGGAGGGGAAATATGCGGTGTGCTTCCTGCAAGAAACCCACACCGTTCCGGGAGACGAAGCCACGTGGCTCCTGGAATGGCAAGGAGAGGTCCGCATGAGCCACCTCACCGCCATTTCTAGTGGGGTGGCCATCTTGCTGGGCCCGCATTTTCAGCCGGAGATCTTGGGGGTCGAGGAGCCCGTGCCAGGCCGCTTGCTGCACGTAACGGTTCGCCTGGGGGACGTGCCGCTCCATCTCGTGAACGTGTACGCCCCTCATCCCGGCCCGCAGCAAACGCGCTTCTTTGAAGAGGTGTCCGCTCTTCTTGGCTCCGTCGACGTCGGCGACTGCATTGTCCTCGGGGGGGATTTTAACTGCACCCTCGAGGCGAGGGACCGCTCCGGTGCCCCGCAGTGCATGACGGCGATGGAGAAGTTGAGGGACCTGGTCGGGTCCTTCGACTTGGTGGACGTCTGGCGAAATCTCCACCCCGACTCCAGCGCCTTTACTTGGGTGAGGCCTGGAGTTGGATGGTCTAGAGTCGACCGCCTTTACGTGTCTCGGGCGTACGTTTCCTGCGTCCCGGCGGCCTCCATGCGGCCGGTGCCGTGTTCGGACCACCACCTGGTGTGGGCGGAGCTCGCTTCGCTCCGCGCGGGGACGGGGTCCGCGTACTGGCACTTTAACAACCGGCTGCTGGAGGACGTGCGGTTCCAGGACTCGTTCCGTCGATTCTGGTCCGACTGGAGAAGGAAGCAGGGGGGCTTCCCCTCCTTGAGGCTATGGTGGGACGTGGGCAAGGCTCACGTCCGCGTCTTCTGTCAAGAGTACGCGAGGGGGTCGACCAAGAGGCGGGCGGCCAGAGTCGGGCGCCTAGAAAAAGAGGTGCTCGACCTGGAAGCCCGTCTCGGTCAAGTCGTCCAGGACCCGGCCCTGCGGACGGTGTACGAAGCGAAGAAGGCCGCGCTGAAGGACCTGCAGCTCGTCGGGTCCCGAGGCGCGTTCGTGAGGTCGCGGATCCGGTTCCTGCGGGATCTGGACCGCGGCTCCCCCTTCTTCTACTCGCTGGAAAAAAGGCAGAGTGTCCGTAAGCAGCTCTTGACGCTGCTGGCCGACGACGGCTCTCTCGTCTCGGATCCGGAGGGCGTCAACAACAGGGTCCGTGAATATTACGGGGCTCTGTTCTCTCCGGATCCGTCCAGCGAGGAAGCGCGTAGAGTTTTGTGGGAGGACCTGCCGAAGGTCGGCCCGGAGGGCGCCGAAAATCTGGAAGCTCCGCTAAGCCTGGCGGAGCTGACCGGTGCCCTCGCCCGGCTCTCGAGGGGAAAATCCCCGGGGCTGGACGGGCTGACCGTGGAGTTCCACAGGGCGTTCTGGGACGTCCTGGGGAGCGACTACGCGCGGGTCCTGGGGGAAAGTCTGGCGACCGGGGAGATGCCCCTCTCTTGGCGCAGGGCAGTCATCGTCCTGCTGCCTAAGAAGGGCGATCTCCGCCTCCTTAAGAACTGGCGCCCGGTCTCCCTCCTCAGCACGGACTACAAAATCTTCGCCAGGGCGATGTCTGCTCGCCTTGGTGCCGTGCTGGACCACATGATCCACCCCGACCAGTCATACACGGTCCCGGGCCGGACAATCCACGACAACATCCATCTGGTCCGGGACCTCATCCATTGTTCCCAGGAGGCTGGTCTGTCGGTCGCCTTCCTATCCCTCGACCAAGAGAAGGCGTTCGACAGGGTGGATCACGACTATCTGCTCGGAACTCTGCGCGCTTTCGGGTTCGGGACGCATTTCGTCGCCCGGATCCGACTTTTGTACGCCGCCGCGGAGTGTCTGATTAAGGTTAACGGGTCCTTGACGGCGCCCCTTCGCTTTAGGAGAGGGGTGCGCCAGGGATGCCCCATGTCCGGCCAGTTATACGCCGTTTGCGTGGAGCCTTTCCTGCGCCTCTTGCGGACGAGGTTGACGGGACTGGCTCTGCAAGGGCCGGGCGTGGAGGTCGTCCTCTCGGCTTACGCCGATGACGTGCTCCTCGCGGTAGAGGATCCCGCTGACCTGCGGAGGATGCGTGAGTGCCAGGAGATTTACTCGGCCGCGTCCTCCGCCAGGATCAACTGGGAGAAATGTTCCGGACTCCTGGTGGGTCAGTGGCGGGTGGACTCCCTGCCGGAGGAGCTCAGGCCTTTTGCCTGGAGCACGACCCATCTCCTCTATCTGGGAGTCTACCTTAGCCCCGACGAGGAAGCCTGGCCGGCGAACTGGCAGGAGCTGGAGGCCAAGGTCGCCGCTCGCCTAGGGCGCTGGACAGGACTGCTCCGAGTGCTGTCCTACAGGGGTCGAGCGCTAGTCATAAACCAGCTGGTGGCCGCAATGCTGTGGTACCGGCTGGTCACTTTGACCCCTCCCCCTGCGTTTGTCGCCAAGATACAGAAGAAGCTGGTGGACTTCTTCTGGAACAACAGGAAGCACTGGGTCTCTGTCGCGGTCTTGAGTCTCCCGCTTGAGGAGGGCGGTCAGTCGTTGGTGTGCGTCAGCGCCCAGCTCGCGACTTTCCGTCTTCAGACCCTGCAGAGATACCTTTACGTCGAGCCCCCTCCTAGGTGGTGTGCTCTGGCGAGGTATTTCTTCCGCCAGCAGCTCGACCTCAATTATGACACGCAGCTCCTGTTTGTGAACTTGGGGGGTGCCAGGACCGCCCTCCGGGAGCTGCCTGTCTTTTACAGGGAACTCATCAGGGTCTGGAACAAAGTCTCCACCAAGCGCAGCTCTCCACCGGCTGGAGTGGCGGCCGTCCTGCAGGAGCCGCTGCTCGGGAATCCGTACCTCCACGGCCGAGGTTTTATGTGGCGGTCGGAAGAGAGGGCTGTGGCTGGTGAGGTGACCAGGGTCAGGGACCTGCTCGATGGCGGAGGAGCGGGCTGGATGGCGCCAGTCACGCTGGCGCGGCGCCTAAATTCTGCCAACGTCCGCCGCGCGGCCGAAGCCATCGAGTCGCTAAAAACAGCTCTGGGCCCTGACTCCGTTAGGTGTATCGAGGAGGCTCAAGCACGTGGGGAGATCCCGTCCGAACTGACCCCCGTCCGGACGGAATTCCTCATCGGCGCCAAACCCCGGAACCTCCCTCGGGGGCCGGCGCCTCACAACTTGAGCCGCCTCGGGGAAATCCCCTCCGTGCCTTTCAGTTCCGCGCGGAGGGGTTTCCTGTACGGGCTGCTCCTGCACACCCTCAACTTTGCCATCCTCGCCGGCCGTCCGGACACGCCATGGCGTACCATCTTGCCGTCCGGAGGAGGCGGGGGTCCCCGATGGAGGGCACTCTACGCAGGGGTCCTCCCACTATTCATCGGGGACTTGGCCTGGAGGGTGGTGCACGGAGCAGTGCCGTGCAATAAATTTTTAAGCCGGTTCACGGACTCCCAGGCCGCCTGCAATTTCTGCGGTCTGGAGGAGTCCGTGTTCCATGTTTTTATTGAATGCACGAGGTTGCAGCCCCTGTTCCACTATTTGAAGGGGCTGCTCCTGAAATTCTGGCTGCACTTCAGTCCCACTCTCCTGATCTTTGGGCACCCTGTGCGGAGGGGAGCGGGTAGGTCCGAAGGCCTCCTCGTAGGACTGCTCCTGGGCACGGCCAAGGGTGCCATCAGCCGGTCCAGGCAGCGGGCGGTCGAGGGGGTCGTTCAACCTGACTGCCTGCCTCTCTTCCGCTCTTACATCCGGTCCAGGGTGTCCTTGGAGATGGAGCACGCGGTGTCCACCGGTACGCTCGCGGCCTTCCGCGAGAGGTGGGCACCGGAGGGACTGGAGTGCATCATCACGCCCGGCAACCAAATTTTAATTTGATTTTACGTTTTAAAGTTAATTTGTTTTAATTGCCGGTGCTTTTAGTGTCCCCTTCCCTTTTATAGGGGGCACTGGGGAAAAATTGTGATTTTAGTGCCCAAAAAAAAAAACAAAAAAAAAAAAAAGAAAAAACACAAAAAAAAACACAAAAAAGGGGGGAAAAAAAAAGGGCCTTGTAAATGTCTGGAGTGTCACCCAGGTCGGGTGGCACCGTTTAATGTTTTATGTTTTCACAGATAAACTCAAAAGAGTTTCATGCACAAGGACCCCCAGGTCCCTCTGCACCGCAGCATGTTGTAATTTCTCCCCATTCAAATAATATTCCCTTTTACTGTTTTTTTCCAAGGTGGATGACCTCACATTTTCCGACATTGTATTCCATCTGCCAAACCTTAGCTCATTCGCTTAACCTATCTAAATCTCTTTGCAGTCTCTCTGTTTCCTTTACACAACCCGCTTTACCACTAATCTTTGTGTCATCTGCAAATTTTGTTACATTACACTTTGTCCCCTCTTCCAGGTCATCTATGTATAGTGTAAACAGTTGTGGTCCCAGCACCGATCCCTAACCACACCACTAACCACCGATTGCCAACCCGAAAAGGACCCATTTATCCCGACTCTCTGCTTTCTGTTCGCCAGCCAATTCTCTATCCATGCCAATACATTTCCTCTGACTCCGCGTACCTCTATCTTCTGCAGTAACCTTTTGTGTGGCACCTTATCGAATGCCTTTTGGAAATCTAAATACACCACATCCATCGGTACACCTCTATCCACCATGCTCATTATATCCTTAAAGAATTCCAGTAAATTAGTTAAACATGATTTCCCCTTCATGAATCCATGTTGCATCTGCTTGATTGCACTATTCCTATCTAGATGTCCCGCTATTTCTTCCTTAATGATAGCTTCAAGCATTTTCCCCACTATGGATGTTAAACTAACCGGCCTATAGTTACCTGCCTCTGTCTGCCCCCTTTTTTAAACATAGACATTACATTAGCTGCTTTCCAATCCGATGGTACCTCCCCAGAGTCCAGAGAATTTTGGTAGATTATAACGAATGCATCTGCAATAACTTCCGCCATTTCTTTTAATACTCTAGGATGCATTTCATCAGGACCAGGGGACTTGTCTACCTTGAGTCCCATTAGCCTGTCCAGCACTACCTCCTGAGTGATAGTGATTGTCTCAAGGTCCTCCCTTCCCACATTCCCGTGACCAGCAATTTTTGGCATGGTTTTTGTGTCTTCCACTGTGAAGACCGAAGCAAAATAATTGTTTAAGGTCTCAACCATTTCCACATTTCCCATTATTAAATCCCCCTTCTCAACTTCTAAGGGACCAACATTTACTTTAGTCATTCTTTTCCGTTTTATATATCGGTAAAAGCTTTTACTATCTGTTTTTATGTTTTGCGCAAGTTTACTTTCACAATCTATCTTTCCTTTCTCTATTGCTTTCTTAGTCATTCTTTGCTGTCGTTTAAAATTTTCCCAATCTTCTAGTTTCCCACTAACCTTGGCCACCTTATACGCATTGGTTTTTAATTTGATACTTTCCTTTATTTCCTTGGTTATCCATGGCTGGCTATCCCTTCTCTTACCACCCTTCTTTTTCACTGGAAAATATTTTTGTTGAGCACTATGAAAGAGCTCCTTAAAAGTCCTCCACTGTTCCTCAATTGTGCCACCGTTTAGTCTGTGTTTCCAGTCTACTTTAGCCAACTCTGCCCTCATCCCACTGTAGTTCCCTTTGTTTAAGCATAGTATGCTCGTTTGAGATACTACTTCCTCACCCTCAATCTGTATTACAAATTCAACCGTACTGTGATCACTCATTCCGAGAGGATATTTTACTCGGAGATCATTTATTATTCCTGTTTCATTACACAGGACCAGATCTAAGATAGCTTGCTCCCTTGTAGGTTCTGTAACACACTGTTCTAAGAAACAATCCATTATGCATTCTATGAATTCCTCCTCCAGGCTACCCCGTGCGATTTGATTTGACCAATCGATATGTAGGTTAAAATCCCCCATGATTACTGCCGTTCCTTTTTCACATGCCTCCATTATTCCCTTGATTATTGTCCGCCCCACCGTGAAGTTATTATTTGGGGGCCTATAAACTACGCCCACCAGTGACTTTTTCCCCTTACTATTTCTAATATCCACCCACAATGATTCAACATTTTGTTCACCAGAGCCAATATCGTCTCTCACAACTGCCCTGATATCATCCTTTATTAACAGAGCTACCCCACCTCCTTTCCCTTCTTGTCTATCTTTCCGAATTGTCAGATACCTCTGTATGTTTAATTCCCAGTCTTGGCCACCCTGCAACCACGTTTCAGTAATGGCCACCAAATCATACCAATTTGTAATGATTTGTGCCATCAACTCATTTACTTTGTTTCAAATGCTGCGTGCATTTAGGTAAAGTGTTTTAATACTAGTTTTTAAACCATGATTTTTAGTTTTGACCCCTCCTGCAGCCCCTTTATATTGTCCCTTCCTATCATGTTGTGGTTTACACTTCCCCCAGCCATTCTGCTACTCTGCTCTGTTGCCTCCTGCCTTTTGCATTCTTTCATGGAGTTCTGTTCATCTGAGCTCTCACCCACTCTAACTAGCTCAAAGCCCTCTCCTGGGTTCCCATCCCCCTGCCAAGCTAGTTTAAAGCCCTCCCATCGCACTATCAAAACCACCCGTGAGAACATTGGTCCCGTCTCTGTTGAGGTGTAACCTGTCCGACTTGTACGTGTCCCACCTACCCCAGAAGCGGTCCCAATTGTTCAGGAAACTAAAGCCCTCCCTCCTACACCAATGCCTCAGCCACGTATTTATCTGACTAGCCTTCATATTTCTACCCTCACTCGTACGTGGCACTGGCAGTAATCCAGAGATTACCACCTTTGAGGTCCTGGCTTTCAATCTTACTCCTAGCTCCCTAAACGCCGCTTTCAGGACCTCACCCTTCTTTCTACCTATGTCGTTGGTACCAATGTGGACTACAACCACTGGCTGTTCCCCTTCCCTCCCCAGAATGCCCTGCAGTCGCTCAATGACATCATTGACCCTTGCACCAGGGAGACAACACACCATTCTGATGTCACTTTTGCTGCTGCAGAAGCGCCTATCTGCTCCCCTAACTATTGAATCTCCTATCACTATAGCCCTTCCCATCTTCTTCCTCCCTCCCTGTGCAGCTGAGCCACCTATGGTGCTGTGGACTTGGCCCTGGCTGCACTCCCCAGAGGCATCACCGCCCTCGCCAGTAGTCAGAATAGAGTACCGGATAAATAGTACTGAATGCGCATAAATAGTGACTGCTATTCCATTGCAGAAGCATCACATCCAAATCTGATTCTGTCTTCACTTGATGCTCGATCATAAGATCACTCGATAGATTCGAATGCAGGTGCGGGCGGGGGGTGGGGCGGTGGTCATTCTTAGTTCATCCATCCAGAAAGACCTAACGGTCCCTCCTTCACGATAGCCAACCATCTCTAAACTGATTCTAGGGGTTCTGCATCCGGAAATCCATTCTATGTTTTGATTACTCTTTCAATGGAGAAGAAGCTCCTGACATTTGTCATAAATTTGCTTTTTACTGGTTTGAATTGTGTCCCCTTATCCTACTATTAATGTTTAGTTGCAGACCACTCCCTTCCCCGATGACACAGAATATGCCTTTACTTGACCAATATAAAGGTAACTTGTTGTGAGCCCAGGGGTCAAACAGAGAACCCTCCGACTGTATTTTTGTTTACTGGTTGGATCACATGCCTTCATATGGTCTTCCTCAACTTTGGAGCACAGTAGAATGTACACTTCACTAGACCGTAGCATGGGCTAAATACCACCAAAAAATTTATTGAACAATGATAGATAAGTGAACAGAATCAATGACACAAATAAAAACAGAAAATGCTGGAAATACTCATCAGGACAGGCAACATCTGTGGAGAGAGAAACAGAGTGACCGGGCTGGATTTTAATGTGCAGACACACTGGGATGGGGGTTGGGGTGGGGGGTTAGGCAGAGCATCTGTCAGTGGCTTTTTAACTCAGCCACCTCATTATCATTTTACTTCTGTGTTTCCCGTCCAATTAGCGTCAGTGGTAATGATGACGACCCACATGATGCGATATGAACTGCTGTATTTAAGGGGACACTCCAAACATGCAAGTTGGCGCCGTTGGAGTTGCCGTGGAGAGAAAAGCAATTTTGCAATGGAGTCGAGACGGATAAAGGCTGCGTCCCGCTTTACCGACACCTCCCTGGATGTGCTTCTGGGGGCTGTAAGGACCTGGAAGGAGATACTTTTTCCTCGTGACGGGAGGACGAAGCCTGAGGCTGAGACAAAGAAGACATGGTTGGAGATTTCCGAGAAGGTCAGCAGCAGGAGCGTGGTGTCACGCTCCTGGATCCAATGCAGGAAGCGCTTCAATGACCCAAGCAGGGCAATAAATGTGAGAGCAATGGCACACTGCCCTATAGCCTGATGTGCTTATTACCCCAATACCCTCAATCTGCCTTCTCAGGGCTACTCTAGCACAACACTCCTCACATCAACTTACCTTGCAGATGTGTGGATATCTGAACGGAATATATGGAATTAAGGACAGTAAAGTAAACGGGATATATGAAAATGTATAAGCCATGGAAGAATAGCTGGGAGAATGTCAGATTGCAAATAGTGCAACATCAGCATAGCTAACAGTCTGTCTCAAGGTTTCAAGTCACTAATCCTGCCAATAATATATAATTGTAACATGAAATACATCTGCAGAATTGCAAGGTCTCAGTAAATAGTCACACCATTAGATTGAAACATTTGGAGGCAATACTTGAGCTTTCAAGAAGAACATCTCATATAGATTGACTAATGAGTGGCTGAGTTAGACTGTCAATCCATTTGTATTTTGTTATCTGATTTCAAAACTGTATAACTGTTAACGCTTTACGATGTAACTTCACCTATCCGTAGGGAGTGTGTACGCTCTATCCAGAGAGTATATCTTCTGTCTGATAGGTCTTACTGGCCGGTAATAAAGACCGCTTTGTTCAAAGCACAAGAGGTATTCGACTCAGTAATTTTACTGAACCAGATTGAAGTAAAAGAATCCAGGAATTAACATTTGGTGTCAGAAGTGGGATCTCAACGGACGACTGCCGAAAACTTGCGAATTAAGAGCCAGACTAGCCTTGGACGAGACGAGGGGAAAATGGCCACTGGAGTGAGTATGATTTCAATACTGCTCCAGTTTCCCCCGGTTTCAAAAGTCTGAGGAAAGTTTAGCCACTCGCTGGTTCTCAGGTAGTGTCTGAACGAGATCCAGGACAATCTGGTGAATACCTTTCAAACTTAGAATAGGGATAGAGATAGGGAAATTGTGCGATGACGCAAACCAAGCGGCGACTTGGAAAGATAGTTAGAGCTAGATAGGGATAGATGATCAATCATGGATCCAAAAAAAAAAATTAATAGGAAAGAAAAGAGACTCTTGTGAATGTCTGTTTAAATGAGAAATGCTTCTGTGACTTTTACTGTAAAAAAAAAAGCCGGGTAGTTGTGGTTTGTTTTATCTCAAACAGAATGAAAGTTTGTTTTAACCCTTCGTAGTGTTGTCCTGTATGTGGGAAGTTTAAGAGTGTGAACCTTATTGAATTACGTATATTCGGATGATAAGTTACGGAGCCAGGAAATGCCCAAAGGATAGGTTTGTTGAAAAAAAAAAAGAAAAAATTACATGGTCCCGGTGGTTAAAAAAAAAGAGAAAAACTTGTTGAAAGAAAACATTCAGAGAAGGCACAGCAAAACAACTGAGATGGATTCAAAAGGATTTAAAAAAAAAAAATTATATTAAATAACACGACCTTGAGGCTGGAACAATTGAGATAACGAAAAGCAGTCCACAGCCTACGTGCCAGACTTCTCTCTAGTTATAAAAAAAGTAACGTACTAAATAGGTGCTGAAAGAAAAAAAT
Organism: Pristiophorus japonicus; assembly: GCF_044704955.1. Lineage (NCBI taxonomy): Eukaryota > Metazoa > Chordata > Chondrichthyes > Pristiophoridae > Pristiophorus > Pristiophorus japonicus. The sequence goes on along the minus strand of NC_091977.1, from coordinate 383,281,985 downwards.
GTTCTGAGATTTTAAATTATGAAAAATATAAAATCACTCCTGTCCAATTGGCAGAAAAACTCCATTAAATTAGGGCTTTCGTTGACTGATTGAATTTAAACTGCGCAGTAACGCGAAAGGATAGGGAAATTTGGAGACTAAAAGAAATTAATTGAGGCTCATAAGAAATCAAAATTAGAAAATTAGGCTCACAGGGAATAAAATGGGTATTTAAATAGAAGATAGGTGTTCAACTCAGGTACGACGTCGACCTTGTATATCACTTGGCCCGTCTAGGCTCTGATTGAATTTTTTTAAAAAAACCCCCGCAGCAACTCTGAAGGTAGGGCCGAAGCGAACGCGCAGTGACATAAACGTGCAGTGAAGCGAACGCGCAGTGACGTCAACGCGCAGTGACGTAGACGCGCGGTGACATAAACGCGCAGTGACGCCGACGCGTAGTGATGCAGAGGCGCAGCAACGCGAATCGTGAAAGTCAGTGCTAATGGCAGTAAGTCTGTAAGTTTTAAAGTGTTTAGAGTTTTAAGTAAAGTTTTAAGTATTGAAATCGCGCGGCGACGCGAACCGCGCGGCGACGCGGGTAAGTGTTAGAAGTCCTTGTTTATCTTTTAAAGTTTAAAGTATCTTAACTCGCGCGGCGACGCGAGCCACGGGTCGACGCGGATTGCGCGGCGACGTGAACTGCGAGGCAACGCGCGGATTGCGCGGCGACGTGAACTGCGAGGCGACGTGGTAGTTTAGTATTGAAATCGTGCGGCGACGCGAACCGCGCGGTGACGCGGGTAAGTGTTAGCATTAGTAAAGTTTGGTTATTTGGAGTTAGTTAAAGTCCGTGTTAGTTCTGTAAAGTCTGTGTCTATTTTTAAGTTTGTTTAAATTGCATGACGACACGAACGCGTAGCGACACAGTAATACGAGGGGCAGTGTGAAAATGGGTAATCAGTTAGATAAAACCACGGATGCGGATAATCCGCTACAAAAGCTATGTGAGGAATTCCCTGAAAGAGCTGAAGACTTTAGAAAATTATCAGGAGCCCTGAACAAATTATTAGGGGATGACCAGTGGCCTCTAAGTGACACTAGAAGCGTAGAGGTAAAAAAAAAAAGCACAGGGATTAATTTGGAGAAGGGGACGAGGAAAAGGGGATAAAAAAATTTAATTGCAACCTGGCGACATTATTGTCAGAAATTAAAAGATGCATCACTTCTATCGAGTTGGCAAACAAATGCTGTTAAATTAGGACTTGCATTGACAGAGGGAACACATGTTAAAACTGTAGACGTCTTTAAAAAAAAAGAATGAATGTGCGCACGAGAAACTTGCTAAGAGATCCTCTGGGACCTCTAAGAAAGGTATTGATCAACTCCAAGTTAAAATGGCTGGCTTTGTGTTAACCGAGGCTGATGATGAAATTGATGAGTGGCCACTGACTCAGCGCCCAACGGCGCCTCCCGCACCCCCTGGCCTCTTGCTCCAGTCCTCTTCCCAACACCCTCCACCTAACACTCCGGTAAAAAGAGTTAGGAACAACCACATATCACCAAAGCAACAAACCCAAACTGACTCCTCATCCTCTGATAGCGATTCGGATCCCCAGTTTACAAGCAATATAGCCGAAAGGACCAGATCTCACACTCGAAAGGGCAGAACTATATCTCGACATCACAAACAGTCCCGTAAATCTTCTAGTCAACCTACCAGTCCAAGTTGTGAAAGACATAGCAAACACCCCCGCCGATCGAGACGCAGAACTGTCAAGCAGTCAGACAGCTCTGAAACATCCTCCGGCCTAGAAATGATTTCCAAGATCCCAAAGTCCCGACACCAATTCCCTGTCAGACCAATGCCAAACCCTGATGCACAACAAGCTGCAGACCACCTCTCTATAGATGTCTGTGATCTTCAAACAACTATTTGATTGCTCACGCTATCCGGACAGATGGAAAGGGCAGTTAGATATTATTGGCAGAAAAAGAAAGGGGAGGGGGGAGGTGCGCCCCCAACCCGGGTCAAGACTAAATACGTGACTAGAAAGGAAGAGCCATCTCGGGAGGAAGGATCAATAGAACCGTAGTGTGGCATACAGGATTGGATGGATAAGCAAGGATACGGTTATACTAAACAACCAAACGGCCCGAGCCCTGCTAATAAACCTCCCTATTGTCCCCGGCATGGTATGGGAAGAGGCCGGGACTGGGTAAGAGGAATTGACTGTTTTAATTGTGGGCAGGAAGGACATTGGAATAAAAATTGCCCCTACCGTCAGCATGGAAAAGGAAGAGGAGGAAGAGGAGGGGGCAAGGGGGGAGAGGAGGATCTTACACTAACTTTTCCCAGAACAACCCCTTTGGTCAATTGTCCCCCGATTGACTACGCAGCTTGATTGTGCAGGGATCCTCCCCGGACGACGAACCCATTCTGAATGAGTGGCAACCCTTTTTGATAGATACGGGAGCCTTCATGTCTTCTGTACAATCAAAGCTTAAACTCCCTGCTTCTACTGAAACACAGGAACTTTCAGGATTCCTGGGACAAATCTCGACATTCCCAGTGTCAGAACCGGTTAAAATGGGTTACCAGAAAGAATCGGTGGAACATCGAGTTGTTATCACAACCAATCTGGACTGTAACTTGATGGCTAGAGACCTCCTTTGCAAATTCCAGTTGCATTTGGAGTGTGGAGATAATGGGATTATTGTAAAACAGGAAACCCTTAAGCGGCAGTATTATACCACTAGAACCCCTCAGTGGCGGTCTCTGGACCTGCCGCAGGCACCCTATCACGTGACCCTAGCATACGATCCCAGTGGAAAGAATCAGGACCTGCAGAACTTTTATCAGGATCACGAAGGGGAAGTGAAGGGAATTCTATTAAGGGCTAGAGTGACTGGACTGGAAAGAGAGGCAGATTTTGTGGAAGTGGATAAGAATCTGTGGAAACAGCCCCTAACAATGGCACCGCATATTGCTCGTGAAGTATTAGCCCCTCACCATGCTAAAGATTTGGGAGTTATGGTACGTAAGGCCATAGATGAGGCTGACCCTACCAGCTGGGATGTGCAAATTGTAAAACATGGCCGAACAGTCCAATTTAATGGGGACCCCGAGAAAGTATTAACAACTCTACGGCATCATACTGGCTCGGACATACCTGATTATGTGGATCCTCATGTGTGGGCAGAGGACCCCTTCCAAGTGGGTTATACTCCCATTAATTGAAATCCCAGTGCAGGGCAATGTGGACTGGCCCTCTATCCGACAGTACCCACTGAAATCACAGGCAATCCTAAACTGACTTTTCGGCACTGTACTGCAATTAATCCGGCCTGTTTTCTTACTGAGCCACCCCAAGATGAGGAAGAACCCAGTCATGATTGCTTATCTTTAATTTAAGAGGCCACATCAGTCAGGGAAGATTTAGTTGATGGAAGATCCAGACTGTATTCTTACTGAGCCACCCCAAGATGAGGAAGAACCCAGTCATGATTGTTTATGTATGTTGACGGAAGTACTTCTATTAATCCAGAAGATACACGAATCTCAGGATACGCCATAGTAAACCAGGAGAATCAGGTCTTGGAATTCTGCTCAACAATTCGCCCTCACCCGAGCCTGTATCTTGGCCAAAGATCTCAAAGTCAATATCTATACCGACTCTAGGTATGCCTTTGGGGTGGCCTATGATTTCGGACAATTATGGAAAAATAGGGGATTCCTAACCTCACAGGGGAATGAGATATCTCAAACAGTTAGTATCTGATTTGTTGCAAGCCCTCATGTTCCCCAAACGCATTGCCATTGTCAAATGTACCGCCCATACTACCGGAAATTCTCTGGTTGATATAGGGAATCGTTGTCCTGACCAAGAGGCCAAACAGGCCTCTCGTGACCAACAGATGGTAGTGCCCAAAATTATGAGTCAGACTAAAAATCCTGCGAAGGATAAGTTAGCCTCGGAAAAACCAATGCCAACCATCCAAGATGTTATAAAAGCACAGGGGGACGCTCCTGAAAAAGATAAACTGCTGTGGAAATATTATGCATGTACTTATGACAATGTTTCTAAACTCTGGACCACTCCCGCGGAACAGACTTGCATGTCTGACGAGTTGGCCTCATGGGTTATAGAATGTCTGCATTTTGCTACTCATTGTGGAGCAAGGACCACGAGTGACACACTTTTGGCTACTTGGTGGCACCCTAAACTCCAGGCGCTCACCCAGAACATCAGTAGTCGTTGCCTGGTTGGCCAGCAACATAATCCAGGGAAGGGAGTCCCCTGTGATTGGGGTAAAACGCCCCTACCCGAAGGTCCCTTTGAGACATTTCAGTTGGACTACATTGAGTTGCAAAAAGTTCAGTGTTACAGATATGTGTTAGTAATAGTAGATGTGTTTAGCAGATGGATTGAAGCCTACCCTAACCTGGACAATAAGACTCAGACTGTTGTTAAGGTGTTAATGAGGGAAATTGTTCCTAGATATGAGATCTCAGCTGGACTGATGACCACCTATGTTCTTTCTCTGACTCAGGCTCTGCGACTAGTTCACAACCAGGTTCAAGATGCTCACCTCGACCTCCCAGTTTTACCCGAATTGTCCCTCGTGGCACCAGGGAAGTATGGGTTCGGAAGGGATTAGAGCCACAATAGGAGGGGCCTTTTTAGGTGTCACTCACTACCCCCACTGCAGCCAAGGTTGAGGGGAAAAGTGCCTGGGTTCACCTGCACCACTGCAAGCTCATCACCATTTAAACAAATTTTGCTGGTTAGTCTAATTCCTGTTTCTGTTCCAGATCTCCTCCTCCCTATAGCTGAACAAGGCAGTTGAAGGAGGATCAGTTTGAACTCTTACCTGTCAGACAGCCAAATACACTGATGGAGACCTGAAGGGAAACGTGAAAACAGAACTCTTTTTATCAGCTAAATAATTGGACTATTTATAAGATGAGACTGTGTCTGTATGCTACTGTCTGCATAATAGTGTTGATATATGACAGTTTTGGTGCACGGGAAGGAAGACAAAGGCGAGAGCTCCATGTAAACACCTTTTTGTATATGTCTTACGTTTATGCGGAAAAAGGGCACTTCACTAGATGCTGGGTGTGTTCACATATCCCTATACATTCCAAAGGGGGAATTCCTTTGCGCACCGTTCCCCTGACCCAAACTGAGACTGTTAGATGGATTCAAAGAAACGATATTGGAACAGGTAGCTAACCGCACTGCTGAGGCTCTGGAGGGCATCACAGCTGAAATGGTAGCGATAAGGACCGTAGCATTACAAAACCGAATGGCCCTCGATTACCTGTTAGCTGAGAAAGGGGGAACATGTGCCCTGATAGGATCTGAATGTTGCACTTACATTCCTGATAGTTCAGAAAACATAACCCACCTTGCCGATCACATAAGGAGGGAGGTGAAAAAGTTATCCACACCAGCAAAAGAACTTAGCAGGTTTGATTGGTTTCTGGGTGGATCTTGGAGATCCTATCTAATACATGGGGCAATTGTTCTCATCATAATAATTACCTGCTGTTTGATTGTTGGTTGCCTTAACCTCTGCTGTAAAGCAATGACAAGGTTAGCAGACCCTCTTGTGGTCAAGGGTTCCCGGGTTATGATCCAACAAACTAGAGAACTACTCAACAATGCAATACTCATAGAATGATCCTAAATGTTATCATAGAATGATAAAAGGGGGGATGTGGATATCTGAACGGAATATATGGAATTAAGGACAGTAAAGTAAACGGGATATATGAAAATGTATAAGCCATGGAAGAATAGCTGGGAGAATGTCAGATTGCAAATAGTGCAACATCAGCATAGCTAACAGTCTGTCTCAAGGTTTCAAGTCACTAATCCTGCCAATAATATATAATTGTAACATGAAATACATCTGCAGAATTGCAAGGTCTCAGTAAATAGTCACACCATTAGATTGAAACATTTGGAGGCAATACTTGAGCTTTCAAGAAGAACATCTCATATAGATTGACTAATGAGTGGCTGAGTTAGACTGTCAATCCATTTGTATTTTGTTATCTGATTTCAAAACTGTATAACTGTTAACGCTTTACGATATAACTTCACCTATCCGTAGGGAGTGTGTACGCTCTATCCAGAGAGTATATCTTCTGTCTGATAGGTCTTACTGGCCGGTAATAAAGACTGCTTTGTTCAAAGCACAAGAGGTATTCGACTCAGTAATTTTACTGAACCAGATTGAAGTAAAAGAATCCAGGAATTAACAGATGCACCCATCCCTCTGTGTCTATGCACTTCCTCACATCCCCATCTATCCATCTACCACTGACACTCACGCTCATCCTTTTGCATTGCCATGCCTCAACAATGTCTCTCCATCCAGCGGGTGAACACATGCCATTTCTCTCACCCATAGCTTTCTTCTTTCCCTCCTTGCAGAAGAAGAGAGCTCAGACATCAGGGAGAGGCAGAGAACCGGAGGTGGCCCTCTCGCCATCTGTCAATTAATATCTGCAGAGAAGGAGGCACTGGAAATCAGTGGAGTCACAGCGTGCCTGGCCAACAGAGTTGGTCCTGCCAGCTACCTGGTGACAGAATTAAATATCAGGCAGCCACATGGCATACAACACCCAGTCATGTTGACTTGATGTTAACAGCGATGGAAACATGATCATGTGCATAATGATAACTTAAAGCATTCTTACCTTGACAGTACTTATTCATGTCTTTTATCTCCCACAGGGCCGTCATGCATCCATCAGAAGGTGGTCGAGGTTGCACACAACGATGACGACTCCTCAGAAGAATTCACTCCTTCAAAGGTGCACCATCACAGGACTTATGCAGACCATGCAGCACCTCAGATACTCGCACTTCGATGGGACTAGTTAGAGCAGTAGTTGGGTTTTCACATGGTGACTCACACATCACAAGTGAGCAAGAGCAGATGGTGGAGTCAAGGACAGCAGTGGAGAGTCCATGTTAGAGGGTGCAGGACTCTCCAAGCACTGCTCAGCCTGAAGCAGCTGCTATACCCCGGGGGCCATCGATGTATAGGATACCTCCTGAGCAGCTGCAGAGATTGTGCATTGTACTGGCAGGCGTTCTAAGTGCACTGTGCATGTTTAAAGTGAGATTTGAAGAGTCCATCTCAAACATGAGTGCCATGATGCCGCAGGCCATTGCGATGATGTTTTCTTCCATGGAGTGGCCACCTGCATGGAGCATCAAACACAGCAATCACACGAGTGCATGCAGGCCTTCATCAATGTCTTGCACATTCTGAATGTTACCTTACATCGGATGAATTATACCCTAGCCTTGGCCTTTCCTCACCCCACTGATGAGCAACAAAGTATTCTCCAACACAGTGGCAGCAGGGAAGTGCAGCTGGGCCATGGGAGGGATGATGGTGAAAGGAAACATGGAAGTGAGGACTTGACTCAAAGCACTTCCACTTCTCACCCATTACCATCCCCCTCCCTCCCACCCTCGGTCAGTACCAGACGTGTTGCCTCATGTCCCAATGGCTGAGTCTGCCCCTGCAGATGGAGCAGTCTTTGGTGGGGTCCTCACAAGCTCCAAAACCCAGAGGATGTTGGCCAAAAACAACTCAGCAGTTAGAGCAGGGACCTGAGCAGCCGACGTCTACCTCTGCTGAAGCCACAGGGGTTGCACCATGTCAAAGCTCCAGGAAAATGAAGAGTGAAGACTCATAATTTCACAATGGTTTGCACATAGGTGTGTTTCACATTGTTAGATTGGTAAGTTTCTGTTGTCTATCTGAAGCACATAAATATTATTCTTTTGCACCACTTTCCCATTTTGCCCATTCTTGGTTGCTGACTGGCACGTGGCCTTTTCAGTTGTGAGATGATGATTGGGAAAACATGAATTGACACCGAGCAATGGGGGGGCTGTGAAAAGGAGGCCTGGTTGTTTGCAGAATTGCTTTGTGTTAGTGGCATTGGAGGTAGGGGGTGGGGGAGGGGGGGGAGGAGGGAGGAAGGGGGAGAAGTGGAAAAAGTGCATTTACCATGTGGTTTTTAGATTGATGTACTGCTGGAACCTGTGAACTTTGCAATAATGGTGCACTGCCAGCAGCACCTTCTGCTTCCTCATCTTCCTCCTCCTCCTCGGAATCATCCGAAGAGACTCTGTACTCTGTGCCTTGTTCCTCTTGCAGGTCCAAGCCTCGCTGCTGTGCAATGTTGTGCAGACCACGATCATTCTGTAGATCCTGGCTGGTACGTACTGAAGGGCGCCTGTCCAGGCACCTGAAGCACATCTTCAGCATGTTGATGGCGTGTTCAATGATGCATCTGGTGGTTATATGGCTTTCATTGTATCGCTCCTGGGCCTCATTCCTCGGGTTTCTGAGAGGTATCATCAGCCATGTTTTAAGTGGGTATCCCTTGTCTCCGAGCAGCCAGCCAGTAACTCTGCTTCCAGGTGTGAAGAGATCAGGGAGGGTGGACTGCCGCAGGATGAAAGCATCATGCAGCTGTTCGGAAATCTTGTGCACATCTGCATAAAGATCCTTTTTGTGGGTGCACACCAGCTGCACATAGATGGAATGGAAGGCTATTGTGGTTCACAAACACTCCTGGGTCATCTATGGGTGCCTTAATTGGCACATGCGTGCAGTCAATAATGCCCTGCACCTGTGGGAAGCCAACCAGAGCTGCAAACCCGAGTGCCCAATCATTCGGACTGCCGTCTTCACAGATAAAGTTGACATAATTGATGGACCTGGCAAACAAGCCAGCAGTCACTTGTCTTATGCATTTGTGTGCCGCCGACTGTGAGATCCTGCAAATGTCTCTGGCAGAGCCCTGGAAGGTTCCAGAGGAAAAAATGTTGAGGGTCATGTGACTTTGACAACCATTGGTATAGTGTGGCCACCAGGTCCAGCTGGCAGTCGGTCTTGCTCTAGCAGGCTGAAAATGTCTATCACCACCTGATATGACACCCTGAGCATCCTGAGACACTGATGTTCAGATATGTCGTGGAAGCTTATCCTCTACTCTGTGTGCCGGGTATGGCCTCCTGCGATCTACACCTCGCTGCTGCTTCCCTCTCTCATGTGGAGCTGGAGGTCTGAGCAGCAACCGATTGCTGGTCCTGCTGCTGCTACTGGTGCTGTTGCTGGTCATCTTTGTCCTCATCTGAGGTCTACCAAAAGGCAGCATAAGCGGCACCCATGCTGATCTGATAGATCAGAACTCCAAAGTGCAGATTAGAGCTCCAAACCTCCAAAGTGTAGATGACACTTCCAAATTGTTGAAGGAACCTCCAAAATGTGTAGAATAACCTCTCAGCACAAGTATTATGAACAAACCCTTCCCCACAAGCAGATAAGAAAGCAGCTGTCAAGTACTGAGTACTGAGTACTTATTGGCATATCTCCCTGCCATGGCTTCTGTTATGTTTTCGTGCGTCCTCACAAACACACAGGCTCTAAAATGGCTGATAACTTCAGGAACCCAGTCATGTGACTTGTTCCCTCTTTCTTATTGTAAACAGCAATGGCTGCAAAGTCACAGTAGTCCATTGGGTGGAGCTATATATATTACACTTCCTGCATCCTAATGAAGAAGGAATTATAAGAAACAATCATCATACATAATTTGCATGGTTATACATAAAAAAGGTATGGGGCTAGAACCTCCACTTTTGTGCTTATCACCCAAAAATAGGTGTTATTTCTGGCGTGGGCATTAAAAAAGTTTTCAGATTGCCGGCTTCTCGCCCATTCTCAAACACCTAGATTCCATTTTTGAAATTGGGCGTTACCGCGAGCGATATCAAATGGGCGGTAGCGTCACATTTTTTTGACCTTCTGCCGTAAAGTGTGGTTGTCCTTAGCAAGGGCATGGCAATGCTCGTTTCACGCGATTCAGTAGGTCAAGGGTCATCATGACATGCGCAGAAGAGGAGGCAGAGAGAGCGGGAGCTCAGAGGGACTGAAAGCGTGTGTGGCTGTGGTGTGTGCTTGTCTGGCTGTTGTGGGAGGCATGACGGAGATTCACCATCAGCAAAACACCTACTAAGCACCAAGAACATAGTTGGCACCGAATTTTTTCCAACAAATAAGATTTAACATGAAGGGATGAAGAAGGCCCTGGAGCTGGTAGTCAGGAACACTGGTGGCAGAGGGCTCCCAGTGGTCCCTGAGCGCCGCACTGCATCCCAAGGTGCCACACCCCCATTGCCAACAACACATGAGAGCCAGCAGCAAAATCTTGCTTCTGGCTCAGTGCACGTTACCACCTCGGGACCGTCCTCTCCCGTATCCGTCTAAGCAGCGCTTCGGCTGTCAACCCACCCCCCCCTGCCAATGAAGCATCACCTGAGGACCGCCTCGGCCAGGCGGCTTGGAGTCAGGAGGGGAAGGGGAAGAGGTAGAGGTGGGGAGGAGAAGCGGGAGAGGGGAGGGGAAGGGTTGGTTTGTACAGAAATACTGATGATTTCAGACTATTGTTCCGTTTAAATGTTTTTTATTTAACAAAACCGTGCACGCATTGCCTCAGATAGCTGCACCATTACATGCTTAATACATTCTTGAACATTAAAGGGAATAATGACACTTAACTTCAATCAACTTAATCAATAAACTTTAACTGTCCTTCGAGCCTGCACCACCATTCAATATGATCATGGCTGATCATGCAACTTCAGTACCCCATTCCTGCTTTCTCTCCATACCCCTTGATCCCTTTAGCCATAAGGGCCACATCTAACTCCCTTTTGAATATATCTAACGAACTGTCCTCAACAACTTTCTGTGGCAGAGAATTCCACAGGTTCACAATTCTTTGAGTGAAAACGTTTTTCCTCAACATGGTCCAAAATGGCTCACCCCTTATCCTGAGAGTGTGACCCTGGTTCTGGACATCCCCAACATCGAGAAGGCAGGGAGAGGGCAAAAAAGAAGTAGAAAGAAACAGAAAGGTGACGTCACAGCCAAGGGGGTAAGTGATTGGCTGGTGATTGGTGAGTAGCTTTTCTTTTTCTTTCTTTTTTATATCAGTCAGTAACTTTTAACATTGTTGTTGCCAATTTAAATGTATCTAAGGGTTAAGTCATGGCAGGGGAGCTCGGTCACGTGATATGCTCCTCCTGTACCATGTGGGAACTCAGGGACACTTCCCATGTCCCTGACGACTACGTGTGCAGGAAGTGTATCCGCCTCCAGCTCCTGACTGACCGCGTTGCGGAATTGGAGCTGAGGGTGGATTCACTCTGGAGCATCCACGATGCTGAGAACGACATGAGTAGCACGTGTAGCGAGTTGGTCTTACCGCAGGAGAAGAATCCACAGCCAGCTAGGGAATGGAAGACCAGCAGGAAGAGTAGTGCAAGGAAGGTAGTGCAGGGGTCCCCTGTGGTCATCCCCCTGCAAAACAGATACACTGCTTTGAGTGCTGTTGAGGGGGATGACTCATCAGGGGAGGGCAGCAGCCAAGTTCATGGCACCATGGCTGGCTCTGTTGCACAGGAGGGCAGGAAAAAGAGCGGGAGAGCAATAGTGATAGAGGATTCAATTGTGAGGGGAATAGATAGGCGTTTCTGCAGCCGCAACCGAGACTCCAGGATGGTATGTTGCCTCCCTGGTGCAAGGGTCAAGGATGTCTCAGAGCGGGTGCAGGACATTCTAAAAAGGGAGGGAGAACAGCCAGTTGTCGTGGTGCACATTGGTACCAACGACATAGGTAAAAAAAAAGGGATGAGGTCCTACGAAATGAATTTAAGGAGCTAGGAGCTAAATTAAAAAGTAGGACCTCAAAAGTAGTCATCTTGGGATTGCTACCAGTGCCACGTGCTAGTCAGAGTAGGAATTGTAGGATAGCGCAGATGAATATGTGGCTTGAGCAATGGTGCAGCAGGGAGGGATTCAAATTCCTTGGGCATTGGAACTGGTTCTGGGGGAGGTGGGACCAGTACAAACCGGACGGTCTACACTTGTGCAGGACCGGAACCAATGTCCTAGGGGGAGTGTTTGCTAGTGCTGTTGGGGAGGAGTTAAACTAATATGGCAGGGGGATGGGAACCAATGCAGGGAGACAGAGGGAAACAAAAAGGAGACAAAAGCAAAAGACAGAAAGGAGATGAGGAAAAGTGGAGGGCAGAGAAACCCAAGAAAAAGAACAAAAAGGGCCACTGTGCAGCAAAATTCTAAAAGGACAAAGGGTGTTAAAAAAAAAGCCTGAAGGTTTTGTGTCTTAATGCAAGGAGTATCCGTAATAAGGTGGATGAATTAACTGTGCAAATCGATGTTAACAAATATGATGTGATTGGGATTACAGAGACGTACTTTCAGAATGATCAGGGCTGGGAACTCAACATCCAGGGGTATTCAACATTCAGGAAGGATAGAATAAAATGAAAAGGAGGTGGGGTAGCATTGCTGGTTAAAGAGGAGATTAATGCAATAGTTAGGAAAAACATTAGCTTGGATGATGTGGAACCTATATGGGTAGAGCTGCAGAACACCAAAGGGCAAAAAACGTGAGTGGGAGTTGTGTACAGACCTCCAAACAGTAGTAGTGATGTTGGAGAGGGCATCAAACAGGAAATTACGGGTGCATGCAATAAAGGTGCAGCAGTTATAATGGGTGACTTTAATATGCACATAGATTGGGCTAGCCAAACTGGAAGCAATACGGTGGAGGAGGATTTCCTGGAGTGCATACGGGATGGTTTTCTAGACCAATATGTCGAGGAACCAACTAGGGGGGAGGCCATCTTAGACTGGGTGTTGTGTAATGAGAGAGGATTAATTAGCAATCTCGTTGTGCGAGGCCCCTTGGGGAAGAGTGACCATAATATGGTGGAATTCTGCATTAGGATGGAGAATGAAACAGTTAATTCAGAGACCATGGTCCAGAACTTAAAGAAGGATAACTTTGAAGGTATGAGGCGTGAATTGGCTAGGATAGATTGGCGAATGATACTTAAGGGGTTGACTGTGGATGGGCAATGGCAGACATTTAGAGACCGCATGGATGAACTACAACAATTGTACATTCCTGTCTGGCGTAAAAATAAAAAAGGGAAGGTGGCTCAACCGTGGCTATCAAGGGAAATGAGGGATAGTATTAAAGCCAAGGAAGTGGCATACAAATTGGCCAGAAATAGCAGCAAACCCAGGGACTGGGAGAAATTTAGAACTCAGCAGAGGAGGACAAAGGGTTTGATTAGGGCAGCGAAAATGGAGTACGAGAAGAAGCTTGCAGGGAACATTAAGACGATTGCAAAAGTTTCTATAGATATGTAAAGAGAAAAAGGTTAGTGAAGACAAATGTAGGTCCCCTGCAGTCAGAATCAGGGGAAGTCATCACGGGGAACAAAGAAATGGCAGACCTATTGAACAAGTACTTTGGTTCGGTATTCACTGAGGAGGACACAAACAACCTTTCGGATATAAAATGGGTCGGAGGGTCTAGTAAGGAGGAGGAACTGAGGGAAATCTTTATTAGTCGGGAAATTGTGTTGGGGAAATTGATGGGATTGAAGGCCGATAAATCCCCAGGGCCTGATGGACTGCATCCCAGAGTACTTAAGGAGGTGGCCTTGGAAATAGCGGATGCATTGACAGTCATTTTCCAACATTCCATTGACTCTGGATCAGTTCCCATCGAGTGGAGAATAGCCAATGTAACCCCACTTTTTAAAAAAGGAGGGAGAGAGAAAACAGGGAATTATAGACCGGTCAGCCTGACCTCAGTAGTGGGTGAAATGATGGAATCAATTATTAAGGATGTCACAGCAGGCCAATCAGGGGTCGAGTCGGGCCTGAAGCAGGAAAATCCTCACGCAATGCGGACTACCCGGCCCAGTTCGAAAATATGACTCACACCTAATCAATGTGGACCATCATCTACCTAATTAATAGGGACAGTGGACAATCACTGCAGTAATGGCCCATCAAAGGGGAGGCCCAAACCAATTGACTCCCAGGACTATAACAAAGGACCAGCAGACTTTTAGGCACCAATGTGCACTGAAACAATAACCCTGTCCTCACACCTATCTGTACCTGTGACATCTTCTGATTAAATATTCAAAGCTATCTCCCCGCCCAAACTTACACAATGGACCACCAACTGAGTTTGAGCGCGAAAAGGCCAGAACTAAATTGGTTATAAGACCTACAGAACCACCGGGGGTGTAGAAGCAGCAGGGTGTGGGAGCAGTTGGAGAGCTTGGAGCTTGCAGCTTGCAGCTTGTATCTAGAGAGAGCTCTCTCTCCCTCTCGCTCTCACTCCACCAGAGGAAGAAGCAGCAGTTCCGCAGACGAAGCCACCGAGACTGAAAACCAGCAGGCAGTGGCAGTGACTTCCCACAGCTGAACTGAGCAAGGAAACCAACCAGTGGTTGGAGGTTGGAGTCAGCTTTTGGGAGTTGAGTCAGTTTTTCACAGGGCCCTCGCTCTGGGGAAGGTGTGCTTAACTCCAGCAGCTTTTTGCTTAGGAGCCAACCGAAAAGCAAAGAGAAGAACCCGACGCAACATCGAGGAGGAAAACCGAAATGACCAACAATGTAAAACCCACCCCAGAGGGACCCCGAGCTGAAATAAGTGCCCCCAGAACCCCGGAGTTGATAGGATTGTGAGTATAGCCAAAATCCCCTCACAGACTCAATTTAGGATAGGAATTGGTAAGAAGGGTGGAAGTGGGAGGTGTGGTTGTGTGTGAGTGGAATGTTTTAACCTCTTATTTTCCCCTTCCCTGTTGCGAGATTTTTCATGCGTTGAGTGAGATTGTGCCATTACTGCTATTTATGACCTCTTCCTATGCCCTCTACCTTTGTGTTTGCTATTCTAAATAAACAACATTAGCCATTTTGCACTCTTACCCACTGTGTCTAGTGCCTCATTACTCACCCATCCTCATAAATCGCATGTACAGAACCCAAGGGGAGTGTGGATTCGAACCCACACCCCAAGCTCCCCTTACAGAATGGCGACCACGAAGGGACGTGCGTTGAATGAGGGTGAAGAGACAGTCAGTCTTGGTGGAGAGGAGTATAAAATGGAAGATAAGATTGCTAAGTATGTAACAGTAAGGATAAACTGCTCAAGGAAGTGGGTGCAGCCGCTGCTGGAGGCTGAACGGCCTGAGGACGCAGCAGCCAGGTGGACCCAGAGTAAAGATTATAAAAGATCAGTGGAAAAGGCAGTGTGGCTGATTTGCTTCGAGAAGCAAATACAGGTCTTGGACAGGCAGGTAGACCTCCTGCAGACAGAGCTAGCTGAGCAGAGAGAGGAGCTAGTAAAGACCAGCAAAGAAAGGGAAAAGCTGGATCAGGATTTCAAGTGGGAGAGGCAGGAACGAGAGATTGATAAAGAAAGCTATCGCAACCACAGGGAGTACCTTCAGTCCCAGGTAACTGAGGGAAAAGGTTACATCAGGGGAATGCAGGAGGAACTTGCCCAGGCTCAGAACCAGGGAAAGTTGGGGGAGGTTAAGACTCTCCAGCGACAGGCTGAGCTTCAGGCGTGCCACAGCAGGGCAGAGGCGGATCATCGTTCCTTTCAGGAACAAATTGATCGGCTCACCCTGGCTCTGGCTGAAGCCAAAGCAGCCCTTGTTCTAGCCAGAGCAAAAGCTCTGGAAGTGCCCGAGACTCAAATCCCCACCCGGCCCGACACCAAAGCTTTGGCCCTAGCTGAGGCAAAAGCCCTTGGCTGGGCTGAAAGCCAGGCACCCAGTAAAGGAGTGGTGTGCCTTATCAGCCCAGCCGAGGTGCGGTAGGGGGAGCATAGTGAAACAGGCTGTGGGGAGGAGGATAGGGAGGAAGAATCCTACAGGCCCTCTCCCACAGCCCCATTGGGGATCCTGGAGGAGAGGCATGGTGAAATGCTGGAATTTAAACCTCCGGGAGCAGCCCCAATGCGCCCCATCAGGCAGAGTAGATTCGGACCACCCGCAGTGGATCAGGCTGAGGGTCCCCTACAGAACCAATACATGGTTCCCCACAGTGCGACCCAGCTGCGGCAGATGGTGGCCCATGTGAATAAACTTACCCGAAAAGGAGACCCCTCTGTCCACTTTATGGAAGTAGAGCAGATAGGAGACATAAATGATTGCGATGAGGCCGAACGGAGCAAACTGCTCCTGTTCTCACTGGACCCAGCCCTGTGTCAGGCTCTCTCTGCTGAGAGCAAGAGGAGTCAGCGAACAGTGGCCGCTCTCCAGGAGGATATCCTGGAGGCCATGGGGTTGAACGACGGCTGTCCGTTCGACCGGGTACAGGCCACTGTCCAGAGACCCGGGGAGACCCCCCAGGCGTTCGCTGATCGACTGTGGCCAGTGTACGAGGAAGTCAGTGGGGGGAATTTGGATCGAACCCAGCTGGATGCACATCAACATGGTCGCTGGCTGCGTGCACTGGTGGCAAACAGCCTACCTGAGTTGCGCGCCCAGGTCAACCTGTGGTTCGATTTCAGAGACCCCCAAGCCACAGAGGAGACGGTGCTGAGGCAGCTGACTCTCTCTTTTCGCAATGGCAGAATCGGGGGGGGGGAGAAACCCACCAAGGGGAAGGAGTGTGAGATCCGCCCTGGCTCTGATAAGAGAGAATGGAGGCAAGAAGGGAATTGGCAGACAGGCAGAGAGGTGGTTTGCTACGGGTGCGGGAAGACAGGGCACATGAGGAGGGAATGCCGGGCTCCGAGTCAGGAAAAGAGAGGTCCACAGGCCCCAACCTCAGCCCCAGTCCCCGCGGCTGCAAGCCTTCCCAAACCAGCTGTGCCCAGCCCTGCCGCCCCACTCGAGAGTCTCCTCGCGGCTCTGCAGGCACTCTTTACCCAGACTGGGAAGGTCGCAGCCGTGACCGGGGGCGAAGTCCCTCAGGCCCAGACCAACACCCCTCAATGACTAGACCCCAAGGAACCCGTGTACCTCTGCCCGGTCACCTATGATGCGTGGAGCTGATCACATGTCATGATGGGGGTTGAGGGGGTCCTGGGGGAGTATCTGCTGTACACAGGGGCCTCATGCACCCTGGTTCATGTAGATGACCCGACCACCTCACCCCTATCCAGTGGGATCCCCTACTGCCTAACCAGCTTCACTGGAGAAGAACGCGAGGGCTACTTCTCCAAACCACTGCAGATACACATAGGCACCCTCCACACAATGTGGGAGGGAGTGGGTAAAGGCATCCTAGGGGCATATTTCCTCAGCGGCCAGAAAATTCTGGTCGACCTGAGGAACTACTGTCTGTGGGGCACAGCTGACACCGGGGAGGGGAAAGGTACAGCAGTCATCCCGGGGAAGCAGGGGAAGGGTTCCCTCTGCACTGTAAAGCCGAAGGAGGGATATGACCTTGCCACTCTGGTAGACGGCACCCCGATGATCTATCAGGCTTTTGTGCGGGCCAACCTGGCGGCATTTGCCAGGCATAAGCACGACTGTGGACGGGTAAATGGGGTCGAGGTCAGAGTAGATGGAGGCCCCATGTCTAAGCCCCAGAAGCAGTATAATTTTCCCAGGGAGGCTGAGGCAGACCTAGAGGTCGCATTGGGATCTCTAGTCAGACAGGGAGTGTTGAGACCAATAGCCACACATGTGAACTCTCCACTTTGGCCGGTTAGGAAACCAGACAATTCTTGGAGGGACACAATGGACTACCGAGTCCTCAATAAAAATATCCTGCCTGTGCGCCCACAGTGGCAGCTGTAGCCAACCTAGTCGCAGCCATCCCCGCGTCCGCAGCCATCTTTACGGTGCTGGACATCTCGAATGGGTTCTGGTCCATCCCGCTGCGGCGGGAGGACCAGTACAAATTCACCTTTACATACAAAGGACAGCAGTATACCTGGAACTGTCTTCCCCAGGGCTTCCACAACAGTCCGAGCATTTCTCATCAGTGTATGGCCAATTGCCTGAAAGAGTTCAGCAGACCCAGACAGCTAGTCCAGTATGTGGACGACCTGCTGCTGTTCTCCGATTCGGAGAAAGAGCACGGTCCCCTGCTGCAGAGTTGTTGGGACTGCTGCACGAGGAGGGTTTTAAATAAACCCGAAGAAGGCACAGATCAGCCAGACAGAGGTAAAATTCCTGGGGCTGACTGTGTGGGCAGGGGAGAGAGCCATTGATGAGGCTAAGAGGAGGGCAGTTCAGGAGTTACTGGCTCTGACTACAGTTACAGGGGTGAGGTCGTTCCTGGGTCTGACCAGTTACTGCAGGGACTTCATTGAGGATTACACAGTCATTGCAGCCCCCCTACTCTGGCTCCTGTGCAAAGGCGTGGAGTGGGAGTGGGATGAGGTCTGTGATGCAGCGTTTACCCGCCTCAAGGGAGACCTGCAGAAAGCTCCGGCCCTGGGAACGATAGATGAGGGCGAGGAATTATTCCTGGAGGTAGCAGCCAGCGGGGATAGCTTAAGTGCTGTGCTCAGCGGCACGGCCAGCTGAGGCCGGTGTTCTACTCCTCCAGGGTCCTCACTGAGGTTGAGAGGGGTTACTCAAACTGTGAAAGGCATCTGCTAGCCACCCACTGGGCTGAGAAGTGGTCGCAGGTGTTTACAGGAGTGTCCCCAATCACCCTCCTCACTCATCACACCCCCACTCAGATGCTGCTGGATGGGAGAATTAAGGATGGGACAGTGAGCAGCGTACGCATTGCGCGCTGGACCCTCCTGCTCTCACAGATGGATTTGAGAGTAAAAGAGATGTGTGAGCCCCGACTGGCAGCCAACATGCTGTACCCTGGGAAAGCCCACCGTTGCTCCGTTGAGGGGGTCTGGGATGTGGACATAGGGCTCTGGGCGGGGATCCATCCCCACGGCCAGGAGATCGATGTTGACGGGTCCAGCACAGTGGTGGCGGGGGAAAGGCTCACAGGGTGCGGGATTTATGATCCCCAGGCAGGCATTGCCGGTGCCATAAAGCTCCCAACCACCATGAGCGCCCAGCATGCTGAACTGTCGACAGTCATGTATGTAGTCACCCATCCCGATGAATTCCCACAGCCCTGTACTATCTTTTCAGATAGTATGTTCGCCTGCAATGCCTGCACGGAGTACCTAGCCATCTGGTCCCGTCGCGGGTATACATCTGCAGACGGTAAGCCCCTAGCCATAAAACCCCGACTGCAGCACATCATGCAGGCAGTAGGGACCAGGGCAGACATTTGCATTCACAAAGTAAAGGCCCATAACAAACATGATCCCAGGGCTGCAGGGAACCAAAAGGCAGATCAACTGGCCAAAGAGGGAGCCCGAACGGGAACCAAGTGGAACCTGCTCGAGGCAGGCCCCATAGCAGCTATCCGGGGCGGACAGGGGACACAGGGGAGCGCAGGGGTGGCTTTGGCCCCGGACCTCCAGCAGGTACAGGCGCGAGATCCCGTCCTCAAGTCCGTCATGGACAAGCTGACTGCGGGAGAAAAAGTCGAAGGACTGTACGGAGGCACAGGCATCCATGTTAGGGAGAAGATGTTGTTTAAAGGAGAGCAGTGGATAGTGCCCCAGCAGCACCAGAGGGAGTTCCTTCAGCTGGCCCACGCAGGCCCTGGAGCTGGACACCCTGGACCGGAGGTCACCTGGCAACGGGTGGAACAGGTCGGGTGGTGGCCCCAGCTTCGGGAAGACACTCGTGAATTTTGCGCGAACTGTCTTGTTTGTGCAACCAATAATCCAGATCCCCAGAAAAGAAAGGTGTCTCTAGGACACGCAAGGAGGGTAGAGGGACCATGGCAATTGATACAAATCGATTACATAGGGCCCCTACCTGTGGCTAAGGGAGGGTACCGGTACTGCCTGGTTTTGGTGGACACTTTCACAAAATGGGTTGAAGCCTTCCCTTGCCGAACAGCCACAGCAGCGGGGACCACCAGGATATTGGTTAGGGAGGTGTTCTCCAGGTGGGGACTTCCACAGTACGTGGAGTCCGACCGGGGGAGCCACTTCACGGGACAGGTCATGCAGGCAACCCTTAAGGTGCTGGGGATTGAGGGGAAGTGGCACGTCGCCTACAACCCCCAGTCCTCGGGGCTAGTGGAGTGTATGAATAGGACCTTGAAAGAAAAACTCAGGAAGGAGACTGGGGACTCCCCGCAGAGGTGGGTGGCGAGGTTGTCCCTGATTTTGATGGGGATCCGGGCCAGCCAGTCGAAAAGCACGGGGTATTCCCCATACGAACTCATGACTGGAAGAGCCATGCGAACCCTCACCCATGTACTTGCCCCGGTCCTGACAGAAGCTCAGATAATCGAGGTGAATAGGGACCGCTTTACCAAGAGTCTGTTGGAGACCCTCAAGCAGATTACCTGACAGGCGGCCACTAACATGGGGAAGCAGCATCAGACCAACCGATTGCTGCTGGAACCGAGCAAACACCACGAGTGGCAGGTGGGGAACCAGGTCATGGTCCACAACTTTGCCAGGGTGGGAGTCTTTGAGCCACTATACATGGGGCCTTACAGCATTGTCGACAAGGCAAGCCCCATGGTATACGCAGTCAAGCTGCACTGCCGGGTTAAATGGTTTCACATTAACCAATGTAAACTGTTTAACCCCAACAAAGCAAAACTTCGTGGGAAAGGGCAGCCCGGAGGGATAATCCCGACGGGAAGGCCACGCCCCCAGCCCACCACTGCAGCCCCACCGATCCCACCACAAGGAGCAGTGAGTTGCTTCACAGGTACAAACTACCCACAGATTTGGGACCCACAGGAAGGGGGATTCCCATCTTTCATATGGGACGAGGAGTCACCTCCACCCGTTAGGAGACCTGCGCAGACTCGGCAGCCAAGGGTGCCACCATCCCTAGCAGCCTGTTTTACTTTCCCGAGAGGTACTAGGGGAAAAGGGCCACTCAGGGCAGGCAGCCAGTCACTGGACGGGTCCCAGTAGTGAGTGGTCCCTAGAAGAACAGAGGAAACGCTGTGAGTGGTTTCGGGTGGAACCCTTGTACAACCCAAAGCCCCCAGAGGATACGTGAGGTCCTTCCGGGGGAATTTCCGTTGCTCCCGAGGGCAGTGAGCCATCCCTGGAGGGATGAGGGGCTGTACCAGCCTAGTAAGCACCACCCGAAGCTCGGGGGACACCTTGGCAAGGGAGACAGAGGGGCCGCAGAGGTCAGTCCGGCCCAAGAGGCCAAAGGAGAAGTGGTCTCCCCACTACATTCCCCCGCATAAAAGGAAAACCAAGGAGCATCCCAGGGATTAGCACAGCCACCCAGGAAGGGTGGCAAGCAGGTTAAAAAGGAGAGCAGTAGGTGTGTACATATATATATAAAGATTTCTCTCGTGTAGTGGGGCTCAGGTGGCCTCTGCAATATTGGCTTTTGAGCCAATAGGATAGAGAGCCTGGACTTCTTTTATTTCTCTCACTTCCTCTTTTGTGTAAGGTTTGTTTGTTGTTTCAAGTGTTTATTAGTTGAAACCCCTTGACTTCCACAGTAAAATTGCGGTTTGCGGTCAGACCGATAGGCACACACAGTTTAAACCCGTGCAGGGGTACTGTAAGGTGTAGACAGAGTGGAAAATGGGGGAGGGGGGGTCAGGGTTTTTGAACCAAATGAGGTTTTGTCTTTCAGAAGAGGAACTAGAGATGAGGAAAATCCTGCTCCTGTGCACCGACATCAGAATGTGCATCGGCTACCAGGGAGAGACTGAAGAAGCCATTATTTTTGGATGCTCAGGGGGGCAGGCACCGACTGTCACCACAGGAGAAGGGACACCAGGGGTAGAGGGGACCGCAATATATACTCACAGGGGAAGGTGGCCAGGGTGGGTGGGGTCCAATTCCACTCGATACTCCAGCCACCCCGGGGTCACGTATGGGGAAGCATCAATCTCCTGCCCCAGCATTTAGGTGACCGCATCCCGGGTTAGGGTAGTGGTTGGGAAGAGGGTTCGCCTGATCTGTAAGGGCCACATCCCGGTGGGAAGGTGGTGGTGGCTCAGGAAGCTGAGGAAGGACATGGGAAACCCGACAGCAGATTGGGAGAGACTGGACAACAGCACCTACTGGGCCATCACGGGGAGTGAGTGTGTGTTGGGATAAATGGTGGGAGGCAGAGTTAGGAGTGTGTGTGTGCATGTGGGGATCAGAGAAGATATGCCCGGCAGGCATCTCCATAGCGTTCTCCCGACAGTGGCGGGATGAAGGGGATGGGATGGGACTGGAGCATGGTCGCATGCATAGTAAGCCACCCCAGTTCCATCCACGCCACCGAGTTAAGCGCACACCCCAGACAGCCCCTGCCTACAGCCCCGACAGAACCAACTGACACGGACAGATGCCCTACAACTACCCAGGGACCAGAGAACGGTTTGGTTTTGGTTCCCATGGACAAGCTGCTATACCAGGGGGTCCACTACGCCGTGGCCTCCATCATCCTAAACCTTACCGAGGTGCACCTACCTAAGTGGTGCCCAAAAGATACAGAACGCCTCTACCAGGCTCTCCTTCGAGAAATGTTCAGGATATTCTATGGGCTCGATTTTTGGCTATTTGAATAAGACTTTGCTGTACCGTCTACAACCCAAAGACAACGTCAAACCGAAAAGACACAGAAGAGGGACCTGGAATGATGTTTTTAATGGTTTCAGCACCAGGGCATCAATGATAGCATGGACAATTTCGGATACCACATTCCATTTTTACCAGAGCACCTGACAGATCTGTTCAAAGCAGTACAAAAATCCCAGAAACATTATTTCACCCGACAACAAGAAAAATAGTAAAATTGGAAGCCCAGATAGCTGACTTAAATTCAAGGCCCTGGTGGGATTGGGGGTTGGAAGTAGAGGTCCGGGCCTGGGACTGCATCCTCTCTCACGCCCTGGTAGTGGCATCGCTGATCATCGTAGCCGATTTGCTGGCGATCCGCTGCCAGCTTAGGAGAAAGGGCCGTTGTTTAAAAATTGAGAAAGCTATGCGGGAGGCCACATCAAAGGCCAAATGAAAAGGGAGGGCTAGCAAAGTCTATGCAGTATGACGGGACTGATTATACGAGCCGAATGTATTGCACTGTAAAGAAAAGTCTATATCTTGTAAAAGGTCCGTACCTCCCTATCTGTCATACTATGATGTGTGATACTATGTACTATTATGATTTTGGTGGAGGGTATTGGTTGAGAAGCATTATTACATTTTCAGTATTGTATTGATTTCAAATGTATGAATACCATTGGTGTATTTTAATGTTTTATCATGGGTTTAGGTAAGATTTGGGGAAAATTGACTCTGTGAGAGGGAAAAGGTTTTGCTTCATATTTTGAAAAGACCCTGAGACAGAGTGTTTCAATGGGGGAGTGTAAGGTTCGAAAAGCCACGGCCGCATTTTATTGAAACACCCTAAGGACAAGAAAACTAACATGGGATCGTTCTATTCATTTTAAATGAACATTTTTTGGCCACCAAACCCTCAGACCAGGCAGGCTGGGAAAACGTGTGGGCGGATACAGACATTGTGGAGTCCGGCTCACAAGCAAGACAGAGACACTGGCCAATGGGGGAAAAGTGCATTCTTGCAGGCCAATCAGGGGTTGAGTCGGGCCTGAAGCGGGGAACTCCTCAACCAATAGTGTAAAGTCCTGTCCCTGTAGAACAGACTCACACGAGGCACATGCTGAAGTCAAGGTCACTCAGGACCTGCACCTTTATTTCACAGCTCTCGAATGTCACACTTGCCTGAGACCTGTCTTTATATACCTGTGTGGAACAGGTATGCAGTGTCTCCTGCAAGTGCACCCCTGGCGGTAAGGTATCTTGTGGTTACAAGTCATATCTAGTCACAGTCATGTATAGCATGGTAAGATACAGTTATGTACAGTAATGTGAGATACATGACATCACCCTCCCCCAAGGTCTTATTGTCTTTATAGATTCAGTCTCTCAGGTGGTCTATGCTCTCGCGTGGAGCGTCTTAGTTGTTGATAGAGTATTCAAACAGGTTCATTTAGACAGACTGTGAAAATTCACAGACCCCCAAGTCAAGGCTGCTACATGCAGTTCGGCATGTTGCATTAACTCATCAATCAACTTGACATTTTCGGACCTTGGGTAGTGAGCCAATAAGGTCAAAGAAGGCAAGTTATTTTCTGTAAATTGATCCAGGCATAAATACAGCCATTTTGACCATGTGTCTCAGTAAGACAAAGAAACTGGCAATCAGCCAGCAGTTTGTTGCTCTCTGCCAAGATTAAAAAGTTAAAACTACCATCGGAGTTCGTATTTCATTGGAAATTAAGAGATCTAACAATTTTGGCGCTGCGAGCAGGGTCGCTGAGGAAAGAAATTGAATTTTGGACATCGGACCTACATATTGAGGTAAGGACTCCTCTTTTTAAAAAAAGTCCTTGGTCAAAAGTCTAAATTCGCCTCTCCTTCCGAAAGCCTCCGGTTTGCGAACCCTCCGGTTGGTAGTGGGCTCGAGGTCCCATAGACGTCTAAACTGTGGCGGTGTGTTAGTTAATTAATCACCGACCTATTGATCGGCTAGCAAGCCTACGACTCGAGACCCCAGTAAAGAACTCAGTAAAGAAATGGCGGCAGGAGATAAGGGCAAAGAATTGCCTACAACTGTTAAAGGTGGGCAGGCACCACCTCAAGTTTCGCTAGATTTAATTCTTGAACTGTTGAAAGAATACACAGAGCAACAATTCAACTTATCTAAAACCTGTATTAAGATCAAACAAAAGTACGGAACCTCCAAAGGACAATGGTCCTTGGACGAGATTAAAAGGGTCTGGGGAAAAACGACCCATATGAAAAATAAAGAGCGAACTAGATGGTCCCTAGCGGTTATGGGCCAGATCCGAAACCGGAATGAAATTATAATGCATTCCCAACATGATCGAGAACTGACCTGTACAAAGGATCAATTGCAAGCTGTTTGTGCACAGCTGCGACAGAAAAAGCTTGAACTTGAAAAGTTGGAAGCGGAAGTTAAAGATCTTAAAGGTGAAATTGAAAGAATGGAAAAAATCATTAGGTCAAGAGACAGTAATAGGAAAAGGAAAATGCATTGATCAATTCCCAGGGTACCCATGTTTGGATAAATTAAAAGCGCAAACCCGAAGACACGACCGAGAAATAGATACGATTTCTGAATCCTCCGACAATACAGTGTCGGAGGATGATGAAGAATTAGGGGTGCGCTTTGCCCCATTTAAAAAAAGACGAGTTGTAGTCAAATCAGAAGAGACTGCGGATGAGGGCGGAACCAAAAAAATAAAGAGAAGGGTGTACGAAGAATACTTAGTTCATGATCCGGCAGACCCAGAGAAAATTGATAAATGGTCCAAGGAATTGCCCAATCCAAAGAAAGGGGGAGTAAAAATGTGGGACCAATTGGACCGCTTAAGAAATATATATCAACTTCATCCCTGGGATGGAGTGCAAATTTTGACCATAATGGTGCCAAAAACACAGGGAAGAAAATTGCATGACAAGGTAGATGAAGCTTTGGGGCAGAATGAGCAAGAATTAGACGCAGGATGGGAGGAGATTAAACACTGGCTGCAAGCCTTCAGTCCAGCTAAGACAGACGGGGGAAAAATTGCAACCTGCCAACAGAAAGGAACAGAGGAGGTCCTGGAGTATGACGAGCGGTTTAGATACATGTGGCTAGAACATTTGGGTATGAATAATACGGATGAGGAAATGGATGAAGAAGTGTTTGGACCCCTGAAAGCAGCTTTCATGGCAGGTCTAAAGCCAGAACTGTCCAAAATGCTTAAGATCGTGTAACCGGACTGGGAAGGTAGAGGAACTACCTTTGCAGCATTGGTGGATCGATGTAATCAATTAGATCGGGATATGGGAGCTAAAGTCCGAGCTGTACAGGCTCTGGGATGGAAATCCCAGGATTCCGATAAACAGTTATTCGGAAAATTACCTGGAAAATGTCATTATTGTGGGAAAGGTGGTCACTGGGCCAAGACGTGCAGGGCAAAACAGCAAGGTCGTGGCTGGGGAAGAGGACGCAGCCAGGGATACAATTCAGCCAACAAGCCAGGCTTGTCACAAGATAACGACCTCATAGAAGCATTTAAGCGACTGACAATACAACAACAGAACGAGTTACTTGGGATAGCAAAAAACGATTGGAGCCCACCCTGGCCCCCCTCCTCGCACTAATACAACAAAGGGGAGATGGGCTATATATAACTGTGAGGGTGGGCGATAAGGATGTGGACTGTCTTTTAGACACAGGGGCAGAATTAACATGCTTACCCCAACAATATCCTGCTAGCTTTAAACACGGAAGAACAGCATGAACAAGATTTATGAGCTTTGCTGGATCACCTTCGGCTGAAAGGACATAAAGCCAGCATCGACAAAGCACAAATATCCCAAGAAGAGGTTGTATACCTGGGACAAAAGATTTCACAAGGAAAGAGAGAACTTACCCAGGATAGAACTGCAGCCATTCAGGCTGCTAAAAAACCCACCACTATTCAGGAACTAAGGTCTTTTTTGGGATTGTGTAACTTTATAACAGAAATTGGATTGACTCTTTCACACAGCTTGCTCAGCCATTGAATGATATTTTAAAGGGGAAACATGCCTCTAAAGAAGCCATCACCCTCACTAAAGAACAGCAAGAGGCCTTCCTGAGTTTGAAAAAGGCTTTGTATTCGGCACTGGCTCTGGGAATCCCCGATAGCGGTAAGCCATTTACCCTGTTTGTTCATGAGAAAGAAGGATATATGACAGTTATACTAACACAAGAACATGGGGATCGGCAAAGACCTATTGGCTATTATTCGGCAAAACTGGATGCGGTAGCCCTCGGATGGGGAAGTTGCCTAAGGGCCATGGAAGCTACATGTCGAGCGGTAATGACCACTGCGGGTCTAGTCCTCGACCAAAAGCTGATTGTCAAGTGTCCCCACACCGTACACGCTTTGCTGTCTATGAATAGAATGTCTCAGGTGACGGCAGCAAGATGGACCCGCTGGACAGCAGTTTTGGAAGCTCCTAATCTCCATATCGTCCGGGCCAGCCCAGTTAATCCCGCAACTATGCTCCCGATGTCAGAATCGAGGGAGCAAGAGGGGGGAGAATGTGAAGAGCATGACTGCGTGAAGATTTTAAAAGAAACAGAAGAAGCAGCCTTAGCAGCAGAGGAGCCTCTGCACAACCCAGACCTCAACCTGTTTACAGATGGTTCCTCCTTTGTTGACAATGGTACCAGAAAAGCAGGATGGGCAGTTACAACCTTATATGAGGTAGTGGCAAAAGGATGTTTACCCTCAGGAACGTCAGCACAACAGGCCGAGTTACGGGCCCTGTCAGAAGCATGTCGAATAGCAGAAGGACAGACAGCTAATGTCTACACAGATTCGCGTTATGCTTTTGGAGTCGCTCACGACTTTGGTATGTTATGGCGGAAAAGAGGATTCCTCACTGCTGCTGGTACACCTATCCGAAATGGAAAAGAAGTCCGAGACTTCCTGGAGGCCATACAATTACCTCAGGAAGTGTCCATCCTGAAGTGTAAGGCCCATACCAAGGAAAATACCACAGAAGAACAGCGAAATGCCCTAGCCGACCAGGCAGCTAAAGATGCCGCCTCACAGGGTGCTCCCTCAGAAGAACCAACACAGATGTGCAGATTGAAAGCACTCAGGACTCTGACACGGACCTTCAAACAATGCAAGGCGAGTGCTCCTGAGAGGAAAAATGGACATGGATTGAGGCAGGAATTAAGCTATGCGAAGATGGTGTCTGGAGACAAAGAGTTACCAACAAGCCAGTCGCGCCACAAGCGCTTATGCCTTTTTTAGCCCAACAGATCCACTCGTGGGGACACTTGGCCTCACAACAGATGACGGCACGGTTCCAGAAAAGCTGTTGGGTCGGGGATTTAAAAAACATGCCCAGCTGGTAACAGACCGCTGTGTGGTCTGCCAGAAAAATAATTCTGGACCCATCACGGTAATGCCCCAACTGAGGCCCCATGCCCCTGTCGGACCATTCCAGCATCTGCAGGTTGATTATATATCTCTTCCTTCATGCCAAGGATACACTAACATTCTTGTCATGGTCGACAGATTCTCTAGATGGGTAGAAGCTGTCCCAACTAAAAGAGCCACAGCCAATCACACTGCAAAGGTCTTGTGTAAGGATTACATTCCCCGATGGGGAGTTCCGAGTAGCATTGACTCAGATCAGGGAACACACTTCACAGGTGCTGTCTGCCAAGATGTTTGCAGGTTACTGAACATTACGTGGAATTTACACTGTCCTTATCATCCACAATCATCAGGACAAGTTGAGCGAATGAATCGAACTCTGAAACAACGGCTTGCCAAATATCACCAAGAAGGAACACCATGGCCCCAGGCACTACCAATAGTGCTATGTAGCATTAGGGCAACCCCGAACAGAACTACAGGTCTAAGCCCATTTGAAATTATAACAGGAAGACCCATGTCGCTGCCAGGAACTATCGATTTACGGAAAGCTGATGTTCACTTCATGAGTGACACTTTGTTATCATACTGTCAGAACTTAACCAATGCTATTAGTTCTGTTTCCCGACAGGTATCGGCAGCTTGGGGTAATCCACCCGAAGGAGGACACGACATCATCCCGGGAGTCTGGGTCTATGTGAAAAAGTTGCATAAAAAACCTTTGGGTGCCAAGTGGGAGGGACCTTATCAAGTGTTATTGACCACCCAGGCAGCTGTTAAAGTCCAAGGAAAGAAAGCCTGGATCCACGCTTCACACGTTAAACGAGCACCCATAACTGAAGCTGAAATCTAATAAGGACAATTACTTTTTGCGAAAATGTATAAATTTACTGTATTATTGATTGTAGGTATTATAGGCATAGGCCTACTTCTTACTAGCCGACCCTCTGCACCAAAGGGAAATAGTAGGGTAGCAAAGGAATTACATGTAAATATATGTCATACATTTATGCCAAACAAGGTAACATTTCTAGTTGTTGGGTGTGTGCGCATATTCCTATTCACTCAAAGGGAGGGATTCCCTTGAGGCCAGTTCCCTTGAATATCTCGGAAATGGCTGAGTGGATAATTAATCAAAACAAAACAGGCAATGCGTTTCAGGATACGGAAAACTGGGCACGTAAATGGAAGTCAGCAGGTTACAATCTGACTACCTTTGAAGGGGGATACCAACCGTGGTACAATAATTCCAAACGGCCCCATTTTTTGTTATCACTAATACAACGGGAATAGGAAGACCGGGGAAATCGGTCTGTGTGAGTCGAAACATCAAAGGAGGCCAAAATATGGGGTATA
Organism: Pristiophorus japonicus; assembly: GCF_044704955.1. Classification (NCBI taxonomy): domain Eukaryota; kingdom Metazoa; phylum Chordata; class Chondrichthyes; family Pristiophoridae; genus Pristiophorus; species Pristiophorus japonicus. The sequence goes on along the minus strand of NC_091977.1, from coordinate 383,252,754 downwards.
GTAACTGCTCCCGGAATTTTAATATAATCAAGCCACGGAACCATTCAAACTGGGCCGATGTGGGAATTTTTAACGTAACAGGGATTCTGAAAAGAACAGATGGAAAAGCCTGGACAGGCCCCGGAGTGTTGCTGACAAAGAAACAGCGAACATTCATTGTATATAATGGCACCTATTGGGTGTGTGGCCACAAGGCCTACCCTTGGCTGCCCCAGAATTGGATGGGATCCTGCTATTTAGCCTACATTGTGCCTTATATGTATCATATAAAGTCACTGTCGGAACATTTACACCATCCTAAGAGAGGAATCACAGAAACAGAGAGGTTCTTTGCCATCCTGATCCCTGGGTATGGGACCGCCAAACTGGCAAGGGAATCCAGTAACATGGCATCCGTTGTGGAACGAGTAGCCAATGATACCTCAGAGGCCCTAGTTAAAATCAATGCAGAAATGGTAGCAATCCGCACAGTAGCCCTACAGAATAGACTGGCCCTTGATTACATCCTGGCTGAAAAGGGAGGTACTTGCGCCCTACTCGGAACTGAGTGTTGCACATATATCTCAGATAGCTCTGAAGAAATTACCCACTTAGTGGAGCATATCCAAAAGGAGGTAGAAAAACTTAAGCAACCCCCATCATTCACTTTGTGGAGCGGAGCCACTGAATGGCTAGGTTCAATAGGAACTTCATTAGTGGAAGGTTTAATTCTATTTGCTGTAATTGTTTTACTTTTATATTGTTTGTTTATGTTGATTAAATGTTGTTGCGAACAGGCGGCTGTAGCTGCTGTCCCACAGGTGAGACATCTTGCAGGTCCCAGCAGACCGTCTGTACGTGGCACAGGGGTATGTTTTGCTTAAGGAAAGGTGGTTTACTGGTTGAATTAAGATATTGATTTGGATTAAATTGGAATAAGGTTAATTAACCTACTAAAACCAGACTTCCATTGTGGCCACGATGGAACTCGGGTTGGTGTAAATTTTTGTGGAAGCTACTAGTCCGGACATGTGGCGAAACACATCAACAAATTTTAGAAGGAAACTCTATTAACATGTATGAAATTATTTTGTAGAATGTTTAACCAGTGATACCTGATGTTTTATGATTCAGTTTGTGAAAGAATCAAAGGGGGGATTGATAGAGTATTCAAACAGGCTCATTTAGACAGACTGTGAAAATTCACAGACCCCCAAGTCAAGGCTGCTACATGCAGTTCGGCATATTGCATTAACTCATCAATCAACTTGACATTTTCAGACCTTGGGTAGTGAGCCAATAAGGTCAAAGAAGGCGAGTTCTTTTCTGTAAATTGATCCAGGCATAAATACAGCCATTTTGACCATGTGCCTCAGTAAGACAAAGAAACTGGCAATCAGCCAGCAGTTTGTTGCTCTCTGCCAAGATTAAAAAGTTAAAACTACCATCGGAGTTCGTATTTCATTGGAAATTAAGAGATCTAACAGTTGTGGTTCAGTTGTTTGCCTTGGTGCCTGTTTTTCTATTGGCGTGATTGTTGGTATCTCGCCTGGGCTGCCTGTTGAGATAGCCCTTTCCTCAGGTTGTTCCCTCTGTCTGTCCACCAGGTGTGGTGTGAGTTCCATATTGTAGTCTGCCTCTGGTTCTGCAGTGTTGTTGGTGAATCTACTTTTTACTTGGTCTACATGCCTCCGGCAGGTTTGGCCATTGTCCATTTGTACCACCAGTAGCCTGTTTCCTTCCTTGCCTGTTACTGTACCTGCAAGCCATTTGGGACCCCGGCCATAGTTTAGCACAAACACTTTGTCCCCCATCTCATTCCACCTCCCCCTCGAATTTCAGTCATGGTACTCAGTTAGCTTACAGCGCTTTCCCTCAACGATTTCATGCATGTCTGGGAAGATTTAAGGGAGCCTTGTCTTTCAGGTCCGTTTCATCAATAGTTGCGCAGGGTGAACCCCAGTCAATGAATGCGGACGAGTTCTGTATGCCAGCAGCAGTCGTGACAGGCAGCCCTACAGCATGGGACCTTGGATTTTAAGTATTCCTTGTTTAATGATTTACACTGCTCACTCCACCTGGCCATTGGAGGCCGGCTTGAACGGTGCCGTCTTAACGTGATTTATGCCGTGGTCAACTATAAAATCTTGGAATTCTATGCTGGTGAAGCACGGACCATTACCACTGACCAATATGTCAGGAATTCCGTGCGTTGCGAACATGGTTCCAAGGCTCTCCACAGTGGTGGAGGTGGTGCTCGAGTTTAAAATGGTGCATTCGATCCACTTTGAAAATGCATTGACGACTACGAGGAACATTTTGCCCATGAATGGGCCCGCATAGTCTACGTGCACCCACGACCATGGTTTAGTGGGCCAGGGCCAGGGGCTCAGGGGGGCCTCCCTGTGGGCATTACTGAGTTGGGCACAAATGGTGCACCGTCATCGGACGCAGAGCTCCAAGTCCACGTCAATGCCAGGCCACCAGATGTGGGATCTGGCTATGGCCTTCATGAGAACGATCCCCGGATACTCGCGGTGGAGCTCCCGGACAAATGCCTCTCTGCCTCGCAGAGGCATAACTACTCAGCTGCCCCACATCAGGCAGTCTGCCTGTAGTGATAGTTCATGCATGCGCCTATGGAAAGGTGGAAAGGTTTGATCTCCTCGGGGCAGGCATCATGAGCCTCTGCCCAGTCACCAGTTAAGACACGTCTTTTTACGAAGGATAACGTGGGATCGCTGGTCGTCCAGGCTCTGATTTGGCGAGCTGTCATGGGCGAACCTGTGGACGCAAAGGCATTGATTGTCATGACTATCTCACAGTCCTGTTCATCAGACCCTTCTGTGGTCGCCAGGGGTAGCCTGCTAAGCACGTCAGCACAGTTGTCTGTGCCTGGTCTGTGCCTTATTGTGTAGTTGTAAGACGCCAGCATGAGTGCCCACCGTTGAATGTGCGCCGAGGCGTTGGCGTTTATTGCCTTGCTCTCGGATAGCAGGGACGTGAGGGGCTTGTGGTCAGTTTCTAACGCGAACTTGGCCCCGAAAAGGTATTGGTGCATCTTTTTGAAACCGTACACGCACGCGAGCGCCTCCTTCTCCACCATTCCGTACCCACGCTCCACCCGCGAAAGTGACCTGGAGGCATAAGCTATGGGTTTTAATTTACCCGCACCATTGACATGCTGTAAAACGCACCCGACCCCGTACACTGACGCATCACATGTAAGAACTAGCTTTTTACCTGGATCAAAAAAAGCCAAAACACTGTTTGGAACATAGAAGGTTGCGTGCCTTGTTGAAGGCACGTTCCTGGGCGTCCCCCCAAAACCAATCGCACCCCTTTCTGAGTAGCACGTCGAGAGGCTCCAGCGGCATGCTTAAGTTCTGCATAAAATTTCCAAAGTAATTGAGTAGCCCGAGAAAGGCACGCAGTTCCAAGACATTCCGGAGCCTGGATGCCAGACGAATTGCTTCGGTTTTGGATTCTGTGGGCAGATTCCATCAGCGGCAATCCTTCTGCCCAAAAATTCAACCTCGGGTGCGAGAAACAGACGCTTGGATTTCTTAACTCTTAGGCCTACCCGATCCAACCGCTTTAATACTTCCTCCAAATTGCGGAGATGGGAGTCGGTGTCCCTGCCCGTGATAAGTATGTCGTCTTGAAACACAACCATCCCCGGGATGGACTTGAGCAGACTCTCCATGTTGCGCTGGAATACAGCAGCTGCTGAACTGATGCCGAATGGGCATCAATTGTACATGAAAAGGCCACGATGTGTGTTGATGGTTGTGAGTAGTGTAGTCTCTTCGGTCAGTTCTTGCGTCATGTACGCAGATGTGAGGTCTAGTTTCGAGAAAAGTTTTCCTCCAGCCAATGTGGCAAATCGGTCCTCCGCTCTGGGCAGTGGGTATTGGTCCTGTAGGGAGACTCTGTTTATGGTAGATTTGTAATCGCCACAGATTCGTACGGATCCATCAGGCTTCATGACTGGTACGATGGGACTTGCCCAGTCGCTAAATTCCACGGGTGAGATAATGCCTTCCCGCAGAAGCCTGTCCAGTTCATGTTCAATCTTTTCCCTCATCACATAGGGCACAGCTCTAGCCTTGTGATGGAACGGTCTAGCATCCTGTGTGATGTAGATTTTAACTTTAGCCCCTTTGAAGGTGCCCACACCTGGCTGAAAGAGATGTCAAATCGACTTAGAACTGTTGAGCAGGAGGTCCGTTCCTCTGACGACATGGCGTGAACATCATCCCATTTCCAATTTGGTTTTGCCTGCCAGCTTCTTTCTAACAGTGCTGGGAGATCTCCGGGGACAATCCACAGGGGAAGGCGGTTCACTGTCCCTTTGTGTGTGACTGAGAGCATGGCATTGTCAAGGAATGGGATGATTTCTTTGGTATAGTTTCTTAGTTTGGTGTCGACCCTTGTGAGTTTTGGTCTGTTGCTTTTGTATGGCCACAGCTGTTCAAATTGTTGAGCGCTCATAAGAGATTGACTCGCTCCTGTATCTAGTTCCATGTTGGCGGGTGTCCCGTTGAGTAGGACCCTCATCATTATTGGAGGCGTCTTGTTGTAAGAACAGTGGCCATTGATCATGTTGACCCGGCATCCCGAGCACTGTCCCCACTGTCTTCTGGTCCGCTTTCCGACCCTTCCGATTTGTATACCAGCTGAGCTACTGTTTGTCTGCATATGCGGGCCAGATGCCCTGTATAGTTGCAGTTTCTGCAAATGGCATGCTGAAATCGACACCCCCTTGATGAGTGTCTTCCTCCACATCTCCAGTACAGACCGCTTCCATTGTTTCCGAAGGATGAGCTGCGTCTGGCTGATCTCTCTTGAGCTTCTCTCAGTTTGTAGTGGATTCCTCGCATTGTGGGTTGATGAGGTGTGAACGGCCGTTCCTGTGGTCCTTGATGGCTTCTGGCGCCACTGTCTGCTGTTGAGGGCCTGCTCTCCGGCCTTTGTCTGTGTGTCGGGGTAGCGGCTTGTTTCACGCTGTGAACCCCTTGTTCCGATGTTTCGTTAGTTGTCGTACCCGCAGTGTAGATCAACCTTGTTTCTTCCTCTCCTTCCAAGAATGTCTGTGCAACCAGTGCTGCTGCCTCTAGGGTCAAGTTCTTAGTCTCTATGAGCTTTCGGAATATGCCTGCGTGGCCTATTCCTTCAATAAAAAAAGTCTCTCAGTACTTCTCTCCTTATCGGAGAACTCACATAAACTAGCCAACCTCCGAAGTTCCGCCACAAAGTCGGGTATGCTCTGGCCCACACAGCGTCTGTAGTTGTAGAACTGATGTCTGGCCACGTGTAGGCTGCTCGCTGGCTTCAGGTGGTCTCTTACCAGTGTGCTCAACTCTTCATACGATTTGCTTGCTGGTTTCTCGGGTACCAGCAGGTCCTTCATTAATGCATATGTTTTCGAGCCACAGCTGGTCAAGAGATGGGCTCTTCTCTTGTCTACCTTATCGTCGCCCAACCAGTCTTTGGTTACAAAGCTTTGTTGGAGCCTTTCTATAAAGTCCTCCCAATTATCTCCAGCATTGTATTTTTCATCTGAGCCGTTGGTCGCCATTCTGTGGATGCTGTGATCCCGTAACTCGTCGCCACTGTAGAGTCCTGTCTCTGCAGTACAGACTCACATGAGGCACATGCTGAAGTCAAGGTCACTCAGGACCTGCACCTTTATTTCACAGCTCTCGAACGCCACACTTGCCTGAGACCTGCCTTTATATACCTGTGTGGAACAGGTATGCAGTGTCTCCTGCAAGTGCACCCCTGGTGGTAAGGTATGCTTGTGGTTACAGGTCATATCTAGTTACAGTCATGTATAGCATGGTAAGATACAGTTATGTACAGTAATGTGAGATACATGACAAATAGGGACTACCCGGCCCAGTTTGAAAATATGACTCACCCCTAATGCATGTGGACCATCATCTACCTAATTAATAGGGACAGTGGACAATCACTGCAGTAATGGCCCAACAAAGGGGAGGCCCAAACCAATTGACTCCCAGAACTATAACAAAGGACCAGCAGACTTTTAGGCACCAATGTGCACTGAAACAATAACCCTGTCCTCACACCTATCTGTACCTGTGACATCTTCTGATTAAATATTCAAAGCTATCTCCCCGCCCAAACTTACACAATGGACCACCAACTGAGTTTGATCGCGAAAAGGCCAGAACTAAATTGGTTATAGGACCTACAGAACCACCGGGGGTGTAGAAGCAGCAGGGTGTAGAAGCAGCAGGGTGTGGGAGCAGTCGGAGAGCTTGGAGCTTGCAGCTTGCAGCTTGTATCTAGAGAGAGCTCTCTCTCCCTCTCGCTCTCACTCCACCAGAGGAAGAAGCAGCAGTTCCGCAGACGAAGCCACCGAGACTGAAAACCAGCAGGCAGTGGCAGTGACTTCCCACAGCTGAACTGAGCAAGGAAACCAACCAGAGGTTGGAGGTTGGAGTCAGCTTTTGGGAGTTGAGTCAGTTTTTCACAGGGCCCTCACTCTGGGGAAGGTGTGCTTAACTCCAGCAGCTTTTTGCTTAGGAGCCAACCGAGAGGCAAAGAGAAGAAACCGACGCAACATCGAGGAGGAAAACCGAAACGACCAACAATGTAAAACCCACCCCAGAGGGACCCCGAGCTGAAATAAGTGCCCCCAGAACCCCGGAGTTGATAGGATTGTGAGTATAGCCAAAATCCCCTCACAGACTCAATTTAGGATAGGAATTGGTAAGAAGGGTGGAAGTGGGAGGTGGGGTTGTGTGTGAGTGGAATGTTTTAACCTCTTATTTTCCCCTTCCCTGTTGCGAGATTTTTCATGCGTTGAGTGAGATTGTGCCTTTACTGCTATTTATGACCTCTTCCTATGCCCTCTATCTTGGTGTTTACTATTCTAAATAAACAACATTTGCCATTTTGTACTCTTACCCACTGTGTCTGGTGCCTCGTTACTCACCCATCCTCATAAATCACACGTACAGAACCCCAGGGGAGTGTGGATTTGAACCCACGCCCCAAGCTCCCCTTACATCTGCACTTTTTAAAAATGTTAGAGAATGAAATTAAGATTGGGACATTTCCATGGGGTTAAGGTCGAAGCTACAATTAATGAAAAAACTTTAAAAAATGTTTTTTTTTCAAATCTAGTAATTTTGATCATAAATGGAGAAATTTGCATTCCACAAATATAAAAGTTATTTTTGGGAGGCCAGAATGGATGTTTAGCAGTCAATATGCTGTTAAAATCACAGTTACACCTATTACAAGGCTTGACATTTAATAAAGAAAAAAAAAGATTTGGATTTCTATAGCGCCTTTCATGACCACTGGATATCTCAAAGCACTTTGCAGCCAATTAATTACTTTTGAGTGTAGTCACTGATGTAATGTAGGAAATGCGGCAACCAATTTGCACATAAGCAAGCTCCCACAAACAGCAATGTGATAATGACCAGATAATCTGTATTTTTGTTTTGTTGATTGAGGGATAAATATTGGCCAGGACACCCGGGATAACTCCCCTGCTCTTCTTTGAAATAGTGCCATGGGATCTTTTATGTCCATTTTAGAGGGCAGGCTGGGTCTCGGTTTAATGTCTCATCTGAAGGACAGCACCTCCAACAGTGCAGTGCTCCCTCAGCACTGCATCTGGAGTGTCAGCCTAGATTTTTTTTGTGCTCAAGTTCCTGGAGTGGGACTTGAACCCACAACCTTCTCACTCAGAGGCAAGAGTGCTACCCACTGAGCTACAGCTGACCCTAATAAGGTATTTATCAGTGTTATTAGGGCAGAAAAGTTCAACTTTTTTCAGTTCCACTGATTTCACAAATTGCCGGCTGTGGGTGGGGTGCGGGGGTGGGGGGTGTCCACAGCACAGCCAGTGTCGTAGCAGTGAATGACTGACTGCAACCTCAGGATTTCTGCATGCGCTAAATCCTGAAGTTGTGGTCAGTTTCAGAGGGGTAATGACAGCAAATGCTGACAGGTTGCTGTCATTACCACCACAAAATCTGGGCTAATATGTGTTCCTTAAATTTTAAAAGAGCTGTCAAGCACACATATATACAAATAAATCCACAAGATGTTAGTATTTGAATAGAATGACTTGGACACCTGACCATCTGGTTATATGCTAGAACAAGCTGGCCCTCTCTGTGACTGAACCTAATTTTTAACCATATGTATGTGACAGAAAGAAAAAAATGAATACCATGTTATATCAACAAAACATGCTTCATTTTTGTCACTGCTCAGTCCTTTATCTTTTAACAAAGTAATTGTGGCGTATTAAATGTGGTAAGCAACAAGCACCAAGTACACTTCCAGCACAAAGGATCGAACACTGCCGTTGACCTGGACACTTGGTTGGTGTTATGTATGTAAACTTTATAATTGTGTAAGACTTGCCATCAGGAGGCGCACCTGTTGGAGACCCAAGGGTCACCACCACACCTCGTGCAAGCAAGTATAAAAGGTTGTCTGCCATGCTGCTTTGGCACTCTGGAGTTTTATTATAGAGACTAAGGTCACATCAGTTTGAGCTTACAATATACAATCTTGTGGAGTTATTCTGAACATAATAATTGGCGACGAGTAACAGATCACAATGTGTGAAAGTTATGGCTGCCGTTGGCATTCTTGAGAGCTTTGTTGAGGGTGATGATTGGGAAGCCTTCATTGAGCGTCGTGACCAGTACTTCGTGGCCACCGAGCTGGATGAGGACAGTAAAGCGGTCAAGCGCAGGGTGATTCTCCTCACCATTTGTGAGTCCACGCTATATGGCCTCATCAAAAATCTGCTAGCACCGACGAAACAAACGGAAAAGACATATGCAGAATTGTGCACGCTGCTTCAGGAACATTTCAAGCTGAAGGAGAGCATCTTAATGGCCAGGTATCACTTTTATACTCACCATCATTTCGAGGACCAGGACATGGCGAGCTATGTCGCCGACCCAAGCCTTGGGAACGTGCCTATTTGCTTGAGTTTTGGGGGAAATGTTGTGGGACTTTATCGTGCTTGGACTCAGCCATGAGGTCATTATTCGCAAGCTGCTGGCTGCCGATTCCCCAGATCTGAGCAAGGCCATCATTACAGCCCAGGCTCTCATGCCCACGAACGTTAACACTAAACAGATATCTTCTCAGCATCGAAGCTCACCGGCAAGTACTGTGCATAAAATAACACCTTCAGCAGGCAGAACCGTACATGGCAGGGTCTACACACCTGCAGATGCCTGACCTCGGATGACTCAGAGTCCACCGTGGGACATGAATACAAATCCATTAGCACCATGTTAGCGCCGTGGGGGTAATCAACGAGCCCATTTATGTCGATTCAAGCACTACATGTGCAAAGGCTGCGGAACAATGGGGCACCTCCAGCGAACGTGCAGACGTGCTGCGACTCACCACGTGGCAGAGTCGACATAGGACGATCTGTCTGGTGCGGATCATGCTGAATAAGTAAAAGAGGCAAGTCAACCCGAGGCTGAAGAGGAAGTGTATGGGGGAAACACCTTCACCACCAAAAGCCTTCTGATAATGTTGAAAGTCAAATTAAACAGCATTCCAGTTTCCATGGAATTGGACACGGGGGCGAGTTAGTCAATTATGAGCCAGAAGGCTTTTGAGAAACTGTGGGGCAACAAGGTACAAAGGCCAAAACTAAGCCCGATTTATACAAAGCTACGCACTTACACCAAAGAGCTCATACCAGTCATTGGCAGTGCGGCAAACTCTGGAGCTGTGCATGATTTATCACTATGGATTGTACCAGGTGATGGCCCAACGCTGTTCAGCAGAAACAGGCTCGGAAAGATCCGATGGAACTGGGACGACATCAAAGCACTGTCTTCGGTGGATGATGCCTCATGCACTCAAGTGCTTAACAAATTTCCGTCGCTATTTGAACCAGGCATCGGCAACTTCACAGGCGCCAAATTGAAGATCCATCTAGTCCCTGATGCACGGTCCATTCATCACAAGGCCCAAGCGGTTCCATATATGATGCGGGAGAAAATCGAGACCGAACTGGACAGACTTCAACGAGAGGGAATCATATCACCAGTCGAGTTCAACGAGTGGGACAGTCCAATTGTTCCGGTGTTGAAATGTGATGGCATGGTCAGAATCTGTGGAGACTACAAGGTAACGATGAACCGAATCTCGTTACAGGACCAGTACCCATTAACCAAAATGGATGATCTGTTCGCAATGTTAGCAGGGGGGAAGTCATTCACCAAGTTGGATCTAACCTCTGCTTACATGACACAGGAGCTGGCTGAATCTTCGAAAAGCTTGACGTGCATCAACACGCACAAAGGACTGTTCATATACCACAGATGCCTTTTTGGGATTCGCTCAGCTGCTGCCACATTCCAGAGGAACATGGAGAGTCTGCTGAAGTCGGTTCCACACACCGTAATGTTTCAAGATGACATCCTGATCACCGGTCGTGACACCACCAAACACTTGCACAACCTGGAAGAGGTTCTAAAGCGACTGGACAGAGTGGGACTCAGGCTGAAACGCTCCAAGTATGTTTTCCTGGCGCCAGAGGTCGAATTTTTGGGGAGAAAGATTGCGGCGGATGGCATCAGACCACAGACTTTAAGATGGAGGCCACCAAGAATGCACCCAGACCACAGAATGTGACGGAGCTACATTCATTCCTGGGACTCCTCAACTATTTTGATAACTTTCTACCCAGGTAGAGCACTTTGCTGTAACCTTTGCATTTATTGCTACGTAAGGGTGACGACTGGGTTTGGGGTAAATCTCAAGAGACAGCCTTTGAAAAGGCCAGAAACCTGCTATGTTCTAACAAGTTACTTGTATTGTATGACCCATGTAAACGTTTAGTACTAGCTTGTGATGCATCTTTGTATGGGGTCGGTTGTGTGTTGCAGCAAGCCAATGTGTCAGGCAAACTACAACCGGTTGCATATGCATCGAGAAGTTTATCTAAGGCTGAAAGAGCTTATAGTATGGTTGAGAAAGAAGCATTAGCATGCGTATACGGAGTTAAGAAAATGCACCAATACCTATTTGGACACCGGTTTGAGCTCGAAACCGACCACAAACCGCTCATTTCGCTGATTTCAGAAACCAAAGTATTAACACCAATGCTTCGTCCTGCATCCAAAGATGGGCACTAACATTATCTGCGCATGACTATGTAATCCGCCACAGACCAGGCACTGAGAACTGTGCTGATGCCCTCAGTTGGCTACCATTGCCCACCACCGGGGTAGAAATGGCCAACCCGCAGACTTGCTTCTTGTAATGGATGTTTTTAAAAGCGAGGGGTCACCCGTCATTGCTCGCCTGATCAGGACCTGGACTAGCCAGGATCCTGTGCTATCACTAGTAAAAAACTGCATCCTTAATGGGAGCTGGTCGACTGTTCATGGGGAAATGCAAGACGAAATTAAGCCATTTTACCAACGTAAGGATGAAGTCCATCCATTCGGATTGTCTCCTATGGGGGAGTCGCATGGTTTTGCCAAAAATAGGCAGGGAAACGTTTATACATGACCTACACAGTACTCACCCAGGCATAGTCATGATGAAGGCTATCGCCAGGTCGCACGTTTGGTGGCCTGGCATTGACTCGGAATTGGAGTCATGCATACATCAGTGTAACACTTGCTTACAGTTGAGCAATGCACCAAGGTAGGCCCCACTGAGTCTGTGGTCATGGCCCTCCAAACCGTGGTCCAGGGTCCACGTAGATTTTGCTGGCCCCTTTCTCTGAAAGATGTTCTTAGTAGCAGTGGACACTTACTCTAAATGGATTGAATGTGTAATAATGTCATCATGTACGTCCACTGCCACCATTGAAAGCCTCCGGGCCACGTTCGCCACCCATGGTTTGCCCGATGTCCTTGTTAATGACAATGGACCATGTTTCACCAGCTTGGAATTCAGCGAGTTCATGACCCGCAATGGCATCAAACATGACAGGACTGCCCCGGTTAAGCCCACATCCAACGGTCAAGCGGAATGGGCAGTCCAAACTATCAAGCAGAGCTTGAAATGCATGACGGACGGTTCCCTGCAGACCCGGTTATCTCGGGTTCTGCTCAGCTACCAGATGCGACCCCACTCGCTCACCGGGGTTCCCCGGTAGAATTGTTAATGAAGAGAGCACTCAAAATCAGGCTCTCCTTAGTCCACCCGGATCTCAATGATCGTGTAGAAACCCGGTGTCACCGGCATAACGTGTACCACGATCACGCGGCCATATCGCGTGACATTGAGTTTAATGACCCCATGTTTGTTCTTAATTATGGTTATGGTCCCAAATGGGTTGCTGGCACTGTCTTAGCCAAGGAGGGGAATAGAGTATTTGTTGTCAAACATTTGAATGGACAAATGTGCAGAAAGCACTTGGATCAGACCAAACTGCGATTCACTGACAACCAAGAACAGTTTGAAGAGGACATCACCATCATTGATCCACCAACACACACCCAACCAGCAATCGACCTCGCTGTCAATCATGAGGATGAACCACCATGCCCGACAGTCCGATCAGACCAGCCACGCTGCAGTGCAGCAATGATCCGACCAATTCACCCTGCCAGGATTTCAACTCAGGTGATCAGTCGGGAGCGAAGGGCCCCGGATTGCCTCAACTTGTAAATAACTTGTATCTAAAACTTTGGGGGGGAGTGATTTATGTATGTAAATGTTATAATTGTGTAAGACTTGCCACCAGAAGGTGCACCTGTTGGAGACCCAAGGGTCACCTGCACAGCTCATGCAAGGGAGTATAAAAGGTTGTCTGCCATGCTGCTTTGGCACTCTGGAGTTTTATTAAAGAGACTAAGGTCACATCAGTTTCAGCTTACCGTATACAGTCTTGTGGAGTTATTCTGAACATAACAGAAGGCACAGATCATTTCTCACATTCCGTTCCATCATATTTCCCTTCTTTATTTGCTTGCAGGAGAACATTTCAGATAACGAGAGGCAACATGTGCAGACAAGAGGGGATCCCTGACAGCTTTCAGAGCGCTTTGGCAGAAGGTCATTGGGGACCAGTTCAGCTGAGTCATCCCTATTCCCCAGCACTAGCAGTCCTTCCCAACATTAGTCCTGGTCCTTTCACACTTCTTAGGACTGCACTCAACCCAAGCACCAGCATGGGTATCTCTATAAAATCAAAGTATCTCCTTCAACTTCCACTTGCATATCCAGCACCTCACAATTACTGCGTTCTCTTCCCCATACCTGCTAATTCTTTCTCTCACCATACATACTGTGCTATACTGTCGCACACATGTTCGCCATCCTTCAACAGGCTAAACAATAAGCCACTCCCACTTTTCTTGCAGGACAAGCTGCTGCATAACTGACTTGCACCAGAGGAGGACCATCTATCCAAGTCATCATGTCCTGTAAAAAGGGTGCAACAAGGGCCAATTTTAGGGACCAACATCATGCACTCCGAAGATGCCTGAAAGACGTCTGATCCAATGTTGGGTCGGGCAATATTTCAGGCATTCCTAGTGGCCACCTTATATAGTCGATATGTCCCTTACATATGTAACTGAGGAGCCTAAAGCATGTTTTAGGCTTCCTTGGAGAAATAGAATGGAGCAGGTGCTGGGCCTACTCCACTCAGGGTTCTTCAGCAGCCAACAACACAAATTTGTTTTTAAAATTTCAAAATACATTGCTGTGGAGCCAGGAGGTGCGGGAGTGCTCCTCCGATTCCACAGTATTCGGCCCCTCCCTTGTTGCCGCTCCACCCCACACAGGATTTACCCAAGGACATAGGCAGCAAGGCAAACGACCTGACAGTCATCCATTTCAAATTGACAAACTGCCTGTGGAAGCACGGCAGGTGCCGGCAGCTTGTCCAAATAATGCAAATCAGGCCTGAGGCCCACTTTGAGGCTGACTGCGTGCTGCTGGTTATGGAGCCCAAAACGGGCCATAACGAATTTATACCCCTCTATGTTGTAACAGATTATGTGTCATTACATTCAAACAGACTGTAGCCAATGCACATACAAAGGGGAAGAAATTGGGTGCATTTGCTCTTCCTGTTAGCGCCCTTGGGACGTTGCACCCCGATTTCCCACACCCAGAGATCGTGACGTCATCGCCATGCGCATCGCTCCAGATCCGAAAGTCACTTTCACCCCCTGCAACAGCGTTGGGCGAAAACACTGGCAGCTGCAGGAGGCATGGATTGGGCGGCCAGTCGCTACAGGGGCAATGATTAAAAGCGAGGTGGTTGAGGTAAGTAAAACAAAACTTACCTTTGTTGATGCCATTTTCATCGCGGGTTCCTGCCGGTGATCGATCAGCCCAGCATTCTACTCGAGTGCCAGGCTGATCACATGGGATCACCCCGGCTTTGGTAGTACAGGTAGATGATTTTTAAATTGCAGAGCCTGCAGCGATGGCCCTTCCCTTTAAAACATACCTCTTAGACCAAGCTTTTGGTCACCTGGCTAATTTCTACTTATGCGGCTTGGTGTCAAATTATTAGTGCATAATCGCGCCCGTGAAGCACCTTGTGACGTTTCATTATGTTAAAGGTGCTATAGAAATACAAGTTGTTGTTGTTATAACAAGGGTGCCATACCTTGTAAACACACTTGCATTATATATGATATTGCATTATACATTATTACTCTAGCAATCAGCTGCCACAGACACGATAGGCCAAATGCCCTTCTATGCTGCAAACTTTTATATTATCATTCAGTTGCTCTGTGCTTTCCTTTCTTCCTATAAATGTGTATCTCCTCTCTAATTCTTTCTGTCACTTTATGTGTCTTTCTTTTTGTCTTCTACTCCCCTGTTTCCCTCAAAATGCGTGCATTGTGAGAAATGTCCAGAAAATAATTTGTGGCTAGTGATCACACACATTGAGAGAACAAGGACCTCTTCTGCTGATAAAAGGAAGAAGACTGCCTGTCAGTGCATGAATGGCAACGCAAGTGTAATCAATGGTGCCTTGTACTTGGGGAATGCTGTACAACTGGTAACATTGGTCTACAGTTGCTGCTGCATGCTATTGTTGAATTTTGATGGACGTGGATGTGTTGTGCATCAATCATTTCAGTGCTGTAGCAGTGAACTCCATACTAACCAATTCGAGTGATATCTTCTGTTGGACAAATGCAGTGATGTTGAAATTTAGTGCAATAGTTATTTTGCGAGGGCAGTCTGGTAGTTGCCACATAACTGCAGATCTGGTTCAGAGTTAAGTTTGTATCCTTGTTGAGGCATTAGGGGCTAGACTTTCCACTTTTTTTGCATCGACACCGTCCACTTAACATCCATTTTAATGCTGAGATGAGGTATAATGCCCAGATAGCGCCCATTTAGGCACACAATGGAAATTAACGCCCACTTATCGCTCACTTATCGCCCAGCATTACTTTCGGCATGTAATTAACGCAAGAAATAATAATACAACCCGCCCACTTTTTTTTGGCGTAAAGATCAGAATGGTTGAAACCAATGGCCATTATACCATCAAGCGTTACTTTTGGCATGTAATTAATGCCGAGAAATAATACCGCCCGTTCACTTTTGTCATAAAGATCAGAATGGCCGAAAGTAATGCCCATTATATCGCTAAGTGTTACTTTCAGAACCTCGGCCACATACCGCCGAAAATATCGCTCACAGAAAAAGCCGCTGAGAAAAAGTTGCTCTCATCTGAACTAAACCCAGTGATATGGACGCCATTTTATAAATCGGAGGTCGGTTCATATAAAAGGCTGCTTCAACTTCTGGGGAGTTTTGATGTACTCTGGAGGTCTTTTAAAGTGATTTGAACATCTGAACAAATATCTTATCATACTGTGGATGATTTGAAGTTATTTTAGGTGTCTTAGCAGGTAAATTTATTGTTTGTGAATAATTGGTATAATACTGAGAGTTGTTGTAATGGGGCCTGTAATTTCTCAGCCTGTCTTGATGACTACGCACATGCTGCAGACTAGAGATGGCAGAAGGTATATTCATGAGCATTATGTGCCCAATCAAAGAGGTGGCAGACTGCTGAGGAGGACGAGACTTTACACCCCACCCACTTACAGGGAGAAGCGAACTTACCTGAACTTGTCCAATAACACGTGCCTTAGGAGACTGCGCTTCCAGAAAGAGGTTATCAGTGAGGTAGAAAAAGCCATAAGACAGCTTAAAAACAAGGCTATGGGTGCGGACGGAATCCCTGCTGAGGCATTGAAGTATGGCGGAGAGGCACTGCTGGCGTGAATACATGACCTCATCTCTCTCATCTGAAGGGAGGAAAGCATGCCGGGGGATCTCAGAGATGCAGTGATCATGACCATCTTTAAAAAAGGGAACAAGTCCGACTGCGCAACTACAGAGGAATCTCCCTACTATCAGCCACTGGGAATGTTGCCGCTAGAGTCCCCCTCAACCGTCTTCTTCCCGTGGCCGAGGAGCTCCTCCCAGAGTCACAGTGCAGATTTTGACCCCTATGGGGCACAACGGACATGATTTTTGCACCACGACAGCTACTGGAAAAATGCAGGGAACAGCGCCAGCCCTCATACATGGCCTTCTTCTACCTGACAAAGGCCTTTGAACTGTCAACCGCGAGGGTCTATGGAGCGTCCTCCTCTGTTTTGGATGCCCCCAAAAGTCCATCACCATCCTCCGCCTGCTCCATGACGACATGCAGGCCGTGATCCTTATCAACGGATCCATCACAGACCCTATCCATGTCCGGACCGGGGTCAAACAGGGCTGCGTCATCGCCCCAACCGTCTTCTCAATCTTTCTCGCCACCATGCTCCACCTCACAGTCAACAAGCTCCCCGCTGGAGTGGAACTAAACTACAGAACCAGTGGGAACCTGTTCAACCTTCGCCGTCTCCAGGCCAGATCCCAGACCATCCCATCCTCTGTCACCAAGCTACAGTACACAGACGATGCCTGCGTCTGCGCACATGCAGAGTCTGAACTCCAGGACATAGTCGGCGTATTTACTGAGGCATAGGAAAGCATGGGCCTTACGCTAAACATCCGTAAGACAAAGGTCCTCCACCAGCCTGTCCTCACCGCACAGCACTGCCCCCCAGTCATCAAGATCCACGGTGCGGCCCTGGACAACGTGGACCACTTCCCATATCTCGGGAGCCTCCTATCAACAAGAACAGGCATCGATGATGAGATCCAACACCGTCTCCAGTGCACCAGTGCCGCCTTCAGCCGCCTGAGGAAAGGAGTGTTTGAAGACCAGGCCCTCAAAACTGTCACCAAGCTCATGATCTACAGGGCTGTAGTAATACCTGCCCTCCTGTATGGCTCAGAGACATGGACCATGTACAGTAGGCTCCTCAAGTTACTGGAGAAATATTACCAACGATGTCTCCGCAAGATCCTACAAATCTCCTGGGAGGACAGGCGCACCAACATCAGCGTCCTCATTCAGGCTAACATCCCCAGCATTGAAGCACTGACCACACTCGATCAGCTCTGCTGGGCAGGCCACATAGCTCGCATGCCAGACACGAGACTCCCAAAGCAAGTGCTCAACTCGGAGCTCCTTCACGGCAAACGAGCCAAAGGTGGGCAGCATGAAGGAATGCAAAATTCACAAGAAACCCCCGCTGTGTTTGGGCTCATTCGAAAGGAAATTTAATTTGGGACTATCTACCGAAAAGTGTGGAACTCTAAAGTGCTTATGGAAAAAACTACGAACTTTAATATAATTTTGGATTTTAAAAGACTAACTCAAGGCTGTGGGCGGAACTATGGAATTAGCAAGAGACAGCCTAATTAAGTAAAGCTACCTGGGTGTGAGGGCTGAGTTAACCTGTCTGGAAGAATGAGTATTCGAAAATCCTTCCCCCACAAGAGACATTAACATCACAAAATCACCCAGAGGTAGCTACCCATCAACATGGGTCTGGACAACCATTTGAGCATATACATCACAAAGAGGCCCAATCCAGCCTGTATGCGAAAAGCTAAGCACAAAAGGACCATTGCAATTACCAAACTAATTTTTCCATCAGGAAACAGTTTTTGAACATCAACTCACCACAAACATATGAACTTTTAACGAGCCCGACAAAATATTACAAAGAAGAACCAAGCCCGCCAAAATTATACAAAGGATTTTGAACAGATTTGGCGGCAAGATTAGAATACTGAAATTGTGTAACTGACCCATTTTCAACAGAGGTTAGGTGGTTGCGAGGTAGCTACAAGGCTGCTACCACCTCAGATGACAGACTAGTACCACACTACGATGTGTCATCAAGACAAAGAGAGAAACCAACGCGACAGTTGTAAACTAACTTCTCCAGCCTCGAAGTCCTGAAGTCCTGAAGGAAGGAAGAACATCACCATCGCAGCAGCGACCGACCAGTCAACGTGGTATCAAGGGAAAAACAACCGCGATCTACCGTTAACTATCAAAAGGGTTGGTAAGCATCCAGGATGCAGAGGTTTTTTGGAACCATAAAGGGATTCCACTCCCTGAATGTGCAACTCATTGTTGACCACCAGCAAATTATACTGGCAGTAAATGCAAAATTTCCAGGCAGCATCCATGATGCTCACATCCTGCGTGAGAGCACTGTATCTGACATGTTTACCAGTCAGCCACAAGGTCAATGCTGGAAGCTTGGTGACAAAGGATACGGCTTCGCCACCTAGCTGATAACCCTCCTGCATAACACCCAGACAGAAGCTGAGAAGCGATACAACGAGAGCCACAGAGCCACACGCAATATCGTCGAGAATACCATTGGAGTGCTTAAGCTGCGCTTTAGATGCCTGGACCACTCAGGAGGCGAGCTATAATACCACCCTGTGCAGGTAGCTCAATTCATGGTGGTGTGTTGCATGCTGCACAACTTGGCTATCAGGAAGGGACAAAAATTGCCAGAAGGGACTGCCGCTCCACCTCAGGAGAGAGAGAAAGAGAAGGACAACGAGGTGGACGCTGACCTCGGGCCAGACAATCAGGGTGATGATGAAACCATGCCCCGCCCCCCTCTAGACTGCAGGAAAGGGCCCGTGGTGGCTACATAGCTGCAAGACGCCGACAATAGCAGCTCATAAATTTGCGCTTTGTTTGAAATAACGTTGGTCATATTTACAAAGCTGCAACACTGCTATGTCTGCAGCTCATACATGGATGCTGTGCATTAACTTGGTGACAGTTAAAGTTTAAGTTGATTCAAGTTAAGTTTAATTATCCCCTTTCATGTTAAGGAATCACCAGTGTGTAATGGTGCAGCTATCTGAGATAATGCGCAACAAGGTTATGTTAAATAAAAAACATTTAATGAGAATATTTGTATTAAATCATAATTATAACTGTAAAAACCACCCCACACCACAACAGATTTATGACTTTTATATCATTCATTCAATGTTGAACATTTCCAACAACACTTCATAAACATTGAACACAAATGCAAAAAAACAAGGTGCCCCCCCTCCCCAAAACCTCCCAACAATAAAGCAGCAACATAAAAATGCTATGACCAAGACAACACCTGCGGCCATGCACCTCACTTTCCTTTCCCCCCTGCTTCTGCTCCCCACCTCTACCCCTTCCCCTTCCCCTCCTGACTCCAAGTCGCATGGCCGAGGAGCTCCTCAGGCGCTGCTTCATTGGGAGGGATGACAACAGAACCGCTGCTTGGACAGATACGGGAGAGGATGGTCCCGAGGTGGGAATGTGCGCCGAGACAGAAGCAAGATCTTCCTCCTGGCTCTCGTGTCGTTGGCAATGGGGGTGCGACACCTTGGGGTGCAGTGCTGCGCTCCGGGACCACTGGGAGGCCTCTGCCACCAGTGTTCCTGGCTATCACCTCCAAGGCCTCCGCCATCTGCGGCACATACTCGCTCATGGTGGCGGACATGCTGACCATCTGTTGGGATATGCCCCCTATTGTCTGTATGATCTGCTGACCTATGTCAACACTCCTCCTGGACAAGTGTACCATGCTACCGCTCAGACCTGCTGCTCGTGGAGCTGACCTGCTGCGTCGAACCAACCTCCATGTGGTCAGTGCCGTCCTGGAGACACCTCGGGTGCCCTGCGGCAAGGTGCTTGGGCCCAGTACCTCCATGGTGGAGGAGGGAATGGCCGCAGGAGCACTAGATGTCATGGGCGTCAACTGTATTATGGAGCTTGGCGATGCAGGCTCCTTAAAGTCTGTACTCTCATCCATGGAGAAGGCACCCAGAAGCTCCACAGGCGAGAATCGGGGCTCTTCAGCACCAGATGCTCGATTGTCCGGCGACTCCGGCCCCGCACCTCCAGCTTCTGGGCTAGGTGGTGTTGCATGGGGCCACGCTGCTGGCTGAGCTACAAAACATAAATGAGGTTATTAGAGGAGAAGGGGGTGCTAGGGTTACAAGGTGATTCCAACGCTACACACAGCATATGCACGACAAAAGCACCACCGCAATCAAAATCATCACAGACATCACATTTCATGAACATGACCAAATTCTCCATTGCAATTATTCTTATGAGGCCATCATTATTTAGAGAACACTTTTATCAATCATGTATCATATGTTATTGGTCGGATATGAGTGGGTGTGGCATCTATTGACTTTACTTTGCCCAATACTGTATACTTTACTCTCGTGGCATTACATCAGGTTCTGCTGCTGCATGCATGGCCGACCGGGGGTGGCTCCCCACTAGTGCCAGTACCCGCTTCTCGATGTCGGGGAGCTCGGTGATAACTGGTGACCCACCACCCGTTCACCTCTGCTCGGCCCTATTCCGCGAAAGCTTCTTCTGTAAAAGGTAACACCAGCATGACATGGCATGAGCTCATTGCGTGAGATCATTGCTAGGTACTGTCACGGAGACTGATGAAACACATAACCGACCGATGTAATCATGATTATTATGATTATTATCATTGTTTATCTAAAGATGTAACGCAGGCTTTGAGTAAAACATTCCCGGTATAAGTGCAAAACATCACATCTGATGTTAATCAATCATTATATTTACAATTCAAATTATATAAATATATAAGTATATGTAAGTAAATGTAATACTTACTCTGGCGGAACCGACAAGGTCGTTCCAGCGCTTGCGGCATTGGTTGCCCTCACGCACCTCATTGGTCACCAACGAGACCACCTCGGCTATGTCGGCCCATATCCTTTGGTAGACCTTCGGGGTGGGCTTCCCATGCCCACCCTGGGTCTATTGACCTCAGCATCACTCCACTTTCTGCGGTTGGAGGCATTCGCCTCATCGAAGAATCTCCTCGCTCATTTGCATTCTCCCAATTGTTCCTCTCCCACCTCACTGCTTTTGCCAGCACCAGTCTCCACAGTGTGCTGGGTCACCTCCTACATCCCTTCCATTTTAAATATTATTTTTTCGACAGAAACTCAGTGACAACAACATTCTTTGTGTTCACAACTCTATTTGCTGCTGGTAAATCTCCCTCCTGTCTCCCAAAACAGCTAAGCAAGAACATAACACACCCACACACGCTTTTAGTTCCTCTCTGCTCCCACTCTCTCTCTCCTGTTCTGCGCATGTATTGATGACCCCTGACCTCCTGAAATGCGGGAAACAATAGTTGCCATGCTGTTGCTATGGACGGCAACACTTTACAGCAGAAGTGCAAAAAAATTTAACACCAACGCCTTTTTCAGATTGCTCGCGGTAATGCCCATTTTATAAAACGGAAAGTTGGGGTTTTGAGAATGGGCGATAATCCGGCGATCTCAAAATCCATATTGACCGCCAACGTGGAAATAACACCCATTTTTGGGTGATCTGCACAAAAGTGGAAAGTCTAGCCCAAATGTCTTTACTTACTGCTCCTCACTAAAGTCCTGGGAAGTGGTACATTGACAGTAGTCACACTGCACCAGGTCGTACTGAGTCCTGAAAACCTGCCTCCTCTGCTCGCAAACATTCCATTCTGTGATTCTCCTGCTCCTACAAAGTACCTGGCATTGCCTCCTTGATGACACAACAATGCTACAGAGTACACTTCAACTAGTATCTCCTGCTCTGTTCATAATTTTTGCCTGCCAGCTTTCTCTGGTTGCTTAAAAGCAGCTTTAAATGGGAGAAATTAATGCAATATACCATTGAAGTAAATTGTAAATAAATGTGGATGTTGAATGTTATTTGCAATTTGCCAATCATAAATTGCATTAATGTTGAGTCTATTCATTAATGGACATTAAAAATATTTACTCCTCGGAGAAGGTTTAGGAGCATGAGGAAAAATGGGCACCCACTCAATTAACGAAACTCAGAAATTTAGCGTCCCTTAATGCTCAATTCGCACATTTGTTAGCCAATGTTCCCTCTAATTTTTTATTCTGAGCACAGTCCCTTCAGCGGCCACGCATGCGCGGTATCTCTTCCAACAGCATCAGCTGGTGAGCGGCTTGCGCAGGACCTCGCGATTGATGTGCAGCGGAAACATTGGTGTGAGCTCTAGTGCA
This sequence comes from Pristiophorus japonicus, assembly GCF_044704955.1. Lineage (NCBI taxonomy): Eukaryota > Metazoa > Chordata > Chondrichthyes > Pristiophoridae > Pristiophorus > Pristiophorus japonicus. Next base: position 383,230,296 of record NC_091977.1, on the reverse strand, counting down.
GAATAAATTAAATCTCCAAATAGTCTGATTTATATGATCTAAAATTGAGCTGTCCCTTCATTTACTTGAGTTCTGTTAGGGCCTTTCTCATCACTTCCACCTAAAATGTGGGTAAATTTATATTACATTCAGAACTACAATCTTTTACATCTTAGGTTCTGCATAGTTTGATCTATTCATCTGCTGTTGAAAACCTCATCCATGCCTTTGTTACTTCCAGACTTGACTATTCCAACGCACGCCTGGCTAGCCCCTCACATTCCACCCTATGTAAACTTGAGGTCATCCAAAACTCGGCTGCCCATGTCCTAACTCGCACCAAATCCCGCTCACCCATCACCCCTGTGCTCGCTGACCTACATGGGCTCCCAGTTAAGCAATGTTTCGATTTTAAAATTCTCATCCTTGTTTGCAAATCCCTCCATGGCCTCGCCCCTCCCTATCTCTATAATCTCCTCCAGTCCCACAACCCTCCCGAGATATCTTCACTCCTCTAATTCTTCCCTCTTGAGCATCCCGATTTTAATCGGCCAACCATTGGTGACCGTGATTTCAGCTGCCCTAAGCTCTGGAATTCCCTCCCTAAACCTCTCTGCCTCTCTACCTCTCCTTCCTCCTTTAAGACACTCCTTAAAATCTACCTCTTTGACCAAGCTTTTGTTCATCTGCCCTAATTTCTCCTATGTGGCTCGGTGTCAAATGTTGTTTTATGATACTCCTCTGAAGAGCCTTGGGATGTTTTATTACGTTAAACGTGCTATATAAATACCAGTTGTTGTTGTACTTAATTTTGTCTGCTTCTCTCCCTCTACTACTCCTAATCTGATGCTTGTTTAATATCTTAGAGGCCAATTTCCCTCATTCCCTTCATCTGAGTGGCCATATTTGCAGGTTCAGGTCAATACTCTAGACCAATGTACCCAGGAACAGGCGATCCCTTGGCAGAGCCTCCACCTTGGAAATTGCAGATGAAATCCAAGCATTGCTGCAGGTCTGAGAGGACAGTCCAACATCTAAATTCTGCCAAATGGGTTTTATGTAGATTTACTATATTTTCTACTTGTAATGTATACTAACGAGATAACATTTAACAATGAGATGCAGGATAGAAATTGAATCAAGGGATTCTGATGAGGTTATGCACCACAATGGCAAATCTTAAGTAGTTTCTATTGTTAACACAATCCCAAGGTTCAACTTCTACCACAGCCTGTTTTACTTGTAATAATATTACATATACAGGCATTATTGCCCTTTATAAGAAAGGTCTTTGAGTGTTGCAGTTAACTTTGATTCAATTTATTTGCTTGATTAGCTGTTGTAGGGAAGGCAAAAGCTGTTCAAATTATAGAGCTTTCTGACATCACAGGATATTCATGGCACAAATAATACACACAGTAGAAAAGGTAATAGAAACATAGAAACATAGAAACATAGAAAATAGGTGCAGGAGTAGGACATTCGGCCCTTCTAGCCTGCACCGCCATTCAATGAGTTCATGGCTGAACATGCAACTTCAGTACCCCATTCCTCCTTTCTCACCATACCCCTTGATCCCCTTAGTAGTAAGGACTACATCTAACTCTTTTTTGAATATATTGAGTGAATTGGCCTCAACAACTTTCTGTGGTAGAGAATTCCACAGGTTCACAACTCTCTGGGTGAAGAAGTTCCTCCTCATCTCGGTCCTAAATGGCTTACCCCTTATCCTTAGACTATGACCCCTGGTTCTGGACTTCCCCAACATTGGGAACATTCTTCCTGCATTTAACCTGTCTAAACCCATCAGAATTTAAAACGTTTCTATGAGGTCCCCTCTCATTCTACTGAACTCCAGTGAATACAAGCCCAGTTGATCCAATCTTTCTTGATAGGTCAGTCCCGCCATCCTGGGAATCAGTTTGATGAACCTTCGCTGCACTCCCTCAATAGCAAGAACATCCTTCCTCAGGTTAGGAGACCAAAACTGTACACAATACTCCAGGTGTGGCCTCACCAATGCCCTGTACAACTGTAGCAACACCTCCCTGCCCCTGTACTCAAATCCCCTCGCTATGAAGGCCAACATGCCATTTGCTTTCTTAACCGCCTGCTGTACCTGCATGCCAACCTTCAATGACTGATGTACCATGACACCCAGGTCTCGTTGCACCTCCCCTTTTCCTAATCTGTCACCATTCAGATAATAGTCTGTCTCTCTGTTTTTACCACCAAAGTGGATAACCTTACATTTATCCACATTATACTTCATCTGCCATGCATTTGCCCACTCACCTAACCTATCCAAGTCGCTCTGCAGCCTCATAGCATCCTCCTCGCAGCTCACACTGCCACCTAACTTAGTGTCATCCGCAAATTTGGAGATACTACATTTAATCCCCTTGTCTAAATCATTAATGTACAGTGTAAACAGCTGGGGCCCCAGCACAGAACCTTGCGGTACCCCACTAGTCACTGCCTGCCATTCTGAAAAGTACCCATTTACTCCTATTCTTTGCTTCCTGTCTGACAACCAGTTCGCAATCCATGTCAGCACACTACCCCCAATCCCATGTGCTTTAACTTTGCACATTAATCTTTTGTGTGGGACCTTGTCGAAATCCTTCTGAAAGTCCAAATATACCACATCAACTGGTTCTCCCTTGTCTGCTCTACTGGAAACATCCTCAAAAAATTCCAGAAGATTTGTCAAGCATGATTTCCCTTTCACAAATCCATGCTGACTTGGACCTATCATGTCACCTCTTTCCAAATGCGCTGCTATGACATCCTTAATAATTACCAGTCTGTAATTCCCTGTTTTCTCTCTCCCTCCTTTTTTAAAAAGTGGGGTTACATTGGCTACCCTCCACTCGATAGGAACTGATCCAGAGTCAATGGAATGTTGGAAAATGACTGTCAATGCATCCGCTATTTCCAAGGCCACCTCCTTAAGTACTCTGGGATGCAGTCCATCAGGCCCTGGGAATTTATCTGCCTTCAATCCCATTAATTTCCCCAACACAATTTCCTGACTAATCAGGATTTCCCTCAGTTCCTCCTCCTTACTAGACCCTCTGACCCCTCTTATATCCAGAAGATTGTTAGTGTCCTCCTTAGTGAATACCGAACCAAAGTACTTGTTCAATTGGTCCGCCATTTCTTTGTTTCCCGTTATGACTTCCCCTGATTCTGACTGCAGGGGACCTACGTTTGTCTTTACTAACCTTTTTCTCTTTACATATCTATAGAAACTTTTGCAATCTGTCTTAATGTTCCCTGCAAGCTTCTTCTCGTACTCCATTTTCCCTGGCCTAATCAAACCCTTTGTTCTCCTCTGCTGAGTTCTAAATTTCTCCCAGTCTCTTAATAAAAATAAGAGTTAGACTGGACCTAATATATTTATCATTGTGTTACTGGTTTCCTAGTAATACAATATGTACGGGAGGCATATTGCGATATAACAGAAGAAAATATATAGCTTGAAGTGTATATTATAAACAGAACTGTTTTAAACTAACATCAATATAATTAAAACACAATGAAAAGATCTTATCTGAAACTGTGCAAACTGATGGAGTTTTAAATCATATTCCTTTTGGGCAATTTTAATAGTTAATGCATGGGGATTTGTTAATTGACTTATACAGCTTAACACACTGATTGTGTCTTCATGGAAGTGATTATTAATGAGGCTCAGGCACAGAGACTAAAAATAAGTTTACCGTGCATTTATTGATCAACATTTAGATTAGGAAGTAATTTTACGCACTAATGGCAAACCTCACCTCCGAAATGAGTTGCGCTATAAATGGAGCATCATAATGTTAAATGAAGAATATTAGATATGACTTTTCGTGGAGCAGAAAAAGTAAGTTGTGTTTTTACATGAGCATGGTCTCATAAACTATGAATAACATTCTTTGAATGAAATGCCATGATGAAATACTTGGACCTCCTTAGTTCTCCCGTTATCACTTCCGAGGTGGGGGGGGGGCGATAAAGGGGCGCTAAACAGGTACTGACCGGGCATGGTGATAACATTGACTCACGCCATATTCGGCAGGAGATTTGTGGCCATGGTACTGAGTTGCACCCAGATCTCCTTCGCCCGGAGATTGTGACATCATCGCCGAGTGCATCACCCCTCTAGCATCCCGAGCCTGAACTTCGGTTCTGTCCCCTGCAGCATCGCCGGTTGAAAACACCGGCAGCTGCTGGAGGTGTCCATCGGGAAGCCGGGGGCTTCAGAGACGATGCTTACAGGCAAGGTGTCTGAGGTAAGTTAAAAAAAAATTGACCTATAAAGGGCAATAATATATGTAATATTAATACAGGTTTGTTGCTGCTGTTCTTTGCCTGCGATCAATCAGTCCGGCACTCTGCTTCAGTGCATCGGGCTGATTGGGCTGGATTATGGTTGCCGTTGGGGAGAAGGTAAGGTTTTATTTTGCAGAGCCTGCAGCGATTGCCTTTCCTTTTAAGGGAGGGAAGGTGTCTTTCAACGCGGCAGCGCTGTGCGGCCCATTGTGCAGCACTGCTCCACTTATCGCTTCGTCTGCTGCCTATTGTGCTCCAGGAAGGAAGTGGAGCACCTGATTTAGCGGTCCACTTCCTTCCTACCTCCAAATTTTTTTCAAGTAGAAAAAGATTCGCGCCTGCAGATAATTTTTTCTACTTTTAAAAGTTAGCACCCCAAATAGGCTGTTCCTGAATTTCTTCCCCTGTGCCCCTGAGTCTAACCATGTGCTACATCAATGACCCATAACACTGATAGGTAGCACTGGAGTAAAACAGAAAAAATGTATGCAGAAAATATTGGAAATGCACAGCAGGTCTGTCAGCATCTGAAAAGAAATAAAAACACAGGTCAGCATTTCAGGTGGAGATGTTTTGTCATAGACCTGGTATGTACCACTGCATTCAGCAAAATAAATAACCAACAATAATTTTAATGCAGGCATTCTGACATCATTGGATGGCACAAGTAACACACATCGGCGGTAGCCAACCATAGAATATAGAAAATATTCCATGAAGTAAAGACCAATGACATAACTCAACAAGAACTGCAACATCATGGATTATATAAAAAACATTAACTCTGTTTCTGTCTCCACAGATGCTGCCAGATCTGCTGAGTATTTCCAACATTTTCTGTTTTTATTTCAGATTTCCAGCATCTGCAGTATTTTATTTTGGTATTGCCATGTATATACATGTTGTTTGTAGCTACCAGATGGTGTAATTGTTGGAGGCCACTGAGCAACACGTACATAGTGCTGCTCTGGTATAAAAGGCCAGCCATTTTGTGAGCCAGGCACTTTAGGCCTAAATAAAGCAGAAGCAAGGTTGTACCTTGCTTAGTTAAACAGTACTCAGTTTGAACCTTTATTGCATGCATAACATTTGACGATGAGAATACAAGAACCTTTGTTTGCAAAATGAGCACGATTGGATTTTTAGAGCGATTCATGAGGGAGAAGATTGGGCAGACTTTGTGAGCCCTTTGAACCAGTACTTCGTGGCCAACAAAATGAAGGGGGATGGCGATGCAGATTGGCGCCGGGCCTTGTTCCTCACTGTGTGCAATTCAAAGATCTGTGGGCTGATAAAGAATCTACTCATGTCTAGTGATCCAACAGAGAAAACGTACGAGGAGTTGTGTACATTGGTACAGGAGCACCCCAAGCCAGACGACGGCATCATCATCTCGAGATACAAGTTTTATACACATGTTCGATCGGAGGGCCAGAGCGCAGCGGAATTCATTGCCAATCTGAGACGTCTAGCGGGGCCGTGCAAGTTCGGGACGGTGTTGGCAGACATGCTGCGGGACTTCTTTGTTATTGGTATCAACCACGAGGTGATTCTGCGCAAACTTCTGGCAGTGGAAGAGTTGGATTTAAAAAGGGCCTTCGAGATCGCTCAATCATGTATGACGACGGACAGGAGTTCAAAGTAAATATCGGTGAAGAACCGAACCTTGGCAAGTACTGTAAATGCGATTGATTTGGCGTTCGGCAGAGCAGTACATGGCAGGGCCTATCCGGCTGCTTTCACGAATGATTCGACGTTCGGCAGAGCGGCACATGGCAGGGCCTATCCGGCTGCGTTCGCGAAACCTGTCCGCCAGTGGGAATCTATCCAACTTCTCCGTGTTGGCATTGTGGGGGAAATCATCGGCACCAGCAGTGCCGATTTAAGCAATATAGTTGCAAAGGCTGTCTGAGGGTGGGGCATCGCCAGCGCAAGTGTCCGCAAAAGAGCAAGTGAGCTGCGACACACCACGTGGAGGAGGATAGTCAGACTAGCGCGGACCCGGAAATGCAATCCGAGATGCCAGAGGAGGAAGTGTATGGACTGTACTCTTTCATAACCAAGAGTAAACCAATTTTGATTAACGTGAAGTTTAACGGGATACCGGTATCGATGGAACTGGACACAGGGGCATTTCAATCGATCATGAACGAGAGGGCATTTAATAAGCTGTGGGATACTAAGACTGTGAGGCCCAGGCTGAGCCCTGTTAATGCCATGCTGCGCACGTACACCAAAGAACTGATAAAGGTGATTGGCAGTGCACAAATTAATGTGTCATATAACGGTGCATTTCACGAGTTACTGTTGTGAATTGTTCCAGGCAATGGCCCAACAAAAAAGTGTTGTCATCGGAGGAAGATACATATGCCCAATATTGAGCAAGTTCCCCTCGCTGTTTGAACCGGGTATTGGCAACTTCACGAGAGCCAAGGTGCAGATCCACGTGGACTCAGATACAAGGCCCGTCTATCATAAAGCTCGGGCATTGCTGTATATGATGAGGGAGAAGGTCGAAATTGAACTGGACAGACTCCAGCGTGAGGGGGTCATATCACCGGTTGAATTTAATGAATGGGCCAGCCCCATTGTTCCTGTGCTGAAAAGTGATGGCACAGTCAGAATCTGTGGAGACTACAAGGCTAGGATCAACAGGGTTTCGAAACAAGATCAGTACCCTTTACCAAAGGCTGATGACTTGTTTGCGACTCTAGTCAGAGGGAAGTCGTTCACAAAACTGGACTTGACATCGGCCTATATGACGCAGGAGTTGGTCGAGACTTTGAAGAGGCTTAGTGCATTAACACGCACAAAGGACTGTTTAGTTACCACTGGTGCCCGTTTGGAATTCACTTGGATGCAGCAATATTCCAGAGGAATATGGAAAGTCTACTGAAGTCCATTCCCAGAACCGTTGTGATCCAAGATGACATCCTGATTACCGGTCGTGACTCCAAGGAACATGTGAACAACTTGGAAGAGGTTCGACTGCGTTTGGACAGAGTGGGACTCAGATTTAAATGCTCGAAGTGCATCTTCATGGCACTGGAGGTCGAATTCCTGGGGAGGAAAATCGCCGCTGATGGCATCAGACATACTGACGTGAAAACCAAAGCCATCAAGAATGCACCCAAACCACAGAACATGATGGAGCTGCGCTCGTTCCTGGGTCTACTCAACTACTTTGGTAACTTCCTACCTAAATTGAGCACCTTACTTGAACCACTGCACATGCTATTGAAAAAAGGCAACAACTGGGTGTGGGGCGCATTGCAAGACAGAGCTTTTGAGAAAGCCACCAATCTGCTTTGCTCGAACAAGCTGCTGGTACATTATGACACATGTAAACATTTAGTTTTGGCCTGTGATGCATCGTCATCATGGAATTGGTTACATAAGAACATAAGAAATAGGAGCAGGAGTAGGCCATACGGCCCCTCGAGCCTGCTCCACCATTTAATAAGATCATGGCTGATCTGATCATGGACTCAGCTCCACTTCCCCACCCGCTTCCAATAACCCCTTATCCCCTTATCGTTTAAGAAACTGTCGCATTCTGTCTTAAATTTATTCAATATCCCAGCTTCCACAGCCCTCTGAGGCAATGAATTCCACAGATTAACAACCCTCTGAGAGAGGAAATTTCTCCTCATCTCTGTTTTAAATGGGCGGCCCCTTATTCTAAGATCATGCCCTCTAGTTCTAGTCTCCTCCATCAGTGGAAATATCCTCTCTGCATCCACCTTGTCAAGCTCCTTCATAATCTTGTATGTTTCAATAAGATCCCCTCTCATTTTTCTGAATTCCAATGAGTAGAGGCCCAACCTACTCAACCTTTCCTCATAAGTCAACCCCCTCATCCTCGAAATCAACCTAGTGAACCTTCTCTGAACTGCCTCCAAAGCAAGTATATCCTTTCTTAAATATGGAAACCAAAACTGCACGCAATATTCCAGGAGTGGTCTCACCAATACCTTATATAGCTGTAGCAAGACTTCCCTGCTTTTATACTCCATATTGGTTGCGTGTTACAACAAGCCAATGATTCGGGGAAACTTCAAACTGTCGCATATGCATCCAAAAGTTTGTCTAAAGCAGAAAGAGCCTACAGTATGGTAGAAAAGGAAGCTTTAGCGTGTGTGTATGGTGTTAAAAAGATACATCAATACCTGTTCGGTCTGAGGTTTGAATTAGAGACCGATCACAAGCCACTTGTTTTCCGAGAGCAAAGGTATCAATATCAACGCTTCATCCTGCATCCAAAGATGGGCACTGACATTATCTGCTTATGATTATGTCATTTGCCACAGACCTGGCACAGAGAATTGTGCCGATGCTTTGAGCCAGTTGCCGTTGCCCACACCGGAGGTGGAAACGCCACAACCGGCAGATTTAATGTTAATCATGGATGCTTTTGAGAGTGAAGATAACCCTGTCACGGCTCAACAAGTTAAGACCTGGACCAGCCAGGACCCAATATTATCGGTGGTAAAGGGTTGCATCCTCAAAGGGGATTGGTCTGCCATACCTAAGCAAATGTGCGAGGAAGCCAAACTGTATATTCGTTGCAAGGACGAACTGTCTATTCAAGCAGATTGCATATGGTGGGGCAATCGAGTTGTAATGCCTAAGAAAGGGAGAGAGAAGTTTGTACGTGAGTTACACAGCACACATCCTGGTATAGTGATGATGAAGGCCATTGCCACGTCCCACGTATAGTGGCCAGGAATTGATTTTGAGCTGGAAGCATGTATGCATCAGTGCAACACCTACATACAGCTCAGCAAAGCACCAGTAGGATCGCCGCTGAGTCTGTGGTCATGGCCATCCAAACCTAGGTCCAGGATCCATGTAGATTTTGCAGGTCCCTTCCCAGGCAAGATGTTTTTAGTGATGGTGGATGCTTATTCGAAGTGGATAGAATGCATAATCATGTCATCCAGTACGTCCACAGCAACCATAGAGAATCTCAATGTCATGTTCGCGACACATGGTCTGCCTGATATAGTGGTGAGCGACAATGGGTCGTGCTTCACCAGTCAGGAGTTTGTAAAACTTAATGGCATAAAACACGTAAGGTCAGCATCATTCAAGCCTGCATCCAACGGGCAAGCAGAATGTGCAGTACAAATTATCAAGCAAAGCATGAGGAGAGTAACCCAAGGGTCACTGCAGACCCGCTTGTCTTGCATACTGCTGAGTTACAGGACAAGACCCCACACACTCACAGGGGTCTCGCCTGCTGAACTCATGATGAAAAGAGGTCTTAAGACCAAGTTATTTCTTGTACAACCGGATTTAAGTAACCATGTTGAATACAGAAGACAGAGTCAACAAGGGTACCACGATCGCGCAACTGTGTCACGCGAGATTTCTGATAATGATCCTGTATATGTGTTAAATTATGGTCAGGGTCCCAAATAGATCGCAGGTATGGTCATGGTCAAGGAGGGCAACAGAGTATTTGTTATTAAGCTCAAGAATGAGCAAACAAATCTGAGGCACACAGACGAGCCAGAGCAGTCGGACGAAGAAACCGTCGATGACCAACCAACCTACCAGCAGCCTTCAGTGAACTCAAGGGTCATCAGTGAACCCGGAATTTCCATCACAGACTTGTTCAATAAAAATGGACTTGCAATTCCTGACATGGCCACTGCCACCCCGAACAAGTCAGCCATCCAGCCACCAGCCACCACAGACTCTACATATTCACCCAAGGCCGGAATCGAACTGAGACGGTCAACCTGGGAGCATAAAGCACCAGATTGTCTCAACCTGTGAAAGATTGTGATAAGATCTCAGAGGAGGGTATTGTCATGTATGTACATTCTGTTTGTAGCCACCAGATGACGTCATTGTCGGAGGCCACTGAGCAGCATGCACATGGTGCTGCTCTGGTATAAAAGGCCAGCCATTTTGTGAGTCAGGCACTTTGGGCCTAAATAAAGTAGAAGCAAGGTTGTACCTTGCTTAATTAAACAGTACTCAGTTTGAACCTTTATTGCATACATAACAGGTATCATGGATTATACACTTGGGTAATCCAATGTTCAGGCTGGCCTTTAAATTGGTGCCCAGTACTCCTGCCCAGAACAGACTGCTTCAAGATGCAAATCGGGGCCCGACATCTGTTTATGATCCCGATTGCAACTTTCAAGGGAAAATGGACCAAATGTGCAGGGCACATGCTAATTTTGTTTTCTCCAGGCATTGAGAAGCCTAACTAGTAATCAATAAAGGGACTGCTGGTGGCCTAGCCTAAAAGGTAAGTTTTTTAAAATTTTCAAATGATTTTTGTGGGGCCAAGAAAACAGGAGTGCTCCTGCAGGCTCCAAAAACATCTTCTGGCCTGGTGTCAACCTATTCCATCCCCCATAACCACCCCCCTGGCCTCTGCTTGCCGCCCCCCCATTCCATCCACCGACCCCCAACAGACCGTACCTGCCAACCAGCTACATGCAGTAGCCGGCTGACTTTCCTCCTCACCAGACTGCCAAGCTACAGCAGTGCATCTGTTTGATGCTTGCAGCGTTTCGAGACAAGGTTAATGAGGTCCGAAACTGAGGCCAGAATCTTACCAGCACTGCCAGTGTGGGTTTGGAGGCAGGCCCGCTGTCAAAATAGCCGAGATTCACAGCGGTGGGGGTCCTGCTCTGAACCAGCCTCCTCGTCAATTTCCAAAATGTCGTGTCTGGCTGCGGTTCAGACCTGATACCAAGCAGCGGGCCAGCCAATTAAGATCATTAAGAGGCAGTTTAAAGGTATTTCAAAAGAATTTTACCAGGTACTTACATTTATTCAAGTTTTTCAGCAGCTTCTTGTCACTCGGCCTTCACGTCAGTTAAGTGTGTCAGGTTCTCAATGGCTCTCCTTTGCTTTGACTAGTTGATAGCTGTAGAAGTGGTATAAAAGCTTCCATTTCACAGCTGTTCACTTTCCAATCTCAGAGGCTGAAATCTGCAGAATTTGGAAGACGCTTTTGAACCGTATACAGTTTGGAAGTGTCTGCAGTGAACTCTCTATCCACTGTCACCTCCTTGGAGTAATCTCTCTCCATTGACATCACTTCTGTCATCTCAACTTCAGCTGCCATCTATTCCAGCAGCATCAGTGCCCTTGAGACAATCTCAACTTGGTCTTCAGAATCTCACCACGATCAGCCCCAACAGCAATATCACTAAACACACCAGCATCACTACTAACAACACCAACCTTCTCCGCAATCACCTGATGCTGCATGGGACACAGGGCATCAGCACCCGTATACATTGCTGACCAGGACGCCAAGGATGGCCTCACCATGGTCACATTTACTTCTCTTGACACTGTAAACCTGGCTGCCACATGATGCGCCAGGTTGGCACCACCCTACACCAGCACCATAAAGCATCCCTGCAATGCCCAAGCCATTCCTTTCACACTCATCGCCATTGTGCAGTGTACCCTTATGTCTCACCATTCACTACAACTCACCAAGCCACTTCCAAAGATTCACACAAATCTGTTTAAGATCACAAAGTGTTCCAAATAAAGGTTTCAATCTTTAAGAACACATTAGCAGAAACTCTACATGAACATTGGCTAAAAGACCCAAGTTCCTACCCTTGTGTGTTGTGATTGGATAAGGATGAGGGTGAGTGTGAGGGGTGGCTAGTAAAATGGGGAACTGATAATATAGATAGCGAGGGATGGGTGGAGGTACAAGGTAAATTGGTGTGAGTAAAGATGTGCAGGAGTAGGGTAGGGAAGAGTGATGGGGATGTGATGAGTGGCACAGCAGGATGAGATTGAGTGTGGCTTTGCAGTAACATCTTGTGATCTACCGAGATAATTGTGCCCTCATGTGCAATGTGGCTGTGTTGGTGTTCTGGGGAGGTCTCTTCTGCCCATTGGAAGGGAAGAGAACCTCTCTGCGTGCTGTGTCTCCGTCCATAAGCATATGGAGGGAATCATGGGAGAGCCTGGGTGCAGCCATGCATCTTTGTGCAGTGCTTGTCAGTGTTTGCAGCACCTCAATGCTGTAGAACACTGAGAGAACAACTGTCAAAATGAATGTGGCCATGGTCCTTTTAAGGAAACTGGCTGATGACGTGTCATCAAATGATGTCATCAGATGACGCCATCAGACCCACTTCCTTTTAATTGGCTGGGAACCTCACAGGGAGGACTTAACAAGCTCCATCAGTGGAAGATTCTTCATACAGTGCGGCTGGAGCAAGGAAGCGACTTCGTCACCTGCCACCAACCCAGACCGTCCCGGTCTCACCACGGTTGGTGAGCTCGCGGCCTATAAGTGGTTCAGGCCTCCCAACTACCGCATTGGACGGGCGCCATGGATGCACCACCGATATTGCTCCCATTTGGCATGTAACTAGTGTCATGGATAGAAAATAATGGTGGCCACTCAGAACAGTTTTTCACAGAAAAATAGTTGAGTTCCTGAATTTCTCTGCAAAAAACTACAAACATATGGAATGATATTCAGTTAAAATAGTATTTGACATAAATCACTGGTCCTGATAATATATTGTCCATTGTTGTATAACAACCTGTCATACAACAGCATATTCTTCGGCTCAATGCAAGTGATGCCACGGGAGTTCTACTAAGTACGTAAAAGTGTGCTGCCAAGATATGGGCTATTATTTTTGCAAAATTATTGTGGATCCTGATGTACACTAGCATTTCATTTGTTTCAGTAGGACTACAAAATGTTTTCTTAGTCCTATGTGTTCTGAGAATGAAACAGAATTTAGAGATGAAGGTAAGGAATTGACTGCAATGCATATGCAGTAACTTATAGTGAGAATTGAAACACAGAAACATAGAAACATTGAAAATAGGTACAGGAGTAGGCCATTCGGCCCTTCGAGCTTGCACCACCATTCAATATGATCATGGCTGATCATTCACCTCAGTACCCCTTTCCCGCTTTCCCTCTATACCCCTTGATCCCTTTAGCCGTAAGGGCCATATCTAACTTCCTCTTGAATATATCCACTGAACTGGCATCAACGACTCTCTGCGGCAAGGAATTCCACAGGTTAACAACTGTCTGAGTGAAGAAGTTTCTCCTCATCTCAGTCCTAAATGGCCTACCCCTTATCCGAAAACTGTGTCCCCTGGTTCTGGACTTCCCCAACATCGGGAACATTCTTCCCGCATCTAACCTGTCCCGTCCCGTCAGAATCTTATACATTTCTATGAGATCCCCTCTCATTCTTCTAAACTCCAGTGTATAAAGGACATTGGCTGTGTTAGCAGAAATATATTTTTTTAAATCTCTGAGAAACATTTTATGAAAAGATCGATGTTTGCACCTCCAACTGAGGATTCTCCTTCTATTGGCAGGTTAACGCTGCAGTGGGACTCTGCCGCCAGCCTGCTGGACTGTCCTCCTGGAGCCCTTATTATCAATGTAGGTTAGGCTAGGAGTCGTAATAAAGCTCCTCATTGGGTTACTGATGCTGGGATGCAGGGAAATGCATCTGCACCCCAAAATGAGTTCACTGCTTGAAAATGGTTTTCGAGTACCTATTATAAAGTCCAACACCGCCTTCAGTGTGCCAGTGCAGCTTTCAGCCACCTGAGGCAGACAGTGTTTGAAGACCAGGACCTCAAACCCAGCACAAAACTCATGGTCTACAGAGCAGTAGTGATATCCGCCCTCCTATATGCTTCAGAGACATGGACTATGTGCAGTAGGCACCTCAAAGCACTAGAGAGGTACCACCAATGCTGCCTCCACAAGATCCTGCAAATCCATTGGCTAGATAGGTGCACCGACATCAGTGTTCTTGCTCAGGCCAACATCCCCAGCATCGAAGCATTGACCATGCTCAATCAACTACGATGGACGGGCCACATCATCCGCATGCCCAATACTAAACTCCCGAAACAAGCGCTCTACTCAGAGCTCTGACATGGCAAGCGAGTCCCAAGTGGGCAGAGGAAACGCTTCAAAGACACCCTCAAAGCCTCCTTGAAAAAGTGCAACATCCTCACCGACACCTGAGAATCCCTGGCCCAAGACCGCTCAAAGTGGAGGAGAAGCATCCGGGAAGGCGCCGAACACCTCGAGTCTCTTTGCCGGGAGCATGCGGAAGCCAAGCGCAAACAGCAGAAGGAGCGCACGACAACCCAAGCACCCCATCCACCCATCCCTCCAACCACCGTCTGCCCCACCTGTGACAGAGACTGTAGATCCCGCATTGGTCTCATCAGTCACTTGAGAACTCATATTAATGTGGAAGCAAGTCATCCTCGACTCCGAGGGACTGCCTAAAAAGAAGACGACTTTTTTTATATTACCTTTGGAGTATAGGCAGGTTTATTTCATTTTTGCTTTTTTTGTTAGTTACAGGTGTCATGACAGAGTTTGATGGTCAGGCTGCTCAATGCAGTTGATACATGATAACAGCTTCAGGTTGTGATATAATTGCTGTAAATTTATTTAGTGATAATTTGCATCTCATTTTCAGAAAAGGATACAAAAGGACTCTGAGATTAACCAGCCAAGTAATTTGGATGCAATGAAGATGACTCTCATTCCAAAATGCTTCATCTTCCAGAAAACTTTGTCATTTTGAGGATTTATGCTCCGGTTTATTTCCTCCAAGTATTGTTTTTGTAAGTAAGATACGGGAATATTTTATGCAACAACTGGAATATTTAATCTATGACTTTATAAATATATATTAGATAAAATTATGAAAAATTGGTCAATTGTTTTAAAATCTTTGCAACTTTAAATTAATATTGCTAGTTCCTTTGATCCTTATTAATAATTATGGAAGAATTGGTAGAGGTTTGTAATCAAGATACATGCATAAATATAGACATATAAAATATATGATTGGTGAAGCTTTCAAATAAACTAGTTTTTTTTGTTGTAACAGTGAGTTGAAGCCTTTAACAGAAAAATTAACAGGTAAGAGGGATATTGTTGCACTATATAGCACAAAAATAATACAGGGTACAGTGTAAAAGGAAACCTGAAAATCAAATCTGAAGAGAACACGAGATGAAACTAACAAGATATGGTATACAGTATGGTTAAGAAATATTCTGGTTTTGTAATCAATAAATTTAAGGAAATAAAAGGGACAAAAGAAAAAAAGAGTAATGCTAGGAATGTTACAACCTCGTGTGTGATTGAAATGTTTGCTTCAGACCGGACCACAATTTGGCCTAATGGAAATTACTTTTCTGCAAGTTAACCTTTTAAGTAAATTATTTGGAGTCTTCATTGATTAGATGTAAATGTTGATGGAACTGGTAATAAGTATAGAGACTACAGTAGTGGGATTTACTTCTGTTTGTATTTGAAAGAGGCCTTCTGCTGCAACAATAATTGAAACAAATGGAAATTCTGACAAATAGTTACTGAAATAAGAGGATTACAGCACTGATTTGCAAATGTCCAATATCAAATCTGAAAGAGTTGTGTTAAGTCAAGATGAACAATTGAAATGAATGCAATGTATTTTCTACTTCATTTGATAGCAAAAATACCAAATTAGGACAAATTCACTTTAAGGATGAGACTATTTCATAGCTTCTTATTCAGCTTTGAAATATATCGGGGTGAATTTCATCGCTGCTTTCAGCACATTAGCAGGAAACTTTCTGAACAGGAAATCGGGTGAAAGTTGTTTTCACCAGTTGTGCACTTTTAAAATGCTTTCCCCGAATTGCCTTGTGCTTTCTGAGCCGACCATCAATCTCATTTTCATATGTCAGAGGGCGGACAGTGGTGCAACAGCTTTAAGTTTCTTGGATTTACATTGCCAAAGCCCTTTGAGCAAGTTAGATTGAAGGTTATAAGGCACAGCAACCGCCACGATCTCCGAATCAAGGCAGAATCAAGAGTCTCTGAGTCTTAAGTGTCTGGAGAGTTTAAACACTGATTTCTGCAACTTGGAAATGCTTTTTAAAACATTTTTATTTGGATGCATCATCTCAAATACCTGAACTTGCTTCTCACAGGATCAGCCCACCAGAAAGTGTTTGGACCTGCCAACCCGTAGTCAGGGCATCTCAGCAGCAGGTATTACATTTCCCATGGGCATACCACTGGATGCCATTGTCATGGAGGAGGAGAAGCATAGAATTGAGTTAAGGAAAATGAGGCACCATTTATGAAAGATGCAGCCCACGAGATATTACCCCCACCATTGAACATACAGGCAGCACAGATCTTATAAAGACATCTCTGAGGAGCTCTGCATAAGAGGATGCTTCACCAAAGAGGCCCAAACTCCAATGCTTCCAGATTTACATGGAGCAGACCATCGGGATGATCCAGCACGGGCTCAATGGGCTGAATGGCCTTCTTCCATACTGTGACCATTCTATGATTCAATGATCTGCACTCAAGAGGTGCCCTCACTGACTGCCGCAAGGGGCATTAGAGGACGTATCATCTTGAAAGTCATCTCTTCTGTGTAAAGTCCTGTCCCCTCAGTACAGATTCACACGAGGCATGTAGTGAAGTCAAGGTCACTCTGGACCTGCACCTTTATTTCACAGCTCTGGAATGCTGCACTTGCCTGAGACCTGTCCTTATATACCTGTTTCTTGCAATTGCACCCCTGGTGGTAAGGTATGCTGGTGGTTACAGGTCATCTCTTATTACAGTCATGTATAGCATGTTAGGATACAATTATATATAATAATGTAAGATACATGACATTCTGTGTAACTCAGTCTACCTTCTAACACCATGCTTCCCCTGGGTGCCTTTCTATCTCTTATTCTAATGCTCCTTCGCAGTGCAACGTGAGGACCAGGATCACAGGAAGTAGTTGGCTCCTCATGCTGCACTGAAGAGTCATGAGACTGAGTAGACCTTTGTCTCATGCCAGCTTGCTCCTGGGCAGTTTGGTGTTACTTCACATGTTTCAATAGTCTGGTGCTCTGTGAGGAAAGGCCAGACCCCTGGTATATACTGTTGAGAGATGGCAGTATCGGGCAAGTGAATTCCAACTATTGCTATTCGACTGGGCTCAGGATCTGTGGTTCCAATGATCTGCAGCATGGTTGTTTAATGCAGCTATCAAATCCTGGAAGCCTTGAGACACAGCAATCTCCATGGTCTGGAACACTGCAATTCCTGCTGCATTCCATTCTGTTCCCTATTGCCTCCAGAGCTGCAATCTGTGCTTCCGTGGAGGCAGATGCACACATTGGTCCCTGGCAGCTTCTTAGCTGGACAAGCAGTACCTAAGGGTATGGTCTTGTAATAGTTATGTTATTAGACTAGTAATTCAGAGGCCTCTTCTGGGCCCCGAACTCATGCCTCTCCTGGGCCCCAATCATGTTGCTCCACGATCACTCGCCGCTCCTGCACCCCAACCTCGCTGCTCCTGCTGTCCTTGCCCACAATCCAATCAGCGACCTGGACCTTGGTGACAGCCAATCCAGTCACCCTCTTCATAGCCGTCGCTCTCCAGCTCGCGCTGTACCTTGAAGTGGTACGCTCCTTTGAAGGCCCCGACCTGCTGATGGTCCTTGCAGGTCGGAGCGCCACGCTGAATGCTGGGTCGGTCCACACACTGCTCCACGGGTCAGCCCTCACTGCAATATATGTGCACACTAGGTCTGTGCAGCAGAGCTGGTCTCCAGTCGTCTTGGTTAATCCTTGCCACTGGACCAATTCCTACCTCTGCCAAGCCTGTGTGGTGACTGGTGTGCAACGGCCACCACATCTTAAAAAAATCCACGCAGAGGCATCTTCCACCCTTTCACATGGAGTTCGGGACCTGGAATATTAGGTCCTCATTGAAACACCTGTGAACTCATCCCTTTTTGGCGTGGAAGCATGTCATCCTCGATACGAGGGACCCGCCTATGATGATGATGAATTCAGAGACCTGGCCTGCTAATCCAGAGAACATCAGTTCAAATCCCATCATGGAAGTCTTGAAATCAGTTTTTAAAAGCTGATACGAGGAAAAGTGACCATCAAACTATTGGATTGTTGTAAAAACCTTACTGGTCACTCATGCCATAACTCTGCACAAGTGTAGTAAAACAATATTCTAAAGACATGCAGTAAAGTTATTGGAGCGAAGTGAAAGCACTGTTTCTCTCTTACCTGTTTGTCCCCAGTCTGCTGCTGAAGTGTGCAGGCAGAACTGTGTTTTTAAAGGCTGTAGTAAAGTTTCCAGGTATTTTGGCTGATTGCACCCATTTATTCAGGATTTACACAATGACTACACTAATGAGTATGAACATGAGCAGATCCAGGAAACCCTCTAGAGGCCATCTGTGAGTCCAAAATGTTTTTAAAGGTGTAACAGCAGCTTAATAAGAAAATCACACTCCATAAATTTAGTACAGAGCAGCAGACCTGGAGAAAGTTCTGACTTAAGTCTGAAACTCCTGTCCTTGCAGAACTATTCAAATACAAACATGCTTTGTAGAACTCAGTGACTTGTTTGTTTGGATGATAATCTCTATTGGATGGGATCCAAACTGAACAATTTGTTTCATTTGAACTAGTTCTGAACTTCGTAAAAAATAAACAAATCTCCTACATTTGAGTTGACTTTTGATTTAATTCTAGATTTAAGCGTTAGACACACGTTACTGTTTCACTGGGCAGAATATTAAAATAAATAAAACTATAATTGTAAAATCAGACATATTAGCTTAGGATTCCTGTTGTACTGGTGGAACGTCAGCAGCTGAGAACTTATGCACGAGGCCCGGGAAACCTGGTTGGCCAGGATTAGCTTTAAAATGGAGCTAAATGTGAGGCACATAGTCTTATTAAAATATTTAAATGAGCAAACTGCCTCCTGGGAGTGGGTTGGTTGCCTGCCTCCTGATACACCTCCGTTAAAACCAGAAGTGGGTGGGTCCGAGGGGTTTGGGTTCAGGTATGAGATTTAAACATTTTTACATCTCATCCGACCCAAACCTACCCATTTTTGAGGCTTTGTCTGCCTTTAACTTAACTAATTTATCTAAAATTTTACTTTTATCCATGATAGTATCATTCATCTCACTCTCAACCACTTCAGAGTTTAACACCTCTCCAATATCTATTTTTTAGTAAAATTATTTTGAAGTGATTTTCTTGATTACTTCCTGCTACATTCCAGTTCAGGATTGGTAGCTTTCAAAACAAAATTGAGTGAGTTGATTTCTCAATTTTCTGTTGCTTAATCACTGCTCAGTGGTACTTACTGATTGAATAGAGTTGTTTTTGATTAATTCACATTTACTCAGTCAGATATTTGGGGCTAGAAATTGCATAGCGCCCCATTTGGGGCGATAACTTCGAAGGAGAGCAAAAGTATTGCCAGGTGAAAACGATTTGCTCCTGGGAACTTCAGTTTTAGCGCACCAAGAGGGAAATGGAGCAAGCGCTACCACTTCCCTTAGAGCGCGAAAGTGTGGGAGAAGGGCGGTAGCGACAGAGCGCTGAACAGTGTTCAGTGCAGTGCTGTCATCTTTAAGCGTCCTTCCCTTGCTTAAAGGGAAGGGCCAATGCTGGGTTGAATGAATTTTACTGCTCTCCTGTGAGACCACGGGACCCGCACTACCTGCATAACAGCACCAAGCACTCTCAGAGAGTGGAGGGTTGAGGAATCATGGGAACAAAATCAATCAGAAGGCACCAGACTGGGGCGAGTAATAAACTTTGACCTTCCTGACCACCACTTCCTTTAAATATCGCTCCCCAAACGGCAGCTGCCGTTGTTGAGACCCGACGATGATACAGGGGGCGGGAGCGAATATCACATCCGGGGAGCTGCGCACCGGATGATATCTCGATCTACGAGGCGCAAGAGAGTGAGGCGGTAAGTATTAGCACAAGCGCAAATCCACCAGGGCAGTTCGTGGGCATCAATGTAATCATCACGCCCCGTTACCAGCCCCCACAGGTGCTAACAGAAGTGAAAACCAGGTGAATTTCTCCCCTTTGCTGTTTTAATAGATAAACCAACTTACCGGTACTTATATTTAGCCTACAGTGTGTGACACCTCAAGGTGTGAAGCACTGAACTTTGACACTTTCAGAGGCGATGCCTTTGGAAAATCTATTATTTTGTCAATTCAGAAAGATCCTAAAGTCCCCTTTGTGATAGTGTTTTTTTAAATGATTTCAAGGTTTCCCCTCCACTACTCTATCAGGCCTCTATTCCAGCTGATGATAGCTCTTTGTGTGAAGAAGAATTTCCTGATATCACTCCTAAAATTGGCTTTTACTAGTGTTATATGTGTAAACTTTACTCGTAAGACTTGCCACCAGGGGGCGCACCTGAGGGAGACCCAAGGGTCACCTGCACACCCCGGGCAAGCAGGTATAAAAGGCAGTCTACCATGCTGCTTCCTCACTCTGGAGTTACATTAAACAGACCAAAGTCGTAACAGTTTGAGCTTGCAGTATACAATCTTGTGGAGTTATTCTGAACATAACAATTGGCGACAAGTAACAGATCACAAACTTTCACGCTGTTATGGCTGCTGTTGGTATTCATGAGAGTTTTGTTGAGGGTGATGATTGGGAAGCCTTCGTTGAGCGTTTTGACCAGTACTTCTTGGCTAACGAGCTGGATACGGAAGAGACCGCGGTCAAGTGCAGGGCGATTCTCCTCACCGTTTGTGGGTCCACGATGTATGGCCTCATCAAAAATCTGCTAGCACCAACGAAACCAACAGAGAAGACATATGCAGTGTTGTGCACGCTGGTTCGGGAACACCTCAAGCCGAAGGAGAGCATCTTAATGGCCAGGTATCGCTTTTACATGCTCCATCGCTCCGAGGGCCAGAACGTGGCGAGCTATGTCGCCGACCTAAGACGCCTTGCGGGAACGTGCATATTTGCTGGATTTTTGGGTGATTTGTTGCGGGACTTTTTCATGCTTGGAATCGGCCATGAGGTCATTCTTCGCAAACTACTGTCTGCTGAATCCCTAGATCTGAGCAAGGCCATCACGATAGCCCAGGCTTTCATGTCCACGAACGATAACACTAAACAGATATCTTTGCAGCATCGAAGTTCACCGGCAAGTACTGTGCATAAAATAATGCCTTCAGCAGGCAGAACTGTACATGACAGGGCCTACATGCCTCAGAGTCGGCCGTGGTGCGTGCATGCGAATCCATTAGCACCATGTTGGCGCTGCGACGGGTAATCATTGAGCCCATCAATGTCGATTCAAGCACAACGTGTGCAAAGGCTGCGGAACAATGGGGCATCTCCAGTGAATGTGCAAACATGCTGCGACTCACCACAGGGTAGAGTAGGCAGAAGATGACCGATCCTGCACGGATCACACTGAACGAGTAAGAGAGGCAACTCAATTCGAGGTTGATGAGGAAGTGTATGGGGGAAACACCTCCACCACCAAAAGCCCTCCGATAATATTGAAAGTCAAATTAAATGGCATTCCAGTTTCCATGGAATTGGATACGGGGCGAGTCAGTCAATTATGAGACTGAAGGCTTTTGAGAAACTGTGGGACAACAAGGCACAAAGGCCAAAACAAAGCCCGATTCACACCAAGCTGCGTACTTACACCAAAGAGCTCATACCAGTCATTGGCAGTGCGACAGTGAAGGTATCGTACGATGGAACTGTTCATGATTTACCACTATGGATTGTACCAGGCGATGGCCCAACGCTGTTCAGCAGAAGTTGGTTAGGAAAGATCCGATGGAACTGGGACGACATCAAAGCACTGTCTTCGGTGGATGATGCCTCATGCGCCCAAGTGCTAAACAAATTCCCGTCGTTATTTGAGCCAGGCATCAGCAACTTCACAGGCGACAAAGTGCAGATCCATCTAGTCCCTGATGCACGACCCATTCATCACAAGGCCCGAGCGGTCCCATATATGATGCGAGAGAAAGTCGAGATCGAGCTGGACAGACTTCAACGAGAGGGGATCATATTGGCAGTCGAATTCAACGAGTGGGCCAGTCCAATTGTTCCGGTGTTGAAAAGCGATGGAACGGTCAGAATCTGTGGTGACTACAAGGTAACAATCAACCGAGTCTCGTTACAGGATCAGTATCCACTACCCAAAGCGGATGATCTGTTTGCAATGCTAGCAGGGGGGAAGTCGTTCACCAAGCTGTATATAACCTCTGCTTACATGACAAGGAAGCTGGCTGAACCTTTGAAAAAATTGACGTGCATCAACACGCACAAAGGACTGTTGACATACCACAGATGCCCTTTTGGGATTTGCTCGGCTGCGGCCATCTTCCAGAGGAACATGGAGAGTCTGCTAAAATCGGTTCCGTGCACCGTGTTGTTTCAAGACGACATCCTGGCCACTGGTCGCAACATCACTGAACACTTGCACAACCTGGAAGAGGTTCTCAAGCGATTGGACAAGTGGGACTTAGGCTGAAAAACTCCAAGTGTGTTTTCCTGGCGCCAGAGATCGATTTTCTGGGGAGAAAGATTGCGGCAGACAGCATCAGACCCACGGACTCCAAGACGGAGGCCATCAAGAATGCACCCAGGCCACAGAATGTGACGGAGCTGCGTTTGTTCCTGGGACTCCTCAACTATTTTGGTAACTTTCTACCGGGGTTGAGCACTTTGCTGGAATCCTTGCATTTATTGCTATGCAAGGGTGATGACTGGGTTTGGGGTAAATCTCAAGAGACAGCCTTTAATAAGGCCAGAAACCTGCTATGTTCTAACAAGTTACTTGTATTGTATGACCCGTGTAAACGTTTAGTACTAGCTTGTGATGAATCTTCATACGGGGTCGGTTGTGTGTTACAGCAAGCCAATGTGTCAGGAAAACTGCGACCGGCTGCATATGCATCCAAAAGTTTATCCAAGGTTGAAAGAGCTTACAGTAATGTAAAGTCCTTACTCTACAGTGTGAAACCACACGAGGCACATTCTGGGGACAAGGTCACTCTGTGACCTTAACTCTTTATTCACAGGACTCCAAAAATGATGACCCTGCGTGGGACCTCCCTTTTTATACCTGTGTGATCAGGTAAGGAGTGTCTCCCACAAGTTCACCCCTTGTGGTCAAGGTGTGAATCTAGGTTGAGTGTATACAGTAATACAGTGGTATTACATTGTGGTTACATACATGACATCACCTCCCCCCACCCCCCCGCAAAGTCTTATTGGGATCATAGGTTTAGTCTTTCAGGTGGTCTATGCTCCCTTATGGAGCGCCGCAGTTGGGGCTCTGGTTGTTGGACACTGACGTGAGTGTCTGTCACCTGTGGTGATTCCGGCCTGTCCAGGCTGACCGCAGGGACTGTGCATTCTTCTGATTGCTCTTGTTGCATGTTCACTGGCGGTGTTGTGAGCTCCATCTCATGGTCTTCTTCAGGTTCCTCCATGTCGATGCTGAACCATTTTTTTACTTGGTCCAGATGCTTACGGCATATCTGACCATTGTTGAGTTTTACCACGATGACCCTATTCCCCTCTTTGTCAATTACAGGGCCCTCAAGCCATTTGGGCCCAATGGCGTGATTGAGGACAAATACAGGATCATTTATTTCAATACATCTCCCCCTTGAATTGCGATCATGGTACTCGTTTTGTGACTTGCGCTTGCCCTCAACTATGTCAGCCAGGACTGGGTGAATGAGGGACAACCGAGTTTTGAGTGTCCATTTCATTAGTAGCTCTGCGGGCGGGACCCCCGTGTGCGAGTGCGGTCGGGATCTATAGGCCATCAGGAGGCGCGACAGGTGGCATTGTAGGGAGGGTCCTTGAATCCTGAGCATCCCTTGCTTAATGATTTGGACCACACGTTCCGCCTGGCCATTGGAGGCCAGCTTGAACGGCGCAGTCCTGACATTGCCCGACATAAACTCTCGGAATTCGTAGCTTGTGAAACATGAGCCGTTATCACTAACCAGGATGTCCGGCAAGCCATGGGTTGCAAAGATCGCACGTAGGCTTTCCACGGTGGTGGAAGACGTGCATGAATTCAGAATGATGCACTCGATCCATTTCGAGTACGCATCTACCACAATAAGGAACATCTTACCCATGAACGGGCCCGTGTAGTCAACATGAATTCATGACCATGGCTGGTGGGCCAGGGCCACGGGCTGAGCGGGGCCTCCCTGGGGGCATTACCCAGCTGGGCACATGTCGTGCACCTGCGAACACAGTGTTCCAGGTCTGAATCAATTTCAGGCCACCAAACGTGTGACCGGGCAATGGCCTTCATCAGCACAATGCCTGGGTATTCGCTGTGGAGTTCCCTGATGAATGCCTTCCTGCCCTTCTGGGGCATAACTACCCGGCTGCCCCATAGTGGGCAGTCAGCTTGGATGGAGAGCTCATCCATCCGTCTGTGGAATGGTCTGACCTCCTCAGGGCATGCTCCGTGTGCGGGCGCCCAATCCCCAGTCAGGACACATTTCTTAATCAGGGATAGGAGGGGATCTCTATTTGTCCAGATTTTGATCTGGCGGGCTGTGATGGGGGAGCCTGCGCTGTCAAAGGCATCAACAGCCATGACCATCTCAGCGCTTTGCTCCGCTGCCCCTTCATTGGTGAGCGCGTCAGTGCAATTTTCAGTGCCGGGCCGGTGCCGAATGGAGTAGTCATAAGCAGCCAGCGTGAGAGCCCATCGCTGTATGTGAGCTGATGCATTGGCATTGATAGCCTTGCTGTCTGACAACAAGGATGTTAATGGCTTGTGGTCCGTCTCTAATTCAAACTTCCTACCAAAGAGGTACTGATGCATTTTTTTATACCATAGATACATGCAAGCGCTTCCTTCTCGACCATCCCTTATCCACGTTCTGCTTGAGAGAGCGACCTGGAGGCATAAGCCACAGGTTGTAGCTGACCCTCAGCACTGCCCTGCTGCAACACGCACCCAACCCCATAGGACGATGCATCACATGTCAGAACCAATTTTTTACAGGGGTCATACAGGGTCAACAACTTGTTTGAACAAAGTAGGTTTCGAGCCCGATCACAAGCCCGTTCCTGACAATCCCCCCAAAATCAATCGCAATCCTTATGCAGGAGCACGTGTAGCGGCTCCAACAACGTACTCAAGTTCGGCAGAAAGTTCCCGAAATAGTTCAACAGTCCCAGGAATGAACGCAACTCCGATGTGTTGTAGGGCCTGGGTGCTCGTCGAATCGCCTCTGTTTTGGATTCGGTGGGCCGAATCCCATCTGCAGCAATCCTCCTGCCCAGAAACTCAACCTCAGGAGCTAAGAACACACATTTAGACTTCTTGAGTCGCAGGCCTACCCGGTCCAGTCGGCGTAGCACCTCCTCCAGGTTGTGGAGGTGTTCCTCGGTGTCACTTCCCGTGATGAGGGTGTCGTCCTGGAATACGATCGTTCCAGGAATGGATTTAAGCAGGCTTTCCATGTTTTGTTGAAAAATCGCGGCTGCTGATCGAATGCCAAACGGGCACCTGTTATAAACGAACAGTCCCTTGTGCGTAGTGATGATGGTCAGTAGTTTAGATTTGTCGGCCAGTTCCTGGGTCATATAGGCTGAAGTGAGGTCCAAATTGGTGAACAGCTTGCCGCCTGTCAGCGTGGCGAAGAGGTCCTCCGCTCTCGGGAGCGGATATTGATCTTGTAGGGACACCTGATTGATGATGGCCTTGTAGTCACCACAGATCCTGACAGAGCCATCCGCTTTTAGGACGGGAACGATGGGGCTCACCCAGTCGCTGAATTCAACAGGCAAGCTGATGCACTCTCTCAACAGCCGGTCCAATTCGCTCTCGATTTTTTCCCGCATCACATACGGCACCGCTCTGGCTTTGTGGTGCACTGGCCTGGCATCCAGGGTGATGTGTATCACTACTTTAGTGCCTTTGAAAGTCCCGACGCCAGGTTGGAATAGTGAATCAAATTGTTGTAGGACTTGTGAGCACGAACTTCACTCCACAGATGACATTGCGTGAACATCCCCCCATTTCCAGTTCATCTTGACTAACTAGCTCCTCCCCAACAGTGCAGGACCATTGCCCAAGATAATCCAGAGCGGCAGCCGATTCACTAACCCATTGTGTGTGACAACCAACATTGCATTGCCTAGCACCGGAATGATTTCTTTAGTGTAAGTCTGTAATTGTGCTTCAATACGTGCTAATTTGCGTCTACTGGCTTTAAGTGGCCATAGCTTCTCAAATTGCTGAACCCTCATGAGTGACTGGCTGGCCCCAGTGTCCAGCTCCATGCATACTGGGATACCGTTTAATAAAACCCTCATCATCATTGGTGACGTTTTGGTGTATGAACTGTGAATATTCGCCACATGGACCCGCTGAACCTCGGCGTCCATCGATTTGCCCCAAAAGTCATCCTGCCTCAAAGAACCCTCTTCTGGTCCATCCGCCTCATATATTAGTCTGGTTGCAGACTTCCTGCACATTCGAGCTAAGTGGCCACTGAGATTGCAGTTCCTGCAGACAAACTGTTGAAATCTGCAAGATCTAGCTGAGTGTTTTCCCCCACACCTCCAGCATGAGTTAAAGTTTCCATTGTTGGGGACAAAGGGACTATGGCCAGGCATTCCGCGCTGACTGTCCCTTTGACTGTTCTTAAGTACCCTATTAGTGGGTGTCAATGGCCCCATCCCGGGCCGCATTGTCCACTGTGATGGCGTGAATGTCCGTTCAGCCTGCTTTTGTCTCTGTTGAAGTCCTACTCTGGGGTCTATTGCTGCCTAGGAGTGTTGGACTGCCCCTGCCTGCCTGCGGGGCTCTGAGTCGCATTGATGATGTTGACTCCCTGATCCATCGCCGCGTTCGAGGCAGAATTGCGTGCGTATATTATTTTCGTGTCTTCCTCCCCTGCCATGAAAGTTTGAGTTATTAACGCTGCCGCTTCCAAGTTCAAATCCCTGGTCTCAATTAATTTGCAGAAAATTCCCGCATGACCGATGCCCTCGATAAAGAAGTCCCTTAGCATCCCCCCCCTGCAGGTGTCTGTGAACTTACAGAGGCTGGCCAAACACCGGCGGTCCTCTACAAAGTCCGGTATGCCCTGTCCTTCATGACGTCGGTGGGTGTAGAATCTGTGTCAGGCCATATGTATGCTACTTGCCGGTTTGAGGTGCTCCCCGATCAATTTGCTAAGTTCTTCAAAAGTTTTGTCCGCCGGCTTTTCGGGTACTAGTAAGTCCTTCATGAGCGCGTAAGTCTTTGGTCCGCAGCTAGTCAAAATATGAGCCCTTCGCTTGTCGGCCACTGCATCCCCCAGCCAGTCTTTCGCAACGAAGCTTTGCTGAAGCCTCTCGACAAAATTGTCCCAGTCTTCCCCAACAGAGTACCGTTCCTCTGTGCTACCGGTGGCCATTCTCATGGGTCGTGAATTCCCGTTTCTCGTCGCCAATGTAAAGTCCTTACTCTACAGTATGAAACCACATGAGTCACATTGTGGGGACAAAGCCACTCTGTGACCTTAACTCTTTATTCACAGGACTCCAAAAACAATGACCCTGCGTGGGACCTCCCTTTTTATACCTGTGTGATCAGGTAAGGAGTGTCTTCCACAAGTTCACCCCTTGTGGTCAAGGTGTGCATCTAGGTTGAGTGTATACAGTAATACAGTGGTGTTACATTGTGGTTACATACATGACAAGTATGGTTGCGAAAGAAGCATTAGCATGTGTATACAGGGGTAAGAAAATGCACCGATACATATTTGGACTCCGGTTCGAGCTCAAAACCGACCACAAACCGCTCATTTCGCTGTTCTCAGAAAGCAAAGGTATTAACACCAATGCTTCGTCCCGCATCCAAAGATGAGCACTAACGTTATCTGCATATGACTATGTAATCCGCCACAGACCAGGCACTGAGAACTGTGCTGATGCCCTCAGTCGGCTACCAATGCCCACCACCGGGGTAAAAATGGCGCAATCCGCAGACTTGCTTCTTGTAATGGATGCTTTTGAGAGCAAGGGGTCACCTGTCACGGCTTGCCAGATCAGGACCTGGACTAGCTCGGACCCTGTACTATCACTCGTAAAAATCTGCGTCCTTAATGGGAGCTGGTCGACGGTTCCCGGGGAAATGCAAGACGAAAATAAGCCATTTTACCAACGCAAGGATGAAATGTCCATCCATTCGGATTGTCTCCTATGGAGGAATCACGTAGTTTTGCCAACAAAAGGCAGGGAAACATTTATTCGCGACCTACACAGTACCACCCAGGCATAATCAAGATGAAGGCTATCGCCAGGTCACACGTTTGGTGGCCAGGCATTGACTCGGAATTGGAGTCATGCAACACTTGCTCACAGTTGAGTAATGCACAAGGGTGGCCCCACTGAGTCTGTGGTCATGGTCCTCCAAACCATGGTCCAGGGTCCACGTAGATTTCGCTGGCCCCTTTCTAGGAAAGATGTTCCTAGTAGCAGTGGACGCTTACTCGAAATGGATTGAATGTATAATAATGTCATCATATACATCCACTGCCACCATTGAAAGCCTCCGGGCCATGGTTTGCCCGACATCCTTGTAAGTGACAATGGACCTTATTTTACCAGCTCGAAATTCAATGAGTTCATGACCCGCAATGGCATCAAGCATGTCAGGTCTGCTCCATTTAAGCCCGCATCCAATGGTCAAGTGGAACGGGCAGTCCAAACTATCAAGCAGAGCTTGAAATGCATGACAGACGGTTCCCTGCAGACCCGATTATTTAGGATTCTGCTCAGCTATCGGACGCGACCCTACTCGCTTACTGGTGTTCCCCCTGAAGAATTGTTAATGAAGAGAGCACTCAAAACCAGGCTCTCCTTAGGCCACCTGGATCTCATTGATCATGTAGAAACCCGGCTTCACTGGCATAACATGTACCATGATCGCGCGGCTGTATCACATGACA
Source organism: Pristiophorus japonicus (assembly GCF_044704955.1). NCBI lineage: Eukaryota > Metazoa > Chordata > Chondrichthyes > Pristiophoridae > Pristiophorus > Pristiophorus japonicus. The sequence goes on along the minus strand of NC_091977.1, from coordinate 383,201,166 downwards.
TTGAGGTTAATGACCCTGTGTTTGTTCTTAATTACGATCATGGTCCCAAATGGGTTGCAGGCACTGTTTTAGCCAAGGAGGGGAATAGAGTGTCTGTTATCAAACTTTTGAATGGACAAACATGCAGAAAGCACTTGGATCAGACCAAACTGCGATTCACTGACAACCAGGAACAGTTTGAAGAGGACATCACCATCCACCAACACACACCCAACCAGCAATCGACCTCGCGGTCAACCATGAGAATGAACCCACCATGTCCGACAGTCCAATCAGACCAGCCGCGCTGCAGTGCAACAATGATCCGACCAACTCACCCATGCCAGGACTTCAACTCAGGCGATCAACCCGGGAACATAGTCCCCGAATCGCCTCAACTTTTAAATAACTTGTATCTAAGACTTTGGGCGGGGGGGGGAGTGATGTTATATATGCAACTTTACTAGTGTGTAAGACTTGCCACCAGGGGGCGTACCCGTGGGAGACCTAAGTGTCATCTGCACACCCCGGGCAAGCAGGTATAAAAGGCAGTCTACCATGCTGCTTCCTCACTCTGGAGTTGCATTAAAGAGACCAAGGTCACAACAGTTTGAGCTTACAATATACAGTCCTCTGGAATTATTCTGAACATAACAACTAGTTCGAGTTGACATCCCTTTTTTCTATTCCTACAATTTAATTGAAAGTAACTTTTACATGCTGTTTACTATCTTCTCTACTTCTATACCTCCCAGATGTTTCCTTTTAAGATTGAAAGATATTTTTCCACATTTTTTTTTAGATATCAGGCAGTGAAAATTCGGTTGCTCCTCAGTTAGGGTGGTTTCCTGGGCGGAGCGGTAAATTTTGTGCTGGCAAATGGTTTGCACTTGCCGCTGCAAAATTCATCAGCTGGGTCCGGAGTTTGGAGTGGGGCGCTAAGAGAGATGTTGCACACCTCTTTTAGGGCCCTCGGCCAGCTTTGCAAGGGAAAATCACGAGCTAAACAGCCGGCCTCGGAGTGCCATAACAGAGTCCTGGGGGCTAGGGGGGGAAACGAATAAAAATCACCAAAAACATTCCCAATCCATAGCTCATGCCTCCACAACATAAATCTCAAAAAGAAAATCGCATTTACCTGGTCGGCATTACTTATCTCACTGAGGCTGGTACAGCTGAGAACGCCTGCTTTCACAGGCGTTCCTACCAGGGTGCACTACTGAGCGCTACTGGTTGGGCGGCAACCAAAAATAGAGCCGGTGTCACAACCAGGGGTGTTGCACACTGGCTAGCCTCTCCCAGGGGGTACTGGTCCGCCAACCCCGTCCCAGCGGGGCGCTGGAAGCTGGCCGCATGGGCACAAGTGCTTTCCGCCTCCATTGCGCTATGAGGGGTGACAGAAGACCGAATTTCCACCCCCAGACCTTTAACCTAAGGATCAAACACATGACTTTTTTCTGCAGTCCTTGCGTCTCAGTGGCCAGAACTGAACACAAATCTCAAGATGTAGTCTGATAAGAGTAGTATACAGTTTTAACATGACTTCATCTGACATGTACTCTACCGTTCTGGCAATATATTTGAACAGTTTATTGTTAATTACTTTTCTGCATTGAAGAAAGAATCACTTTATAGAATCATAGAAATTTGCAGTATCGAAGAAGGCCATTCAGCCCATCATGTCTGTGCAGGTCAAAAAAGAGCTATCCAGCCTCATACCACTTTTCAGCATTTGGTCCGCAGCCCTGTAGGTTATGGCATATCAAGTGCACATCCAAGTACTTTTTAAATGTGATGAGTCTTTCTGTCTCTAACACCCTTTCAGGCAGTGAGTTCCAGACCCCCACTACCCTCTGAGTGGAAAAAGTTCTCCTCAACTCCCCTCTAATCCTTCTAGCAATGACTTTAAATCTATGGCACCTGGGTATTGACCTCTCTGCTAAGGGAAATAGGTCCTTTGTATCCACTCTATCTAAGCCCCTCATAATTTTATACACCTCAATTAAGTCTCCCCTCAGCCTCCTCTGTTCCAAAGAAAACAACCCCAGCCTATCTGTCCTCATAGCTAAAATTCTCCAGTCCTGGAAATCTCCTCTGTACCCTTACTAGTGCAATCACATCTTTCCTGTAATGTGGTGATCAGAACTGCACACACTACTCTAGCTGTGACCTAACTACTGTTTTATACAGTTGAAGCATAACCTCTCTGTTCTTATATTCTATGCCTATGCTAACAAAGGAAAGTACCCTGTATGCCTTCTTAACCACTTTATCTACTTCAGGGATCTGTGGACATGGTCTCCAAGGTCCCTTTGTTCCTCCACACTTCTCAATATCCCACCATTTATTGTGTACTCCTTGCCTTGTTAGCCCTTCCCAAATGCATTACTGTACACGTTTCCAGATTGAATTCCATTTGCCACTTTTCTGCCCACCTGACCGGTCCATTGATATCTTCTTGCAGTCTACAGCTCTCTTCTTCCTTATCAACCACACAGAAAATGTTTGTATCATCTGCAAACTTCTTAATCATGACCCCTACATTGAAGACTAATCATTGATGTATACCACAAAAACAAGGGACCTAGTACTGAGCCCTGTGGAGCCCCACTGGAAACAGCCTCCCAGTCACAAAAACACTGGTCGACCGTTACCTTTTGCTTCCTGCCACTGAGAAAATTTTGGATCCAACTTGCCACTATCACTTGGATTCCATGGGCTTTTACTTTTCTTACCAGTCTGCCATATGGGACCTTGTCGAAAGATTTGCTAAAATCCATGTAGACTACATCAAATGCGCTACCTTCATAGACCCTCCTTGTTACCTCCTGAAAAAATTCAATCAAGTTATTCAGATATGACCTTCCCTTAAAAACTCCATGCTGACTGTCCTTGATTAATCCATGCTTTCTAAATAATGATTAATACTGTCTCTAGAATTTTTTCAATGATTTGCCCACCACCTGGCTGACTGGTCTGTAATTAATCGGTCTATCTCTTCCTCTCTTTTTAAACAATGGTACAACGTTAGCAGTCCTCCAGTCCTCTAGCAACACACCTGTAGCCAGAAAGGATTGGAAAATGATGGTCAGAGCCTCCGTAATTTCTTCCCTTGCTTCTCTTAACATTCCGGAATACATTTCTTCCAGGCCATATTTTCAAAGATGCTAATCCCATTAATATTTTCTCTCTCACTATGTTTATCTCATCTAATATTTCACACTCCTTCTCCTTAACTACAATGTCTGCATTGTCCGTCTCTTTTGTAAAGACAGATGCAAAGTATTCATTAAGAACCATACCCACCTTTTCCGCCTCCACACACAGTTTACCTTTTTGGTCTCTAATAGACCCTACTCTTTCCTTAGTTATCCTCTTGCTTTTTATGTATTTGTAAAACATCTTTGGGTTGTCCTTGATTTTACTTGCCAATATTTTTTCATGCCCTATCTTTGCTTTTCTAATTTCCTTTTTAATTTCATCCCTGCCCTTTCTATACCCCTCTTGGTTTTCTGCAGTATTTAGCTCTCATTATCTGACATAAGCTTCCTTTTTTGCCTTATCCTACCCTGTATTCTCCTTGACATCCAGGGAGCTCTAGATTTGGGAGCCCACCCTTTTTCTTTGTGGGAACATATTTTCTCTGAACCCTCGTTATCTCCTCCTTGAATGCCTCCCACTGTTCTGACATTGATTTACCTTCAATAGCTTTTTTCAGTCTACTTTTGCTAAATCACATCTCAGCTTAGTAACATTGGCCTTTTCCCAATAGAGAACTTTTACTCCTGGTCTGTCTTTGTCCTTTTCCATAACTAAGCTAAATCTAGCTTAATTATGATTACTTGCATTTATATAGCACCTTTCACGATCTCAAGACATTCCAAAGTGCTTTCAGACAATGAAAAACTTTGGAAGTGTAGACACTGTTATAATGTAGGAAATGTGGTAGACAACTTGTACACAGTAAGCTCCCACAGCTCTGACATAAATGTCCAGATCATCTGTTTTAAGTGATATTGGTTGAGGGATAAATGTTGGCCAGTACATCGGGAG